>NW_026944025.1:159570-472253 GCF_033296635.1 Dichotomopilus funicola
CGTTAACGTTGGTTAAAGCGGGAGCCGGGGGTTGGTTGTCCCAAGTAGGACAACAGACGGAGACCGAGCCCGCGGACCGGAACACCTCGACGCCATAACGGCGGACGAGCAACGGTACGGACGGGAAAAGTCACGATGGGCGGAAAGAGGGGGTGGATGTTCTGAATCACAGCAGCGGCTACGAACGGTGGGCCTTGACTGGTGAGGAGTGGAATCCGGGGGGGGGGATGTTGTGCGAGGGTGGAGTGGTGTGTGTTTGTCTGGGAACGGTTGGGATATGTCTCACTTACAGACACCCCCCTCACCTCTCTCTTTTTCCCTTTTTTCCCTCTCCAATCCTTTTGTTACTCCCCATTCCTTCTCCACCTGATCTGGCGGGTGAGGTTCCTTGTTTTTTTTCGCCTTTTTCCTTCTTCGCTGGGCGGTTTGGGGGGGAGCGCGGACACCCTTCCCATTTTGTCCACACTCCCTCCCCATCATCTTCTTGTTTGACCAACCGGGACGCTACCGGGTCACCATGCTGGGCTAGCGAGCGTTTGATCGTGCTGTTTCTGTTCCTCTGGTTGGTCTTCCATTCCCTTTTCAGTCTGGGTATTCTCGCCCCCCTCAACTCACCCGTGGTCCTTTGCCTTGGAGTGGCTTGCGATGTCATTGCTCCGGTCTTCCGGCTTCGGGCATGGGAAGTCGGCAGGCGGGCGTGCGGACAGCGGTGCGGCGTGTGACCTGGCTGATGACAATCTAGATGGGTCTGATTTGACACACCACCTTCGTGACGATTCCGTGCAGCCATACATATGTATGTCTTTCTTTGTGTGCTCGATTCCCTCACCTTACCTTGCCTGTCTTGCCTGCCTGGGCTGCTGAACTGAACCCCATCTCACGCATATCTGGATACATCACCAGAATCACGAGTGCCGCGAGCCGATTCTCCGGCGCTTCGGTCGGTTAGGATAGCCGGACTCAGCATATGGTGAGGTGATGATGACGCGAACAAGGTGCTTATCCTGTCCTAGATCGGTAGAAAAGGGGGTATGCAGTAGTCACAGGAGGGAATCGTTCCAAGACATTGCTTTTGGTCATCTCCAGCTACACCCTCCCAGCCCTCATGGAGATTCTAAGGTGTGCCTCCAGGCGAAGACAACGAGGAAGAGCTAAGAGGAGAGACAACGGATGGAATGAAGTCTTCCCCGGCTGCAACTGCCTCGCAGAGAACGATAGCTAGCTAGCTAACCCGTTTCCATTGCCTTGGAAGGCTGCTGGCGCCCGTTCCCTGGGCGGCCGCTTCTGCAGCAGCTACACTAGTGTGGGTTGGTTAACTGCACAGTTACACATTATTCTTTGCCACTCTAAGGCCATCAGGATGGATGGGAGAACCCCCTGAGAGTGTCTGGAAGAGGTGGTTAACCGAGGGTGTGTGTAATCCATACGTGTATTTTATATCGGTACTTTGCCTCTGCTGTATGTTTACAAAGTGCACATTGACTGTTAACCCCCCACCCCTTTTCCCCTGTTCTTCCCCTCAAACGGGACGGTGGCTTGTCTCTGACTGCGTAAATGTAACTGTCTGTCTGTCTGGTCTGCGCAGTGACCCTGTCTCAACTCATGATGGGGTATCACCGTATCACCGGTGGATTTTTTTTCATCACAGACGGCCGCCAAACAGTGAACGGGGGGGGAAAGTGCGGGTTTCTACCGTCTTTTGGGCCGGTCGGCGTTGTGTGTTGTGTTACACCATTGCTACCTACTCTTCGGTGTTCGTCCGCTGGCTGGCTGGCTGGCTGGCTGGCGCTGTGCTGACAGCTGAACGGCGTTCGCCTTGGCTATGATGTTACCACATCGCAATTTTCGGTTTATTTTATTTTTTTATTTTATTTTATTTTATTTATTTGAACTCGAGAACAATTACTCCTAGTGTTTTTGTGGAAGCGGAAATTTCTCCGTTCTCCCTGTGTCGTCAGAACAAAAAGGCCAGTCTGTTGTTGTGGTTGGACGGACTGGAAATTGCGAGTCGGCATTTCCACAGCTGAACGAACGGAAGGGCCGCGAAAGAAGGGAGGAAGAGGGGGGGTCTGTAACGTTATTGTCGGCAGCGCAAAGGGGACTGACTGACTGACTGGAGAGAGGAAAACCCTCGGGTGGAACGGGGTCGAGTGAGGGAGGGTGTGGTCGCCGTTTGCTGCTTGCTGCGGCCAGGTGGCCAGGTGGTGGGTGGCCGGGCGGCCGGGCGGCGGACGAGCTGAAGGAGATATTGCGTTCTGGTCGTCGCGCTGCTGCTTGGGCCCGTGTCAGCCGCTCGGAGGGAGGGAGGGGGATACGGATAGTGAGTGGAGGGTAGATGGGTGGAGGGTGAAGCACGGTATGGCGACTGGTTAACATCCAATGCTATCATGATGGAGCGGCCGGAAAGGGCGCCCATCTCCAGACCTCTCTCTGCCCCTCTTTGAACCAACTTACGCGTTTCCAAAGCTGCTTTCCCCTGAGATGTCCTTCCCCAGCGAGGTGGCATCCTCCCCGCCTCTTCTTCCCTCTTAGGCTAGTTGATGAGAGGGGAGTTCCGGATCGTTTCGCCACACCGGTCGGTGATGGCACACAAACGCGCTAGGAGGGAAAAGAAACGGTGATAACACGACAAGTGTGTCGTGGAATAAGCAAAACTCCGCAGACACTGAATCGCCGTATCGTTCGTAATCGATCTCCTGAGATCTCTTGGGGTCTCGGAGAACAACTGACCGAGAGAAAGAATAGCGTACACTTGCTTCCCCAGGGCGTTTAACGCCGCTCGGTGTCTCAGCCATTCATCATTTCACGCTCGGGTTAGTTACGGGGAGCGAGGGGCCCGAGACCCGCGGGAAGTCCCTTCCCTTAGGCGGCCCGACGGAGGAGCTAACGTGATAGTGCTAAGATGTGTCAGTTTTGGTTTTGGTTTTGTAGAGAGGGGCGTTTTTAAGTTGAGATGGAGTCGCAGGTGTGCTGTCCGGGCGTTCCTGTGACTAATGTGATGGGTATTGGAGACAGAGGGGCTGGCTGAATTCCAAATAGTTCAATACTGGAGAGGAGATGTCACTTGGGTTGGATTCGGTGGGAAGCAACCCGTGACGTTGAGCTGGCAAAGATCACGGCTGCTCATGGTTGTCCGGCAAGCCATTGTTGAAGACAGCCAGAGTTGTCCATGTATCAGATAGGATGCAGGTGAACATGGAATTCTGTTGCACGTCTTGGTGACTGGACTGTATCGTTACTTCACTCTGGACGAAGGGTATGTGATGCTAACAAGTCGCTCGAAAAACGTAAATCCCAGTGGTTGAGTGAGGTCAGGGAGCAAGGCTCAAACACCAACCCCCTGATGACTTTACTTGATGGACACAGAGGAGCAACACCAACAAAGCTTGACGTTAACTTCCAAATGACCATAAACCTGTATAATTCTAACTAATAGCTTCATCGTACGCATGGGTGCCCCGCGAAACAACCACAAGATGACAGTCCTACTTTGCATCGCCCGTCCAAAGCACAAGCCCGTTTCCTACATCCACATATACGACCCATACAAATATTCACGGTATGCCCTTCAACTCCTAAGAGATCTGAATGACTTCAACGTGGACCAGTCAGAAAAGAGAGGGCCTGATTATAATTGTAGCAAAACTCTATCCAACCCCGGAGGAGAGTGTACTTATGTAGGCGGACTAATCCCACGATACACGACCCCGACACCCACGGGCCTTCATTCCCAAGGGTTACTTCTCCGAAGAACACGGATTATTAAGGGTCTTTACGTCGTTCGAGTGATCCGAGCACTTCATTCCCATCAGCTAAGCCTAGTAACTTGTAATCCTAACCCCTTTTTGCATGTTCTTCCGGCACAACGTCATTCTCTTGAGCATCTCCCAGCGAGCCAGTCTACCGGTGATACTTAACAAACATAACCTCTCAGCCAACCCATTGAGCATGGCAACGCATACATCATAACACATCATACAACGGCAAAACACATGTGGAAGGACTTAAATACTTGATTCACCATGATACAGTTCGGGTTGGAGGATGCGAGGACCTAACCACTAGTGCCACCTGAGTAAATATCCCCCCTTTTGATAAGCGGAGAAAACCTCTCATGATGCTGGATAGAGTGTGAGCCAGAGAGAGAGAAGACAACTGACCCCAGCTAGGGAGGGTACAATACATACATACCTGCGTGCACACATACATAGAAACACATTAGTCAACATCCATAACATCAAGCTCAGCACCAGCAACAGCAACATCAACCAACATCCACAACCTCCCCAACTTGCCTCGGGGAAAGGGACCCCACAACCCAGTACCCCTCGTCATCAAAGCCAGACCCTTCACTCACAAAGCAATTGGCAACAGTGACAATGGTGGTTGGTGTAAATGATCAACTCCAAGCAGGAGGACCATGGGCAGCAGCATGTGTGAACCTAACACAACATTACAAAGTAGAGTAAAAGGAAAAGAAAAGGGGGAAAACAGCCCGAACTGAATAGCACCGGCGCTGCCTCGCTGCCCACCAAAAAACAAAAGAAAACAAGGATAACAAAACACCTCGAAACACCTTACATGACCCCAACCCATCTGGCTCAGGCAGCCGGGGGGGTGGGAAACAAACAAAAACTTAAGGGCATATCCGCCCTCCATGAATACCTCCCATTCATCCGTTGCCACATCATCGCTCCAGATCAATCCACCGACCCATCCAGTCCATGGTGACTTCCAGCTCTAATTCCCAGCAAATCCACCCGACATTCATGGAAAATGACAAGGGAGAGAAAAAGGGGGAAAGAAAGAAACAAACCCCAGAACAGTCCAGTTCGCCTACGTAGGCATGGTATAATAAAATCAATCAAGCACGCTCTTTTTTGTCTCATAGGCTCCCGCCGTGTGTGTGGGACAACCTGTCCTCGAAAAAAAAAAAAAATCTTCTTGCTGGAGAGAAAATCATCGTGAAGCCAAAGCCAAAGCGAAAAGCCAAGTCAGGCACGTAACATGACCCTACACACACACGTTGGCGCAAAGGCCCTTCCATACTCCGTGTAAATAAAACGCCTCTCGAAAAATCGCAATGAGGAGAAAAAAAAGCCTCGAAAAGGGAAGAAAAAGGTCGCTCAAAGGTATATATCCCCCCCTTCTCCCCTCTCCCACCGTCCCCACGCAATCTCGTATGCCTCTTCTAAATCTCTCACCCACCGCCGGGTATCAAACAACGCACACGTCCACTTGCTCTCAAACAACAATTTCCGCAGCTCCGCCAACCTGCCCACCCCTTCTCGGTAATGAATAACCGTATTGGTCCCCGGTTCAGACCCAGGTCCTGGTCGTACCGCCCGCGCCGGGTGATATGTCATGCCGTTGATCAATTGCACGGCAAACTCCTCATACTCCGCCTCGTTGCGAGCAATCAGCTCGCTGGCCGCGCGTTCGCCCTCAGGGCCCTTGGGCAAGGCGCCCTTGAGGATGGACGCGGCCATGCGCGAGCACATCTTGTACTCGTAGCGCGGCAGAGTCAGGAGCGGCGTGTTGGACCAAAGGATATCGGCTGCGGTCGTGTGGGCGTTGCACTCGGGGGTGTCGAGGAACAGATCACAGATCCGGGCGCGCGCAATGTGCTTCAGTTTAGGCGCGACGTCCGTAAAGATGATACGACTAGCCACGCCTTCGCCACTCCATTCGCGCGCCGTGCGGCGGAGGTTGGTCTCACCGAGGTCGGGGAAGCGGAGGAGCCAGAGATAGGCCTTCGGACAGGCCGCGAGGATGCGCAGCCAAGATCGGAACGTAGTCGGGTCGATCTAGATAGGGGTGTCAGCGATGAACACGTCGAAAGTAATGATGGTTGCTTCTCTTGCGTGATCATACCTTGTATAGCTGGTTAAAGTTCCCAAGAATGATGGCGTCATCTGGAAGATTCCCAAACATGCTCTTCCGCATCTCCCACCGTCTTTGTTGATCTTGCTCCCATGTCATCTCCCGCTCGTCGTGGCCATCCGCGGACTGCGCGTGATCACAACAAAAGAAGGTATCACGGCAAAAAACAATGTTCTCCGAGTAGATCCAATCTTCGGCGTCGGCATCTGCCTCGTCGCGGAAGACGTCGCCGAGCGTCAGGTTGTTCCGGTGAGGCCGCAGTGTCGAGGGCGGGATGGCGGTCGCATCAGCAAGGAGGTAGTCGCACCATTCAGCTCCGAGCGTGCCAGCAAAGCCCATAAATGACATCTGAATGGGGGCGGGGCGTGCCGCAAAGATCTCATTGCGAGCCCCGCGGGTGTAGCCGTTGAGGTTGACCAGGATGTGGATCTTGTCCTCAACGATTTGCCGGACCAACCGGTCGGGAGACCATGAGCTGGCGTCGTGGAAGACTGGCGCGTCCTTCTCGATTTTCTGCCGGTGGATGGACTTGTCGCTCGCTGTCGTGGCGTAACAAATGGCCTTGACACGCCCCGGGTTGTGCATGCCGAAGACGGATTGCATCCTGGAGAGCAGTCAGACGCTGGACAAACAGACAAAAGAAGGACGACGGGGTGTATCAGATAAAACTTACAAATGAGCCAGAGGGTGATTGTTAAAATCGGAAGACACATAACCGACGTTCAGCTGCGGGCTTGGCGGATCGGGGGGTGGGTAAACAATCGGTGGGATCCAAGGAGACCGGAGGGTCGAAAACGAAATTCTAAGCGCGTTCCTCTGCGATATCAAGCGGACTTCCTTGGCCGGGAGCGGGCAAGTGAATGTATGAAAGGGCAGAACCGTCGGTGCAGACGGGACTGATAGGCTCGTGGGAAGCTTGGGTCGGCGATACCCTGTTGGGGACGGCGTGCCGTGGAAATGCTTGTCCTGATACCAGGTACGCATGGCAGCAACCGTGGCACGTTCAATGAGACGGAGAATCCGGTAACCCTCGCCGGGCCGTCCAGCCCATTTCCGCAGCTCAGCTCCCACATCCAGGAATGGGTCAGTGGCGGCCGTTCCGGCATCTCTCAGCTCGTTAGCAAGCTGGAGGATCGACTGCTCATGCAAGGCACCGCACCCCCAGGTGGACGACTCCTTGAGCTGGCGCCCGACGATTTCGACAACACGCTTCATTAAGCCGCTCCCTTGGCCTTGTCCCTTAGCATCCTGGAGCATGCCCTTTTCATCCACGTGCCATCGGTCGTACTTGCCGCCAGCAAGCAACACACCACCTCGGCCCCTCCAGTCGCATACAGAATTGAGCGCCGTCGAGAGCCCGCACACGGCTTCGGCAAAATCGGGGTTGGCGATAACGGCCCGTTGATAGTACTTGATCGCGTCGCTAACACGGCCCCTGTCTTTGACCGCGTTGGCTAGGTTGGTCAAGGCGATGTCGAAAGACCCGTCACACGCCACAGCTTGCTCGTACATCGAGATGGCCATGTCTAGCTGCCCTATGTCCTTAAGAAGGCTGCCAAGATTAGTGTGAAGGTGTACATGTTTCGGATCCAGTGTGAGGCCGTATTGGTAGTATGCGAACGCGAGAGACAGCCCGCTGCCGGGGGGAATACCCGGCACACTAGCCATGAGGGTCATGTCGGATACCGAGCGGAACTGGGCCGGTGCGGTTTGCTGCACGCCAGCCAAGAGAATGCCCACGTTATTTGCCGTCGAAGGGCTTTCCTGGAGGGACAGGGACAGATAGTACAGCGACAGAATGTCACCGACACCTGCCGAAGGCCGAGCAAGACCGGAGCTCTGGCCGCCGTTCGACATGGCGTCTTGGTAGATCTTAGCCAGAGACAACAGTGAATTGCTCGTTGTCGCCACCGCATTCCTCTTGTAGTAGTTGTCGACCACGTGCTGGAGACCGGGGAGCTGGCCGCCGGTGGGAGCAAAGACATATTGCGCTGTAAGCTTCGCCTTCTCTGGTAGGAGTAGCAGCGGGGCGGAAAGGCTTTCTTGAAGCGAAACTAGTCGTTGCCCCGAGACAGGGTCTCGCGGTGCTAGGACAGTTTGTATCCTCTTAATCAGAGATTTTACGCCCTGTATTTGCTTCCCGGCGCTCATCATGACAACCTCTTCAAACGCTTCCGAGGCGCGGTCGATATCCTTAAGATTGTACAGCATGTTCCCCTTGGCGTGGATAAGTTGTACCATCCGGCCATTTTCGCTGCCCGGAATACGGTAACCGCTTGAGCCAAAGCCTGGCGCCTTGCGGTCTTCTGTGGCCATGGCGAATCGTTGCTCCGGGCTGTCGATGTTGTCGATGTCGAGAACATAGGTATCCGCAGTCGATTCGGCGAGCGTCATCGGTGACGCGATGTCGGCTTCGCTCGCAGTTTCACTAGCCTGCTCGCGGGGCGCATCGAGACCGGACGGCACTTTCAAACATCGCTGGACGTATTCGACCGCTTTAACCGCTTCGGGACTCCTGTTCAATGAGCATAGCAGGCTCACCAAGTGCTCAACAGCCTCAAGATAGGTGGGTCGGAGCTTGATGGCTCTCCGCCATTGTTGCTCGGCCTCGTCGGGTCTGTTCAAACAGTACAGGGCTGCAGCAATGTTTGAGATCGATTCCACGTGGCTAGGTCAGAATGAAGTTAGCATAGCACTCCGATGGCGCGATGAAGGAAGAGAAAAAGAAACGGGATATGAGAGAAGAAGAAAGCGAACGAAAATCAAGGGCCAAAAGAGATAAAAGAGAATGCCACGTAAAACGCACCTCGGGTCCAGGTTCTCAATCCTCCTAAACCATTCCAACGCCTTCTCATAACACTCCAAGCCGTAGTGAAGACATCCTCCCAACAACATGCCCTCGACCCATTTCCAACCACTCTGCTCACATAGGGTGGATAGCACAGAGAGGGAAGCCCTCGCATTCAGAATGGGCGTGCCAGCCTCGTGATATCCTCGCTGATAAAAACTCTGGCCAAACATCCGCGCAGCTGCCTCGTTCTGGGCCATTTGTTGCATGTAGTTCGCTGTGGGATCTCCAAGTGGTGGCACAGGTGGTTGGACAGTGCTTCCGCTGGTTGCTGGTGTGGGGTACATCATGATCTTGGACGACGGCCGTGATGTGGAGCCGCTGCGTCCATGTTGTGGTTTCTTTATGTGTGTGAGGTAGCTGAGCAGCTCGCTGTAGGCTTTGTGGGCACTTTGCAACGCCCGTTCCTTGAACCGAGCTGGGGAGGGTACTTCACCAGCAGCCAGATTTGTGGTCCCAATTCCGACCCCGGTTGGGGTCATCGAAACCGAATTTCGCCCATGATGAGAAGGGTTGCGCCCCATTTGATTGTTATAGCCATAGCGGGCAAATCCATCATCGAGAGGGTGACTTGGCACGGGGAGACCGTAATGGTGTGGTTGTCCTAAGCCTGGGGCGTTGAGCAGCCCATGATGGAGCATGGACTGCGGTCCCATGAAAGCACTGCCAATCGAGTTTTGCGGCGTGTAGTTGTTCGCGAGCGGGACCATAGCCTGGTAGCTAAAGGCCCCGCCGTAGCCGCTGGGACTATAGACCGTCTGAGGCAATGGCTGTTGATACCCTGGCCCATAGGAAGGTTGCATGCCGGAGAGGGTATAATAATTGTGCTGGGGCATTGGTGACTGATAGGTGACCCGATCGCCGACATTAGATTCCAAGGCCGGATGTGGCGCCTGTACCATCCATCTCCCCGACACGCCTTGGGGGCCATTCATCGATTCTATCCCATGGCCGATTTGGGCCGTCGGTACGGCAGCGGGATATGCCCAAGGGCCGACAGAGGGTTGCTGCTGCGGCTGCTGCGGCTGCAGCAATCCGACGACTGGTTGGTTAGGGTGTCCTTGGGCCACAGCAGCGGGATGGATTTGAGAAGAGGCGGCCGGCACGATCATATGCTTTAGAGGCGGGGGGCCTGAGACCAAGTGAGTTAGTGAGCCATCGTACCCGTTGTCGATAGTTCCTCTAGGAGTTTTGCGCCGCAAGGAGTGCTCAGCTTGGTCGTGGGCATGTAGTCGGTTGAAGCTGGTGGTGATTCGATGAAGTGCTGGGGTATGTTGGCCGCTGCGGATGTGAGAGAAATGGGATCCGGATCCATGGTGATGTGATGGGGGATACTCGGATTTGTGTTGTTCATGATCGAGAAAGCCGAACGGGGGTGGCACCACCTGGTGCATCTGGACGAGAGGTAACATGGTGGGACGGATGGTGTCATCAAGTCGAGATTCGGTCGACAGGGAAGAGATTGAACGATAAAAGGCCGTCAAATGATGGGATGAGAATCGAAGTTCGAAAATCAAATTCTAAGGAGTGACAGTGAGGATGGTGGTGATGCCCTCGTGTAAAATCAGGAGCGAGTCGTCATTGCCCTGTGCCAGTCAGAGCGTGTCGTGGTTGGGTATCGTCGTTTCTCGCTTCGCTGTTGCGCGCTGTGTCCCTGAAGTCGTCGAGTGGCTAAGATAGCTGATGATATCGAACACGCCGAGCAGGACAATTGTCCCGAACTTTCGTTTGGGGAATCGCCGAGCACTTCAACCCTCGAGGTTCCCACGCTCCATTTGGGCAATGGCGAGAGACTGAGCAGGGCGTAAACTCAGCCAATGCCGCCCGGGACCCCCAACCATACAACACACAGGTCGGTCCGTTAAAGTGTGATTCGCGGCCGGTCGATAATCGGTCGAGGTTGAAAAGGTTTGAGAAAATAATGATGGCCTCCGCTTGGTCGCCAGTGATATTATCACAGTAGAAACGACAAAACAACTCCTTCAACTCCGCCTCTTGTTGACTGTAGCTGCTTCTCAATGTTTTTTATTGATGAGAAAGGATCCTGGCGGGGTCAGAGGTGGAGATGGGATTTGCTTGATGAGACTGGATGAAGTGCAGAGCACGTTCCGGAAGGAGGGGTGCAGCAGCAGTGGGCGGGGGAACGTGCAAAGTCACCGTGCCGATCCCGTTGTGTCTGGGGTGAAAGCGGGAAGGTGCGATGACAATTGCGGCCAATAATGACGCCTCAAGCCTCGTTTTTCCCTGCTGATGGATCGCTCTTTCCATTCATTCTTTTTCTTCCCCTTTCTTGGCCTTGCTTCCGGGTGCTGTGGTTTCTTCGATGTTGAACACGCACCGTTCCAACGTTCCAAGCCGGAAGCAATCAGATGGGACCGGCGTGTGAAAAGGTGCCAGTTCAGATGTGGAACACCGCCGGGTGCAAAAGCCAGATGGTGCACGACAGGCTGCGGGCTTGCCCGGCGGTGCAAGGGCACGCATAGGGCATGCGAGTGTGTTTTATACTATAGGGATCATGGATGGGGCTGTTTGGGGGGTTCCATCTTGGTGCCTTCTCCCACACCCTCCCGGAGCCTACCCTCCAACCGTACCCAGGGTCGTGGGGGCGCTAAGGCCCATGCTGCAGCATGATGCAGCACGACCTGGCTACCGGCCGAACAATCACAGCTGGGTTCGTGCCAAACACCAACGCTTGGGGGGCCACCCGGGGGGCCACTGGGCGTTGCTGGTGGTGTCGAGCGTCTCCAGTTCGAGTGCGTTGGGCAACGCCATGTCACCCTCCTGAACATGGGTGGTGGGCTGCGACCTAGGGTGTGCTTCCTTTCATTAATATCGGTACGACAAAGCCCTGCTATAAAACCTGCTTCAACCCTGCCATCCGTTAAGAGAGGCCGTCCTGATAGGCGGCGCAGATAAAAATAAGGCAACGCAACAAAAGGCAAAGATTTAATAAATAAATAAAAAATAGCAGTACCAGCCTCATCAGGCGTGCTTCTCTGCCCTTCTGCCACGCCAGTTGTGCGACCCGACAAGGTAGATCATTACAGGCGTGGTGTGTTTTGCTGTGTATGTACGTGTATGTGCCTTCTGCTGTGCTGCTTGCCGGCGGCGAGGATCCCAAATCCAATGGAACCACAAGGGTCAGACAGGCAGTCAGACAATGCGGCAATCCCACCACCGATCCCGCCCATATTTGGAGAGTTATGAGAAACATAGGTGGTGGGAGACAACTTGGCAAGCGAGGGACAAGACAACTCGTGTGTCGTATTATGTATATCTGATGTGCCTCTGTCATGAGAATAACTATTCTTGGATGTGATATTACTATGTACGCGAACCCAAAGTGTTTCCGGTTATTTCCTTCCCGCTTGCCCTATCTGCTTCTTTCTTGCGTTCTCAAAAGCCACCACAGGCAACCCTTGGAAGCTTCTCTCGGTCGAGCTTCAAAACCTCCACAGTAAGCGTCAATGCGCCCGTTTTTGCAGCAAGAGATCACCAACGACAGGGCTCACTCTTCAGCAACACACGCCACAGCACCCTCTTTTGAGCACTTGCTGCAGGCCGATCAGAAACATGCATGCACTTCAACCAAGCTGCCCGACCAGTCTCCCCGCGAATCGCCCGATCAGCACGCCCACTGGCTGAAAAAAAGGCTGAAAAAGCCACCTTTGCCGTGATGCCGTGCGTGCCTACCAGCCCTCAGATGCGCCCGCTGCACCTCTGAGCCTCTCAAGATCCGAGTCACATTTCGTTTTTCCTGAAGCGTGGAGGCGTGACAACCTGTCCATGCAGCCAGTCAGACACATGCCACACACATCCATGAAATGAAGCGAAACAAGCGATCGCGTCGGTCGCTTCCACAATCCCGTCCACATCCATTCATCCTTCAGTAACTGTTGCAGTGGGGAGTCGGGTGCGTGGGTGGGACCGACCGGTAGGGCCGGCACGACCGCCAAATCCTCACTTGGCCGCACGCAGGCCGCCCGACCTTGAACGGCTGGCCGGCATGAGATGGCGTGGACGGGTGAGATGGGGGGCCCACTCCATCCGGCCGCTTGCGTCGCCTTCCATCATCATCCTTCCCTTCCCGGCCATGGATTTCCCCAGCTTCCAGCGCATCCCCTGCATCCTCATCGAGAGCCGCATTCACAAGTCCCGCCCTTTGAGATCGAAAGTGTGATGATGAGACGTTCGTTTATAAGTGTGCCATCCATTTATTATTCATTTGCCATTTTGAAGTTAGACATAACCGACCCCCCATTTGCCCCCGCCACTTGGAATCAAGCCCTGCTCTCTCCCGTCCCAGCATCAAAAATGCACTCTGCAGCATCCCCAAGAATAAACCCCTGCCGCGGGAAGGGTGAGTGTGGGGACGCAAACGGCCACAACGCCGCAGCCCAGCGGCAGCCAAGACACCAAGACTCCGAGATTGATGAAGGGTCCTGACAGGGGGCGCGAACTCATGTATGGAAGCGAACGATAAAACAGAAAAAATAGTGTACAGGATGAAATGCGCTGGCTTTTGAGAAGTTCGAAGACGCCTTCTTACTTTTTCTAGAATTGCCCTCAATCTTGGAAGCAGTTAACGCTTGACAGATATCCTATTTTTCAGTTCCTTATGGTTCTTGTTATCCTGAGGTACCCCTGTCGTCGGCTGACAACCGTCACGGAACCTACACAGCCCACATCGCCCACAGCCCATAACATCCGCGCAATCTGTCCAAGTCAAGAATTGTCTAATTTTCCCAGCAACCAGAATACCTCTCCTCGCCAGTAACACCAGGAACACGAATTCAATCCTGCGGACGTCAGCAAAGGATCTGCGCCTTCGCTCATGAGCGGCACATGGCGTGCCAGAAGTTAGCCAAAACTGGCGACGATCTTAGCCGGACCTGACCCCTCCAACGGCCAAACAACGGATAGCTCAAACCCTTCATCCACCGAAAGCCGCTCCACATTGCAATGAACGTGGGAGATCTCTCACAACTGAAAACCAGTGGAGATAACTAACTTGAGCACATGCGCTTGGGGATAATCTTGGACCTTAGAGAGAATGGGAATATAGGATTGCTCTGTCTTCTCGTCTTCTCCTAGATTCGAAAGGAGCACCCAGCTCCGAAGAGGCCGGTTTCCGTTAGGCCATTCTTCCGAGCGAATGATCTCATACCATGAATCTGCCTAACTAGTCTCACTTGTCCCTTTGGCCTAACGTTATGGCCAAGCAAACAAAAAACGGTCGCCACGCTCAGAATCCCTGATATCGACTTCCCCAGGCACCCTTCACTCCACCTCTTCGCCATGCCTCTACATGTTGTCAACAACCGACTCCTTGATTCTATCTATCTCAACTACACGTCAAAAAAAACGACACCAACGACACCAACGACAATAAACTTATTCCGTTCGACAGCACCGCGGCACCTACCAACGGGATGCTCGGCACACAACATATCCATCACACACACCGAGCCAAACAAGCAAGCAAGGATGCGGCAAAGGCGAGGCAAACGGCCGGCCGATCAACCACCAACCCTTTTCCTGAGTGGTCAACCCGCATCAATTTTTTCCCTCTTCATGCGTTGGGTGGTGAGTGGTTTTTTTTTTCTCTTCTCGCCCTTGCCTGCCAACTTGTCAGTTAGCCTGTTTTCCACAACCGCTTTCGAGACCTATCTTCTCTAGCCGCGCTAGGCGGGTCAACCCGGGCCGCTCCTCGTCGGTCATCGGTCAGATGAGGCGAGGGAGAAAGGGAGCCACAGAGGTCCTTGCGAGAAGTCAAGAAGAGGGAGGGTAAGGCACCACAACACGTCAGAGAGGTTGAGGTGGCCACAACAAAGGTGGGAGGTGACACAAGGTAAGCCCGTGTGAATCCCGTGCAGCCCTCCACATACGTGGGTGAGCAGGCAGCCTCTAAATGTAGACCGAGGCCGGGCAAGAAAGATTTGTAGATAGGTAACCGCAAGACCTGTATTTCTGCGAATTTCTTAACACGATTTCGTCTATGCAGGGCGCAGCATCACATGTACGTCTTCGGAGCTACACGGCGCCTATCAACCCATGTCCCCGCAAACTCAACCGTCCAGCCCCGGAAACCTGCGAACGGAAAGGAAGGGGAGGGTTAATACCGGCGGAAGGGAACAGGGTCAACGGTACCAAAAGAACCACACAGAATGCAAGCAGAATGCAAGCCAAATGCAATAGGCCAAGACTAAAATATCTGGCCTTAATATCCTAGCCCCAGGATAAGCCATGACGCCCGAGACCGAGGTAGCCCCGGTGTAAGCTGAACTCGGGTGGATAACTTGGCAAGTAGGAGGATAGAATGGGCGAGGCGGCTTGTCGGGACCTCGCAGACTGGAAGTAGTACCCACGAGTTAATTAGCCCTGGGCTCACTGCTCACTCCTCCTCCGGCTTGATATCTCCTAGTTCATCCTCGCCGAGGGGCCAGCCAGCCCTGTTTCGTCTTCTACCCTCAAAACGCCGCTCGTCCATCACTTTCATTTTCACCCAACCTCACAATTTAATCTTTCCAAAGGTATAAGTCGGGCACCTATCTAGCAGGCTGCAAGGCAAATATCTCTCCTGCGTTACCATGCCCGATTCCGTACTTGTACGCGTGCATACATACATGCACAATGCAACTACCCTTCCGGTAGGCCCCTGTTCGCCGCCAGAGATGTTGGGAACTTGTAAGGCCCGAGACATCATACATCATACTGCATTGCCTCAGGTCACCTCGCGTCACATTTATCTTGTAGTAATAACGCAAAGTGTATTCCCGTATACTTTTCCCTTGCCCATGCCGTCGTAGAGTAGCCAATGGTAAATGGCGGGTATGCTGTACAACAGGGATCTCCTAACGTCACGTATTACACACGCGCGCTTGTGACCTGGATACGGAGAACAAGGCATTATTATCCATGGGGTGTTTATTTTTGTTTGGATAGTTCTTGAAAAGCCGAGAGTTGGTGATCTTGGTAAAGTTGGTTGTACATGTGGGAGAAGGAACGATTCAAATATGTTGCGGCTGGGAAGGTGGGATTTAGATGTGCCGACGACAAAACAAACTCGAGACAATGTATGGTCAAACAACACACCATTAAACAGAGCAGGAAATAAACGTGGAATTCGCCGTCTGTTTCGGGAGGAGGCATCTGTCTTATTTATCCCCCCTCGACTTTCTCGCTATCTGTCTGTCTGTCTCATTCTAAAGCGCGTGTTCCCGAACTGGTGACACGAGACCGGAACAGAAGGAAACAAGGAAGCGGACAGAAGGAAAGGAAAAGGCTAAGACATATGTAGCATCCTAGCTGTTGTTCCCCGCCAAAGTGCTTGTAGTCTTTTCTGTCTCGGGTATCATGTTGAAGCTGAGAAAACAGAGAAGCAAACGTTAAAAATTTCAGATCATTTGTTGTGCCTTGGAGTCTCTTATTTCGCGGTGAGCAAGTAACTTGATGAAACAAGAAGTACATGTAAGGCGAGAGGCAAGATTCAAGTCGGCACAACAGACCGAATAGCACGGCTTTGACCCCATACTAGTTCCTACGGAGATTGCGTTGCATGGAGGCTTCGAGGTATTGAAGACCTAGGGAAGGTAGACAGTATCGGTGGAGGTATCAAAGCATAGAGGGACAATAAAACAGATATCGACCGGAAATATGGACCTCGACTTCCATAGCACCGAAGTGCCAACGAAAGCCATGGTGAGTAATCGGACGTCACAACATTTCTTCTTCCTGAGCACAAAGAGCCGAAAGGACCATGGGGAAGCAGGTCGTTTCCGGAGTGAACAGCCAGGAGCGGAGAGGGGGTAGATACGCCAAGTCGGAGACGGAGAGTCTCGGCGATGAATCCTTGACCCCACGCGGGATGGGAGATGGGTTGGTGGGATGGCGCGGACGCGGTGAGAGAGGAGGAACAGGGGAGGGGAGGATATCCGGGGATGGCAACAAAACCTTGGTTTCAGATAGTCTGAGCCGATTTCTGACGGAGGCACCCATACTCGGCCATGAAATCGTTCTTTTGATTTGATTTGCCGTTGTCTGGCAAGCCTGGTGTAAAGCAAGCCCTGAACTCCTAATGACATGCCCAGAATTTCCCAAACCGACCTTCACTCGTGACGAGGCTACTCCTCAGGAACTGTAATCACGTTAGCAAATGCGTTCCGGACGGGCCCATAAACAGGCCCATAGGAGAATAACGGCCTTAAAAAATAAACGTACTGTCGATCTCGCCTTCCTCGATCGCATCGCTGACGGCCTTCGGGCTCTTGCCATCCACCTGGCAACCGACGCTGAAGGCAGTGCCCAGGATCTCCTTCACGCACCCCTTCAGGTCCTTGGAGAAGGACTTGTACTTCATTGTCCTCGCAATGTCGATGATCTCATCCAGGCTGACGGACTTGTTGTGCTTGATGTTCTTCTCCTTCTTGCGGTCACGAGGGGGCTCCTTGAGCGCCCGGATGATGAGCGACGAGGCTGTGGGGACGACCGAGACGGCGGCTTGACGGTTTTGGATCGTGAGCTTGACGGTCACGCGGAGACCCTTCTGTATAGCGGTGCGCAGATCGGCAATGGTCAGAAAACTGTTTCCTCTCTTGATTCCTCCCATCTCCAATCGTTCATGTTTTTCTCGGTCTTCTTCTTGCGAAAAGGGGTGATCATACCCAGTCACCAGTGGCCTTGGCGATATCTTCACCGACCTTCTTCGGCGAGAGACCGAGAGGACCGATCTTGGGGGCAAGAGCCGAAGAGGCACCGACCTCACCACCGGTCGCCCGGAGGTGGCTGCAAAACGGCGATCATCGTCAGCGTTTGTGATCACAATAATCTCGTCTTTCCCAATCGTTTCGCCAACTCCCTCCCAAATTCTCATCGCTCGGCTGGGTACGCATTCGCATTCGCATAAAAGAGGCGCGCGCGACCGCGGGCAGGGAATCGGGAGGGGCGGAGGAAGAAGAGGTGGTGATTGATGGTGGGAGAAGGCCATTGGAGCTTACATGACCTTGATCTCGTTGGGGTCGACCTTAGGAGCTGTACAATTCCGCAAATTAGCAATCAAAACAATTCGACCGCTAGCAACGGAAAATATTCAACTTACGCATGGTGACGGCTTCTGTGAATGACGGACTCGGTTGGTGTTGGTGGTAGGGGATGCAGCCGTGCCGAGGATCAAAGTCAACGATATCGCAAAAAAATCGCAGTTGTGGGTTTTCCCTGCCTGCCCTAAGATTTTGGGGTGTGTGGCTGACAATTTTTCGGCGGGGCGGATGGAGGGGCCGCCACAATTAGATTGGAAGTGACATTCTCAGCCACATTGAAAAGTGGGGACATTTTCGCCAACCACCAAGTCGCAGCCACGGCAGGCAAGGTGTTCACAATACCGACAGCAAAAGGGAGACGTCAGGGGAACAGCTTATTTTCATCGGCAATATCGGTTCACATATAACACTGACGCTAGACGGTCACAGACCCCTCCTCTAAACATGCCTACAATCCATCGTCTTCGTCTTTCCCCTCAACCCCCCTCACTCGGCCCATCCCTGGAACAATGACTTAGTTTGTACCACTCACAGCCAGTTTCATGAGATGCTCCATGAATGTTTGCAGGGACACATCATCGGTGAAGATTGTCTGTGCACTTTGAGCGCCCACGCCGCCGTACGCCCCAGCGCCCGACGTATGTGTGGTCGACGGGTTGAGCTTGGAGAGGAGGAAACGCGCCTGGGAACCGCCGTGGTCGCAGACGATGAAACGAGGGAGGGGGAAGCGGTCGGTGATAAGATCCTAGGAATGTGGGTCAGCAATGGCTTCCGTGGAGTCGGGGAATTGCACAAGAAGACTTACCCTTGCGTCCTCCTTTGGCTGCTCCAGGAGAGCAGCAAAATTCTCGTAGCCCTCCTGGTCCTGGTACCCGGCCTTTCTCCACTCGGCGACAGTTTCGCCGTGGAAGATGAGGATGTGAAAGAACGTATCGAGAAGGAGAATGTGGGTCGGTTGGATGGAAGTGGAGTCTAGGAGGACCGGCTGTCCGCCTTCTTGGTCGAAAGTGTATGAGTCGAGGGTGGGCTGGATCATGACGAGGGAGTTGCTGACGTCCTCGTGGTCGAGTACGTGCCTGTAGAAAGCCGTCTCATCTGGCGAGTTGTTGAACACCTGCAGGAACTGGCTCCTCCTCAAGTGGAACATAAACTGCGGATAGAGAGTGAAGTTCTTCTCCAGGCGGAACGACGACGGGTCGTCCTTGCGGTAGTCCGCAAATCTTGAGCACAGCCTGATAAGCATCCTATCGACCCAACGGAGAACATCAGGTCCGTCATCAACCTCGGCCTTAAAGACGGCGATTCGGGACATGAGGACAGCCGCGGCTTCTTGGTCGAATGATTGCGCAATCGCGGGGTCGCCCGCGGGCCCGCTGAGGTTCCTCGCAATTGTGGTGACGCGGAGGTGGAACTGGCCGGAGGAATGTTGGTAGTAGGTTAGGAACTGGATCATACCCTTTTGGGGGCTTTGCTGATGTTGTGATTGGCCACCCTGGGCGATCTCAAAGTAGACACCATAGCTAGCCTTGGGGTCGATGCCGCACATCTTCCAAGAGCAGGTGTTACCAATACCGCACTCCGTTTCACCCACCGAAGTGGACTTCTTGTTCAGGGATACCGCGTGCCCGATCAAGCCAGTGACCTTGAGCTCCTTGGTTGTGAGAACCTCAAGCACAGCGTTAAAGCCCATCAGGAGGTTATCGTCCCCATCCTTTTCGAAGATGCGGATGAAGGATTGCTTGAACATGGAAGAAGTAAAGCTATCCGTCAAAATCATGTGGCCACCTGTGGAGTTGCAGAGGCCCTTCATCTCCAGAAGACCGACCTGGTCAAGACAACCAGCAAAGATGTCGATAGTGTGGCCGTTGTGGGCGGTCCTCTTAGCAAGGTTATCGTAAAACTACTATGGCGTCAGCGACCCGACATGACATTCCCCTAGAGAGGGCCCGTCCGACGCAGCTGTCGTACGAGGTGGCGCACAACTTACCTTGAGCGCTTTCTTGTAGTACTTGACGTTATCGCGGTCGATATCGTGATGCGAACGAATGGGCTCCCTCAGCTCGGGGCCAACGACCATACCGGGGCCCTCGGTGGCGGGGCCACCAGCAAAGAGCATGATACGTCCACCGGCATTCTGGAACGACGTCTCAAGCAGCCCAACAGCGACAGACAGCGCCACGCCGGTGCAGCGCAGGTTCCTACGGTCGCTAGAGATTGGCCAGGGGTCCTTCTGCAATTGCTCGAGGGCCTTGGTGAGCTGGAACTCAGCTTGAGCCACGGGCAGAAGGAACCGGGAGGCAGGGCCCATCGGCATGGACCTGCCTGGCTGGTGCGCGGGCATACCCGGGCGCATGGCCGGTTGTACAAGGCCGAGCATTTCCTGGACTTGCTTGGCGGCATATTCCTTGCTACCTCGGAAAACGTACGATTTGGCACACTCGGTGTAACCAATCTCATGAACTTGCGCCATGGTCCCATAGGTGATCAGGCCAACCAGCGCATGCTCGGGGAGCAGGCTGAGGCTCATGATAAGCGACTCCTTTAGGGCGGCCAAGCTGTCTTCTTCCTGGCACGTGTCCACGACATAGAGGAAAATGGGCGGACTTGGGGCAGGGCGCGACAACCTGTACTCGATGGTCGTGTTCGACGGATGCAGCTCGGGTGGGATAGCGTTGGCGGTGATGTCCTTGTAGTGGGGCGGTAGGGGATTCCGCGAGAGACAAAAGGGGCAGATCCAGAGGCGGGCGCGCACGTCGACCTGGCTGTCGGAACTGGTAAGCGTCACGCTCTCGGGGCGGGGTGGCCAAGGGCAAGAGCCTACCAGAAGGGGTTCAGAACTGAGCGGCATGGCTGCTTGCAGGTGACGGGTTCAAACTGCAAGAGGGGCGTATCGGGCTTCTCCTTGAGGGGCGTGTAGAGAGCGCCAATGGGGACGACCAACCGCGACGCTTCCTAGAACCGTATCAGCTTCCGCAAGAAAAGGAGAGTTACTACCACATTATCATGTTGCGGGTGGCGAACACACCATACGGGTGCTGGGGAAGACGTTCCAGCTCAGACGGACGCCATCGCGGTCCTCAACCTCGCCCCATTGCTCCTTTAAAGCGTCGTGGTCCATCGCGGAGGATAATGATGTGGTCGGTTCAGGTAATCGGTTTTCAAGATGCGGTTATGGGTGAAGTTGGGGCAGAGACTCGGAGAAAGGATTCGAGATAACGGCGTGCCTAGAAGGGGTCTATATGCAAGCTGTCATCAGTCCCGATCTGGCGTTGAGCTTGAAGTGGCGGCCGCCGCACCTTGCCAGGAATCGTGTACGAATATTTGTGTGGACTAGGTTAGCGAGTCGAGCTTGCGCACCCTGGAGTCGGTCGCTGTCGGTCGATAACTTTCGAGTTTGGAGATCAATCGAGTGCGGCGGCGGCTTCACCGTGGAGTTCCGGGAGAATCGTGGGCCGGATCGCAGATGTAGTGCTGGGGTTGGTGCGCCGCTTTCCACGTTCGCTTCCACAAGCTCGGGCGCCGGATTGTTGTCCCCTCATTGAAAAGGACAAGTTCCAGGTCGGTCCCGCCAGCTTGTCGGGCTGTGTGGCGGAAGTGTGGCTGGTAGCCAACAGGGAAGTCTTGGCGGAACCCGCCCCACACCCTGATATGTGGGACGCCATTGGACCTCTCTCCTTCAACAGAGCTCGAAGGGCATTGCAAGATCTTAGGGCTCGGAGGTCATGATTTATACTCGTCTACAGATATCATCGGATTGAACGCACCCTACTCTCATCTCAATCTACATTTTTTTCTCGGAATTCACCACGTTCCCATTCATTTACTGTCCAGTAGCTCATAGCAACCCAAGTGAAACCAGGCAGGAGAGAAGCGAGCAAGTAAGTTTCCGGTATTATAAGCCGAGCTGATCACCGATGGGAGCATAACGATTCGATATATTTAACTTTCATCCGCCCGGCCCTTGGACCTCTGTTTCTAGGGAGCGGGACCGTATTCGCTCACAGGGTACTGTCTATGCGTGCAGCCTTGGGCACAAACGCCTCCCGCACCGACATTGTGGCCGGTATGACTTGATAGACATGAATATGTACGGCAACTATTCGAGAAGTAAACTTACGTTTTCAACCCGCAATTTGCCCAAAAGCGTACTATGGATTCGCTATGTCCTTCACACGTTTTCCCCATCTCTATCATCCCTCATTCAAGGGGGGTGTCTGACCGGGGAAATCTCGAAGCCACCTCGATACAACTTTCCGAATATGTGATTCACGGACAGTAGCGGTGCATTATGACACAGGCCACCAGACTGTGGGGTTTAGAAGGGCACAAACGGTGAGTCCGCACGAGCCTTTGCATTTTATAAAGAGAGAGAAAGAGAGAGAGTACTGTCTCGTTTACTTCACCTTATCTCATGCCATGTTATCTTCCCACAACCTTTCCGATGGTCAACGGGACATCAATACCATCATGATTCAGGGTTTGATTTTGGTATTGTTCACGGCGATTGCGTTGGTCAACGCACTGCCATTGCCTCTCCCTAGCCATGCCAGGCTACCTCGACGACAGAATGCCAGTGCTTTAGATCCTTCGGCGTTTTTGAGGAGGGCATACCATGCCTGTGGGTGAACCCCTCCGCCCCCACACTCAAACTGAATTATTGTTAACATAAGAAGCCGCTGTACTCAACCATAGGTTGTATATCGATGGGGGGGAACTATCCTACCAAAACGGGAGCGAGATCATCTACCAATACTGTACGGAAGTTTCTCTAGAATTATAGCTATTATTACGAGCGGCTAACACAGCCAGCCAACACGCTCCTTTCTTTGGACCTCACGCATGATTTCACCAATGACTCCGTCACTATCCAATCAGTCCCCAAACCCGCGGGTGTGCCCAATCTCAGCCATGGCGGCATCTGGATCAACCAAAAGGAGGGGACGTTATATACCGGATTTGCCGGTACCGCGTCACGGTTTGGGGACCAAGCGTTCTCCCCGCAGGGACTTTGGGTGTTTAGACCAGACGATTCGGCCGGGGGTTCATGGGGATGTCTTAATGGGAGTACCGATTCATGGTTCACGACACAACCGCGTCCTTCGCAGGTACAAGTGGCTAGCGGACGTGGGTACGGGTTTCTTTTCGGTGCTGGAAACGGGACTGTGCCTGGGAATTTGACCGGGCCGGGTACTGGACCGGGAACTGGAACGGGGACTGGAACGGGAACCGGGGTTGGGTCCGGAGTTGGAACTGCGGCCGGGTCTGATTCAGGGTCTGGCCCAGGTAGCCCAGGGTCTAATCTCGAGTCTAACCCAGACTCTAGCCCAGACTCTGGTCCAGAGTCTAGCAACGGGAACCCACAGCTGTCTGCTAGTTCCATCATCTACGACATGTCCAACCAAAAAGTCTATAACTACACTGGTTCCGGACCCAACACCGTCGGCCGCAGCGCCCCGAACCTCAACGGTACGACCTACATCCCTAACTGGGGGAACCGCGGCATCATCGTTGGTGTTGGTGATACACTATCGGCCCCACGAAACGGGAATACCAGCCAGCCAAGTCCGCCTTCTTTCGAGACAATACACATCTACGACGTCGATAAGGAGCGCTGGTATGACCAAAAGACCACAGGAGCTGTTCCTGAGCCACGCAAAGATTTCTGCATTACCGGGTCGCCATCCAGGAACCAGACACATGAAATCCTAGTCTATGCGGGCTGGAACGGGCAGTCGGGACCCAGCGCGACGGCGTATGACACAGCCCATGTTCTGTCGTTGCCGGGGTTTTACTGGGTGAAGGTTGACTATGAAGCTGCCCACCCCCGACACGGGCTCAGCTGCGAGGATGTGGGTGGTAGTCAGATTCTGGTCATTGGTGGTGTGGACTCGACACAGAACGGGAGTGATTCATACGCAGCGGGGTTTATGACGAAGGATCCGTTTCCGAATGGACTGGCTGTCTTTGATCTAGCCGAGTTGGCGTTTGGGCCTGTGTTCCACTCACAGCGGTACCCTCAGCCTCCCTCTCCGAGAATCTCGGCGTACTATGATGACTAGTATGTACCTCCGCAAACTTCAGAGTTTTTGGATAGACCACACTGACCTTCTTAACCTCACAGTGGCCGAGCCCCAGAGGACGGTTTTGCCAACTCAGATCTCGGTCTGCCCACCCCTGCCTCCCTTCCCAACTTTCAACCTTCCAGCTTCGTAACTAACCCCCCCTTTTTTCTTCTAGAAACGCTCTTCAAAACATACCACCCCACCCCACCGACCCCAGCCACCCTCCAACCTCCACCGCCCCAATCCACCGCATCCATTTTATCGGCGAACAGGGCCGCCGCCATCGGTGGTACCATCGGCAGTGCCACTCTCGCGGCTCTCATCACCTGGATTGCCGTGGCTATCTACCGATACCGTCACCGACACCTGCCAAATTTTGGCCACTCATGGTGGCGAAGCGGTCGAGACAGGGGTCTCGCCATAGAAGAACAGAATGGACTTTTGACCACCGTTAACAACGGAAGCGACAACTATGTCTACGACGGTGAAGCGGCACAATTTAAATGGTACCGCGGCGTGCTGAGAACCATTCCCCGGACCACCGCCGGCCGCGATCCGGGCAATCGCCCTGGCGCCTGGGAGAACGCCTACCGACGAACTCGCGGCAACTTCCCAGTCCGAGCCACGGGCCCCATCGAGCTCACCTCGGACCCGATCTATGAGCTCGAAGGCGACGGGCCGAATGAACAGTCCTCCGACTCCGAATACTCCGAATCGGACTCTAGCGCTGAGTACGTGCTACATCCGGGACCGGCCGATGCGGAAGTGGAATCGGTGCGGGCGAGAGAGCGGGAGGAGACCGGGGAGAATACGGAGGGGCAGTCGGGTGGTGCCGGGCCGTCGACGTGGGCATCGTCGCGGCCGAGGCGTATGCCTGTTGAGCCGTTGGACGAGCTGTTGAAGGACATGGGGTTTGCCAAATGATACAATAGGTCGGTAGTGTGTTAGGTTTAGTTGAGTGAGCGGGCGAAGCCATTACGATAGCGCAGAAATAGGTAGTAGTCCGGTGAAACAGGTTCCGATGCCAGCTTTCCCTTCGGTTTCAGAGCAAGAGAGTTGGAATACACGGTTTAACTTTTTGAATTACTTTTCATGTTGACATTACAACTCCGTACTCGCCATTTTATACAACAAATCCAAAACCTCCCTGGCCCGGCATTTACCAGTTGAGCGCGTAGCCTAGAGCGGCATACACCGAGGTACCCACTAGGGTAAAGTTGATCAGCGAGCCGGCGGCCGAGCCACTGAGTAATGCATGTTAGTATTCCTTGGAACTGGATTGAATGGGACATATGTAGGTGAAGAAGAAACATACACAATACGGCCCGAAGGACCCTTGGAGGTGTATCCAATGGCAAAGAGCACGCGGGAAACAGACCACGCACCACCCAAGCTGGCAGCCAAGGTGGGGTACTTAAGCCCGGCGATGAGGAGAGCGCCGAGGAAAGGGGTCAGGTTCTCGGTAAAGTTGTTGTGGGCACGCTGGGCTGTCCTGGGGTGTCAGTTTGTTTTCTTCTTCCGTTTGGTGCCTTTAAAAAAGGTCGGAATCCAGTAACATACCGCAGTTGAAGGTGAAAGCGCGCGGGTCCTTCTCGGCCTGCTCGGCGCTGGCGTAGCTGTTGGGGTACTTGATGCCGGCGGCCTTGCGGCTGCTGGAAGTGAGGAAGCCGTGTACAATGTTGACGACAAAGGTCGAGGTGGCGGCCAGAAGGACGTAGCTGGGGTCTTGTTAGTGAGGAGTCTTTGGGATGGAAATTGGAGTATGTAGGTACACACCCGTAGTCGTTGGGGAGGACGATGGACATTTTGACGGTGTAAAAAGTGTGGTTTATGAAAGTGGCGAGGAGTGACAGAAATCCAAGGTTGAGTGTTAAAGGTGAGTGTTGTGGTGAGAGATGAAGAGCAAACTGATGGGGCAAACTTTTCTTGAGTCAAAAGACCCAGCGCGGATGTTCAAATAAATACCTCCAACAAAGAATCCTCCCAAGTTGCCACGGTCTTCTGTTAGTTTCGGCAGTCTCCCCGCGTCCGGTTTGTTTCCAATACGCGCGCCCCTCGTACGGGGCGGATAGGTACTGTTGACTGTGGTCTTTTCGAGGTCAATTGGCCAATGGGCGTCCCGTATCCTAGCCCGGCGGGCCCAAAACTACCCGACGCCGACTTAAAAGTTTCCGTCGGCAAGAGCGCAGGAGCAAAGGTGGGTCACGGAGTCTCTCCGACGGCCATTTTCCCGACAAAGCAAACTAACGTTATGTTTCCCTCCTCGCTGTTCGCACTCCGACGGCCCGTGTCTGACATCGACCGTCGGCGGATGATTGGGACCATGGTGTTGACGGCTCCGAGGACCCTGGGAATGGATGCAACCATTATTGAATGCCGTGCGTCAGCTTGCGGCTCCTCCCGATTCTAATTCTAGAAGGGGGGAAGCTTCTGAAGCTGGGGGCCGGGGCATGTTCGAGTCACTGGGGGCCAACCATTTTCGATCAGCCAAGCGGCGCCGCAGATGACACCACCGGCAAGAACCGAAAATGAACGACCGCAAACATTCAATTAACTATCAAGGGTATCATTGTAACTTTGCTAACTGCTAGCTTCGACCAAATCTTGGAAAATGACTGCTGGACTTCCACGCAAAACCAACACTAGAGCTGCCTTCTAGCTTGAGCATCACCGCCTGAGTTACGCAAGCACAGGCACCTATCCCGTACACCTCTCCTCAGGCGGTCGCCACTCGAGCCCGAGCCCTTCAAACACACGCTTCTCGGCCGTGAGCATATCTGGTGCGGGCGTTCCATCGACGGCACTTTCGAGGTCAACCCAGCGACCATCGCGCCGGCTGCGGATGCCGCTGCTGTCAAACTTGAGTAGCCGCTCGTACTTGCAGTACCGCCGCAGGTCCCGCTGGAACGTCGTCCCGCTCGACCACCCTAGCACCGCGCACCCGGCCGTCTTCCACGGGCTGATGATAATGTCCACGCGCCGATGTGGTTTGGGGTTTTTCCGTTTGGCTTCACCGTCATTCTCGCCGCTCTCGACAGGATCCTGCCATACCACCATCGCCTTGTCTAGGGTGTCGAACCCGGCCCCGGCCTTTGCTGTTTTGGGGCCGTTACCCTTCCAGCTGACCGGCGCTTGTCCGCGCTCCGAGTTGGCTGTACTCAGCGACAGAGTATGCGTGATGCATCCGGTCCGCTCCAGCGCGACCACCAGCGCGCCAACAAAGTCCCGTGTGGCATTTTCATCCGGATGGCTCAACACGATGTCCACGTCGCCGCTCTCCAACTTCCCCCGCCGATACCCGCCGACAATGACCATTTGAAACCCGGGCACGATCGCATTCGCATGTGCTCGTACCGTCTCCCCGATAGCCTCAACCTCCGCACGCGGGATCTTCAGTTTGAACTCATCGTAAAACTTGACGCCGATTTGCTGCACCCGTGTGAGCGAATCCCACCCAAACTCGACAATGTCGTCGAGGTCGCGCCAGCCGCGGTTGTAGAAATCGCGCGCCGTGGTTTCGGCCACGCCCCAGATGTCATAGAACAGCTTCAGCACGGCTAGCTTGGGGTCCGTCTCGTCTTCGCGCGCCTCGCGAATCTGTCCGTTACCACTGTCTTTGAACTCTTGAAAGAGCATCGCGATCTTAGTGCCGCAACCAGGGAGACGAGCAATTTCTGGAAGCGGAAATTAGCCGACTCGTTGCAAGCTCGACGATGAAATGCGCCCCGGCTTACCCTGCGCCGTCTGTATGGTATATGGATATGCCGCAATGGTTGCAATCGCACTCGAGTACGCCCTCACCCCAACCTTATCCCCCATTAGAACCCTCGCCGTCTTGATCTTGGCGAGTTCTTCGATAAACCCCTCATTGGGCGGATGCACCAGCGTGGGGCGTTGGCACGAATAGGTACTGTGCAGCCATTTTGGCACTGGCGGCATCTGCCTCTCCAGTTCGCGCTCCGATGTGGTCTGCTTCAGCAGTCGCGGCGGCCGCAGGGGATGGCTGACGTATGTCTCACCTCGCCTTTTTTGTGACGACCGCGGCGACCGTGATGGGTGCTTGAGCGCAGTATCTGCGTCTGCGAGGGCACGTTTGATCACATCTGCGGCTGTCCGTTCGCCCAACTTGACCCCCTTGGATGTCTTGTGCATCGGTTCAGGTGTCTTTTTATAGCCCCGGTAGATTAAGTACTTTTCGGTGATGGGAAGCACCTCCCCAGCCGCGACGGAATCCGTAAACCAGCAGAGCTTGACCACCTTGACCATGGCTGCGGCCGGTATCGAGCCAACCGGGTGCCTTTGCACGTCGCCCTCGGACGCCGTGTCCGAGTCAATGTCTGAACTGCCCAACACTGTCGGCGTCGACATTTTTGTCCGTTTACGGGCCCCAGCCGTCGGTGTCACCGATGCAGAGCCCACTACTACTTCTCGCCGCTCAACCGCCTCCCCCTCCAACACCTCCTCCGTCGCTAGGTGGTGTTTCCGCAGCTCGAACAGAGCCCGTTCCTTGCGGAACACCTTACCCAACACAACTTCGGCCTCGTTGATGTCATATGTCAGCGTGGGGATCTGCCCCTCGAGGTCCTGCAGCTCATCGGAGCTGAGGTGGGCGGACAGGAGAAAGATGGTAGGGAAGGCGAGAGCGAGGTGGCTGGCGGATCGCTTGCGGGCGCCGGCGTCCGAGGTCATGGTGATTGCGGTTGAGGCGTCATGGGCGTCATGGGCGTCATGGGCGCTTCATATGGGGTGAGAAAGCATATGGGGTTAGAAAGGGGTGCATTAGAGGGTGAATTGTGATTCATGAGAGTTGGAGCTAATGCTAGAGACAAAAATCCGGGCAAAGTCAAAGAGAGCGCCTGGAGCTTTACTGTCTCGTGATGGCAAGAATAATCACAATCATCACGACCCTAGAAAGTAGCAAGAAGCCTGCCACAAGGCATTATCTACCTCAATGACGTGCATATTGAAATCTCGGGTAGATGCGACAGTATCGAGTAAAAGTGCGGGGCAGTTGGAGAACAGCGGGAAGACGAACCGGAGTTTCGAAGAACCTTAGGTTAGCCAAAAGAGGCACAGTGTCATATTCGCCCCAAGTCGGTAAATTACACGGTGAACACAGACATTATTGCCGTCCTGTTTTCTTGGTCTGTAATTACTGCAATTATCCATACTGTGTAACTTTGATGGTTCTTTCACGAACCAGACAATTTTGCTTGCTGAACAAGCGAACTAAATTAAGGCCAAATGCCTCTGGGAGTATTATTCTTGTGATTTTATGGCTGTGTCGCCCGAGGAGTGCGGCTTTGGGAACTTGCAAACATGCAGGATGTAATGTCACACGCATTAAGTGTACAGTCAGGTAAGGTGCTGTATTTCAGCTCGCGACATTTCTTACCGCTCAGCCTCAGCAAACCTCAGCCCTGCACTTCCTCTTTCATCCTCATTTCAGGCGCAGCTACCACAAGCAAGAGCACTCATTGTGCTCTCGCTCAACCACCTTCCTGCGGCCACATATTCTGCGCGATTCTGGTTGAGGGCATCCAATTTCGTAGCATTTTCTCATTTTCTCTGAATGCGCCCCCATAATCGAGTCATCTGACCGAGTCGGTCGAGAGAGCTGGAGGGGTGGGAAAAAGGGAATCTGGAACCTTAGGGACGTTAAGGTTCAGTCGAAGGGCACGCGCGAGCAGAATAAAAGGGCAACTGATCCCAACCCACGCCCATCAGTCTCACAGGATAGTCACAGACCCGAACCTCTTTAATCGGTACCACACCTCGTCGTCACCGATTTTTGTTCAAGCGCGTGACCTTCTTTTGCATTCACCTCAGCTTTCGCGCGTCGCTCACTACCTTTGAACCGAAGGGAACGCGGAACAAACACCGCAGCTTCGTGGCCACGATGGAGGTCGCGCAGGCGCTAGTTCGCGCCGTCATGCGCGCCTTTTACACAACCCAGGAGGTCCTGGTGATCGAGGCACTGGCGACACACTCAGCCCTGCGTGATGACGAGCTGGCCTATCTCATGAGGATGAACATCAAGGACATGCACCGCCTGTGCGCCGGCCTGCGCGACGCCCGTTTCCTGGTCGTGCACACCCGCCCGGAGATGCAGGAGGGCAAGACACGGCCGATCAACCGGACGTACTACTACATTGACTACCGGCAAACCATCGACGCCATCAAGTGGCGCGTGTACAAATCCGACAAGGATATGCAGGGCAGCGTGCAACCCGCCGATGAGAGCAAAGAGTACTCGTGCCCCCGCTGCCACGCCCAATGGACCCAGCTCGAGGTGCTTGACTCGGCCGGGCCGGCCGGCTTCACCTGCCAGCGGTGCGGCACCGTGCTGGAACGCAACAAAGAAAAAGAAGCGCCGGGCCACCAGCAGCTCTCCCGCATGAACAACCAGTTCAAGTTCATGACCGACATGCTCCAGGAAGTCGACCGCGCCGTGATCCCAGAGTGCAACTTCGACAAGGCCATGGCCACCCACCGCCCCATCGTGCGCGCCGCCACCCACGAGGTCCTCGCCAGCGTGCCCGTCGACCCGGCCTCCCTCGGCAAACCCTCGGCTGTCAAGGGCCTGGCGAATGTCGGGCCCAAGACGATGCACGTCACCATCTCCGATAACAACGAACAGGAACGCATCGAAGAGCGCAAGCGCAAGGAGAGACTGCTCAAGGAGAATGCGCTACCGTCCTGGATCACCGACAGCTCTGTGCCGACCATCACGACAACCATGCCTTCTACCACGCAGCCTCAGAACCAGTCCTTTGAGATGAAGGATGTGGCTGATGGAGATACCGCGCTCCCCGCGGCCAAGAAAGTCAAGTTGGAGACGGGCGCGGCCGCGGCGGTGGATAGTTCGACGGCGATGAGCTTCAAGATGGAGGACGAAGACGATGAGGAGTTCGAGTTTGAGGATGTTGTTTGAACAGGAAGGGCCAAATTGACAAGACGGGGGGAGAGAGCAGTAGCGGGTGTCTATTGTGTGAAGCGGGTCGAGGTGAACTAGGGGAGACAGAGGCGAAACAAACCCTAGATCATTCGACAATACTACTGGGCGCAACAGGGTGATGCCTTTGGCCCCGCGGTAGTCGGTAACTGAACAGGTCCTTCGAACGGGCATCTCGCGATTCTGGAGTTTGGGACCAAGGATGGGGACATACGCATCACATCGCCAATGCCCGAACCCCAACAACATGGCAATGGTTTTACCAGTAGTCAACCAACAAATGGATGGGGGGTAAAATCTCTAGTACTGGCTGCGGGTTTAGGAGACTAGAGGGGTTGGAAAGGCTAGGCCAGGCCATGGCGGTGGCCTAGTGCTAGGTAGCCTGTCCTCTCAAGACGGTACAGGGGGGCTCCTACGAAGTTACACGCTTCAGTCGAGGAACGGCGGGCCCTGACGGGTAGACGGGAGGTAGAAGGACCGAGAGCGGCATGATACGGGCCGCAAATACCAAGGGCCATCACTAGCAAAACATGACGGAATCGGGGGCATCTAGACATACGCGTACAAAAGCCGTCCTTTCCTTTCTCTTTCTTTTCCCTTGTACAACGACATAAATCTTCATCGTGGCGTTTGGGTGGGCGGTTGCTTCTTCTGGCCATGTATTTGGGACAATGGTGAAGATGGAAAGGAGACACAAAAACGAATATTTGCTCTTGGTAGTACCTCAGGGATAGAAAGAAACTTAATACAAAGCGTAACCAGCAGCCCCTTCCATTCGCCGTGTCAAGAAACTACCTAAGCAGGTGATAAGGAAGTAAAGCCTGGCCGTGCAAGAAGAGAAGAAAAAGGATTGCTACCTGCCTTGAACCGTTGCAAATAAATAATAACCCCGTTCCCCCCTTTCCCTTTCGGCCCCCTTTCTCCAACCCTTTCTTCTTTCCACTCCAACTCCACCAACCTCGTCCCTAAGCCATGTAGCTAGATAAATAACCTTGGATATCATTCCACCATTCATCATACATACTGCCGCAACTGTTGCAATCAAAATAGTTAGTAAACCATACTTTCAACGCCAACGAAGCATTGGCTACAACAGATCTACAAGAACTTCGCGGGGTATACTCACATCCAAAGTCAACGTCCGCGAACTATTCACCTCCTGGTCACGATACACACCAACCAAGCTCTCACTGTCCTGGAACAGCGTCGGCTTCAAGCTAATCACGATAAACTGCATCCCCGGCCCGGCATGCTCGCGGATGTACTTCTTGATCTTCTCCACGTTCGCATTGTCCAGCGCGGCATCGACCTCGTCCAGCACAAAGAAGGGACTCGGCTGGTAGCTGTGGATGGCGAACAGCAGCGCCAGCGCCGCCATGGTCTTCTCGCCGCCCGACAGGTGCTCCATGTCGCGGAAGCGCTTGAGCGGCGGCATGGCGTGGTACTTGATGCCCGAGAGGTAGGGTGTGTCGGTGTCTTCCTCCATGTCGAGGTAGGCCTGCCCGCCGAGGGGGTAGGCGTCGGAACGGGTGAGGTCTTTGTAGACGTGCGTGATCTGTTCCTGGATGTGGGCGAACGCGCGGTTGAATAGCTCGAAGCGCTTTTCTTTGACTGTTGTGAAGGCTTCGCGGGCCGCGCGCAGGGCTGCGCGGGAGTCTTCAAAGTCCTGTTCGGTTGATTCGAGTCGGGATTTGACGGACTCGAGGCGCTCCATGGCGCGCATGTTGGGGTTGAGCTTCTCAAGTTCGGCCGTGAGCGACGTGATCTTGTCTTGGAGCACATCTTCAAGGTCGTCGTCGGGCTGGGGGTTGTTTTGTTAGCTAGGCCGGCTAGAGAAGAAATAGGGGCAGTGGGGAAAAAAAGAGGCCATACGTTTTTGAGATCTTCATCTAACCCGTCAAAGTCAATCTCGATGCCGTAGTCGTCCATCGCGGTCTCAAGCACCTCGTCCTCGTCTTCCTCACCATCCACCTCCATCGCATCCTGGTCTTTGCGCAGCAGCTGGTCTTCGTTCGGGATATTGTCCAGCGAGCCCTCGCTCATCGGCAGCTGGATCTGCTCGAGCTTGCACCGCCTGAGCAACGCAAACTTTTGCGCGCTGTTCTTCTGCACCGCTCCCTCCAGGTTGGTGATCTCCTTCAGCCTCGACTCGATGTCCTTGCTCTTCTTCTGCAGGTCCTGTTTCGCGTCCGCCACCTTCTTGGACTTCTCGGCGTGGCTGGCCTTGACCTCCTCCAGCGATTCCTGAAGCGCCCCTAGCTCGTCCTCGTCCTGCGCCCTTGCCTCCTCAATGTCCTCCTTCTCGCGCTCGTACGCCTCGACGTCTTTTTGGTGTCGCTTCAGGGTCGTTTCCATGGTCCGTACGCGGTCGTTGGCACCGTCGTGCTGCGAAGTCTCCCAGGAGAGGTTGTTTTGGATGCGCTGCTTCTGGAGGTCAAAGTCCTGGCGCTTCTGCGCGGCCTCCTGCTCGAGGCTGCCCTGCTGCGCTTCGTAGGCCCGGATGTTCTCGTACCCGAGCCGCTTACAAAAGCCGGCAAAGATCTTGTCCTCGACCTCCGAGATGGCCTTGTCGAACTTCTCGACCGTTGCGCGCGTCCGCTCCAGCTCGCCCTCCTTCTCGGCGTACTTAGGCTGGTAGTCGCGGAGCTCCCGCTGCGCATGGTCCAACTCTTTTTGCTTGCTCTTGAGGTTCTTTTCGAATGCAGCCAGCTCGCCCTGTTGAAGCCGAAGACGCTGCTCTAGTGCACCTATCTCGTTTTGCAACGACTCTTCCGCAGCCCCTCGCCTTCCCGGCCGTGGGAGTTTTGCGATCTCGTCCCGATACCTCTCAGCAAGACGCTGCAGATTTTGTACATCATGCTCCTCAAACCGCTGCTTCTTGTTTCTATCCTCTGGCAACCGGCCACCTGACATGGTACCGGCTTTATGGATGACATAGCCTTGGACGGTAACCGCCTTGACTTGGATTTTCCGGCCGTAAACAATGTCCTTGGCCACATCCAGGCTATCACACACCACGGAGCCGCCGCAGGCGTATGCCATGGCTCGCTCCAACGAAGGGTCAAAGTCGATAGTGTCGATCGTCAGCCGAGCACCGGTGATCCCCTTGACGGCCGGGTTGGAAGTGTTGACCTTGATATTGTCAAGCGGAATAAAGGTCACAGGGGGGAACCGTTGGTCCTTGAGGTACTGGACACAATCAACAGCTGTCTTCTCCGTGTCCACCACAACGCCATCAAAGTCGCGGCCGAGCGCTGTGGCGACTGCCTCGTCGTACTTCTTTTGCTTTGGCTTGCACAACTCACCCACCCGGCCACGGACTCCCGGATAGATGCGCTTGAGATCGCTAATCATGTTCCTCATCTTTTTCTCCTTCTCGTTCTGGCGCCGCCCCATATCTGCGTCGTCGATTTTCCTCAACGTCTCACGAAGCTTCTCCTCTAGCTCCGTGTGGGTGTTGTTGATCCTGATCCGTTCCGACTGCACGCTGTTGAACTCCTTCTTCTTGGCGTCGATGTCGCTGGTTATTTGACGGACCGAATCCTGGCTGGCGTTGCGGCGGTCCTTAATCGCCTGGACTTCGCTCTGCAGCTTCTCGGCGGCAGCCTCAAAGTTGTCGATCTTACCTTTCAGACTGTTGACCGTCACCTCGTCGCCTTTCAATTGGCGCTCCAGATTCGATAGTTTGGCCCGGTTGTCTGACGTTTTCCTCATGGCGTCCGCCTGCAGGCTGGTGTACTCCTTGAAGTCCGCGTCACTCAGTGCCTTGCCTTGCCGCTTGAGGGTTTCGGTCCACTGCTTCTCGAATTGCTGGTGTGCCTTCTCGACGGTGGTTAGATCCTTTTGGAGCTTTTGAATGTGCGCTGCCTTGTCGTCGCGGTCCTTCTTTACATCAGAAATCCGTTTCCGGAGTACCGACATATCCTGTGAGCTCTGACTGATCTTTTCGTCAATAGGCACGAGGCTGTTGTCCCGGTCCTCGATGCTCTTCTCCTTGCCTTTGATGTTTCTTTCGATCTTGCTGACCTCGCGGCCGACCGTTGCCTGCTCCTTGCGGGCCTGTTCGAGTTTCTTTTCGAAAGCCTCCACATTGCGGCGGAACTCTTTGAGGTTCTCGTGATGCACTTGGATTTGAGCGCTCGACTCGTCCATCACACGCTGAAAGTGGTATAGCTTCCACAGGATATGAGTAATGACCGCCTCGTCCCGTTCCTCTGTCTTCTTCTGGAAGTTTTCTGCCTCCTTCTTCTGTTCCTGGTATTGCTTGATTTCCGAGTTGATGCCTCGCCTCCTGTGGAGCTGGAAGTTTTGGTTCTCTGCGGCCTGCTCCGCATCTGCCTGGAGCTTCTCATACTCCGCCTTGTACTCCAGGCTCCCCGAAATCTGCTCGATCAGGCGCGTCAGGTCCTGTGGTGATTGCGACGCAATGGCCTCGACATCTCCCTGGAACACCAGAAAATTCCGCGCCTTGATCAGGATGTTCTCCTCCTCCAAGGCCTCGTTGTACTGCTGGGCGGTAACCACTCGCTCGTTAATGCGGTATTCGCTGCTGCCGCTACTCGTGATGCTCCGCTTCCACCGCTGTTCGTCCCCTGCATCGTCTTCGTAGACGGCCATCACCCACGCCGTCTTCGGGTCGTTTCGAGATGCTCGTTGGGAGTTGTCTTCGTCGTCACCATTTACGTGCCCGTTAGCGTCTCCGTTAGTTGCCGGCGCGGCGGTCCCATCGTCCTGGATTTTAGACGTTTTCATGACCCGACCCCGGTAAACGAGGTCGCGAAGATGTGACGATCGTAGGTGTGATGACTTGATACCTAGAACAAAGGAGATGGCGTCCATTCTAGACAAGAGAAGCCACACTGTCAATTCTGCAACAACAGCTACGCTATGCGACACAATACAAGCGTAACTCACGAATTCGATTTGCCCGAGCCATTGGGGCCGATGATAGAGGTGAAATACGAGTCGCCAAACAGAAGGGTATGGTGGCCCTTGTAGGACTTGAAGTCTAACATTCACGGTGAGCTTCCACCACGGTGCTACACGGGTTATCGATTTCACGCACTAAAAAGCTCGAGACGGATGAGCTTCCCCATGTTTGCGGGCTGCTCCGGGTCGCAGAGCCCGTTCTCTCGACTTCGTCGCGTTGGAAATTCGGCGGCAGAGACGGAAAAGCGCGATAGACGAAAGTTCGGGGAATCTCACGCAACAATGGGCCCGAAAACGCGCGTGGATCTCAGAGACGGGTCGGTGTTAACGGCTGTAGCCTCATCGGTCGCGCTAGGTCCCGCCTTCGCAGTTGTCGCGACAAACCCGAATTTACAATCGCGCCGCAACACAAGGATAGTCTAGTGGGGGAGTGTGCACGGACCCAGACCCTTCCACGTCTCGCACTTATCGCCGGGGTGTGAGGCGCTTCGGGGTTAGGGTTGACTACGACAAGCACTCTGAAGCAGGCAGAAACTCGTGGGCTGTTTCTGAAACTCCCAGGAATCAGTTAGTTGACGCTGCGATGATACGGCTTTGGATTTTCGATCCCTTCTTCCCCCGAGGCTTCTGAAGTCTCCTTCCTCGAAGCGCCTATCCACGGATCAAGACCAAGAATAGTACCCTTGGAAGATAGGTACCTTAGGTACTATGTAGTCCCAACGGATAGGCTGCAGGCTCTTGTTAATGCCGACGAGGCCAGATCCTCTCTACTGTGGAGGAAAGCTTAAAAATTTTATCAAACCAATACAAGAATCATTCCACAACCTCTCGGATCGTTTCGGCGCCCCTCCAGAATTTGAAAGGCGTGGGCTATCAGCAGGTCTCGGACGAGACATGGTGACCTGCCTGCAGGTGCTAACAGACTCAGCCTTCAGGGTTACTGTCGCCGGCCCCAGGCAGTTTTGTGCAATTTTTGTCCAGTAAAAAGCGCGGATCTCGACACGCCAGGCCGCGAGCCAGTCGCAGGGGTTCTCTGACTCGCTGAGCTGCAGCTTTCACATCAACACCTTTTGCCTGGCTCGTGGGTCAGCTGGGCACTCCCTGCCTGCCATCTGCCATCACAAGCTCCTGTCGTGGTCTCTCGACTCATCGCCCAAAAGGGACGAAGTCCCAACGTGACAAGCTCCCCAGGTCCCCCGCCAACAAAACCTTGGGGCTTCCTATAGCCCATTCATTGACCCTTTTTTTGCACGTCAATGTCAAATTTGTGACATTAGAATCACCAACATCATCAATACCACTTCGTTCTCATCTATCTGCGAAGCATAAACCCAAGCTTTGGCCAGGTCATTCGCGGTGCAGGCCGAAAAGCACCGACACAACTTCTGCCATTCCTAACGCAGCACGCTCCGATCCCTCGAGACCAAACAAATCGACAACAAGGGAGAGGATATTTCGTCCAGATATCTGCATATCAGCTTTTCGCGCGCTGCCGTTGTTACATCCGATCGCCTCGACCGTCGATCCTGTGTAAGTCGCCGCGGTCCACCGCTTCTTGAGGTTCGAGGGCCGTCTATTTGGTGCCACATTCATGACTATTCCCTGGTCTGCGGTGACCAACTAACATCCATCCCTTTCCAGTCCAGCCCCGATTTCGTCTCCACAAAAGCGACGTTTCCCACCACACCGATCGCTGACATCTAGCACGGACACCAGCTCCAGCACGAGCTCGAGCGCGCGCACGCCGCGATTAGACGAGATGGCGGAACCAGAAAAGGGGAGTAACCCCATACCGATTCCCGGTAGCAAGTGGGAGGGCGCCTCGACCGACAGCGAAGCCGTCTTAACACCAGATATGGGTACAACGCCTCCCGACGACAATTTCGAACACGCCGTCACCACGCCCACCATGGGCCCAACGGTGCCCACGAGTCCGCGCCTGTCGCGAAACCCGTCTTTCTCCGGGAGCAGCTCCTATCAAGAGGACTGGGATCCGTTCCCGCCGCTGGACCGCCTCACAGTGCTCGACATTCTCGATAACTTCGCGCTTTCGCAGCAGATTGAGAAGCTCCAGAAGGGGATATCGGCCCAGACGGAGAAGGTGCGCAAGTCACGGGCGGCTTTTGGCAACCGGAGCCGCATCGCCCGCGAGCGCATGGTGGACGAATGGCGCCGTCGCGTGCCGTCGGCCGATGAGCAGTTAGACCGGTACCGCAAGCGGATGCGCAAGAGCGTCGAGAAGCTCGGCGCGCGCTGGAATGACACCAAGGCCATCACGCTGCGCGAGAAGATCTCGTTCATCTGCGGCGTCATGAACATTTTCGTCAGCGGCTACCTGGTCGGCGCATTTCCGGAATACTTCCACCTCTGGTACACCGTCCAGCTGCTCTACTTCATGCCCATCCGCTTCTACACCTACCACAGGCGTGGCTACCACTACTTCCTCGCCGACTTGTGCTACTTTGTGAACATGCTGCTTATGCTCAGCATCTGGGTCTTTCCCGATTCGAAACGCCTCTTCACCGCCGTCTACTGTCTCGCCTTTGGAAACAACGCCGTCGCCATCATCATGTGGCGTAACTCGCTCGTTTTCCACTCGTTCGACAAGGTCACCTCCCTGTTCATCCACATCATGCCGTGCGCCACCCTTCACTGCATCGTCCACCTCATCGACCCGGCCTTCCAGCAGGAACGCTTCCCGGCCCTCTGGACCATCAAGAACTCGCCCGCCGGCTCGTCCACCGCCTACGCCAACGTCTTCTCCATGCTCGCCTGGTCCTCCATCCCGTACGCCTTCTGGCAACTGTCCTACTACTTCTTCATCACCGTCCGCCGGCGCGAGAAGATTGCCGCCGGCCGCCCGACCTCCTTCACCTGGCTGCGCAAATCCTACAGCAAAGTCTGGATCGGCAAAATCGTCCTCGGCCTCCCCGACGCCCTGCAGGAGCCCGCATTCATGCTGATCCAGTACATCTACGCTGTGCTCACCATGCTTCCCTGCCCGCTGTGGTTCTTCAGCCGCTGGGCCTCGGGCGCCTTCCTCACGCTAGTCTTTGCCTGGAGCGTCTACAACGGCAGCACCTACTACATCGACGTTTTTGGCAAGCGCTTCCAGAAGGAACTCGAGGCCATGAAGGCCGAGGTCGCGAAGTGGCAGCAGAGCCCAGACGTGTGGCCACACGAGGACGGGGGCCTGGTGTCCCCCGGTGGCGGGGCTGTGCCTACTACCGCCGTGGGCGGTTTAAATAATGGTGCTGGGAACGACGGTGAAGGGACGAAGCCAGGGAGCCTCGCGGATGGGATCTCGGGTAAGGCGCTTGATGATGAGAACATCGGGAATGGTGGCGGGGTGGATAACATCCCGCTGCTGAACGACGAGCGGCCTGCGGCGGTGGTTGCGAGCGGGGCGGATACTGATGGGGGCGCGAGGGATGTGGCGAGGGAGAGGAAGACGGGGGGTGGTGGGACATCGTCGCCGTTGTTTTGATGGTCATTGTTCTGTTTTGTTTTTGCTTGCTTGTTTGAACACCCTTTGCACGGTAATGAGGTCCCGGTGTGGTTATTTCCCAAAGGGTGGGGTTGATGAAACGTCCGAGAGAGATGGGGCTAGCAAACCTCAGATAGGCTTCGCTTGGCAGGTTTCGAGGGACGGTTTGGCTTTTTCGTTTCTTTTTCCTTTTTTTTCCCGTTTTCGAATAATGAATGAATGAATGAACACAACAACAACACACGCACACGAAGGCCCTGGCGGCAGATAGGTAATAAGACACTGCTTTGGGATATTTGGGAGATGGATTTCATCAATCCATTCTTTTACTCTTTTTTGCTCACTCTTTTGGATCACTGGGTTCCCTGGAACGGGTGGAAGCTGGGGCGAGTGATAGATATGAGGTCAGCGTTGAGGTTCGGGATGGGGTCGATCAGAGATAGGGGCAGTGAGAAGGAAAGCGGTGGAAATAGGGACCAGAGACGAAAGCAGGGGGTGGCTGGGAAGAGGGCGGGACCAGAGAATGCACCCTTTTTATGATGATACCCTTCTTTCATTATTACTTGGCTTTTCTTTGGGCTATATGTTGTTTGGCGCGTGTCTATATCGCTGTGGTTGTCGTCGCTCGGCCGGCTTTTTCACGTGATGATCGTTCTTTAGTTGATAACACCGACACAGGCAACAAACAACTTTGCTTCCCATAACGCTATTTCCATCGGACCGCCGTCGTCATGTTGGTGAAGGTTGTATGGAATGAGGTGGCAGGCGGTTGGGTAGTTCAGGGAATGGACGTGTTTCGGGCCCATCGATGATGCTGCGCAAAATAAATTATCTCCAAGATGTTCACGCGCGGAAACAGGCCATCCAACGAGCATCATCACCTCGCCCACTTGAAAAACAGATTCCCGGCGTTTGTACAGCCAAAAAGAAAGTCCACGGGATAACACCACCCAGGCGGCTATCACAACACGAAAACCGATGACAGGGACATCATACGTCAAGAGGCCTTTGCGGCTGGCATTCATCAAAGCTAAGTAAAGCAAGCGAAGCTACCTCGGCTTATGTCTCCATACTAGACGCAAGTCCAGCCCAGTCCAGCCCAGCCATCCTGACGTCCTTCGCTTCATGGAATCATCATGGCCGTCATTTCAAATAGTGCAATGTTGCCTCCCAGCCCAACCCAATGCCACTAACTCCGGGCCTTGTCCCCATTTCCCCAGTTCCCATTTCCCGGTTTCCTAGTTTCTCCCCTAAACACCAGCCCCAACTCCCAACCTCCGTCCTGGTCCTGGTCCCGTTCCAACCCAGTTCGCCCGAGGAAATGCGCAAGGCCATCTGAGAAAACAATTGCTCGTTTCCATCGCCTAGCCCGCCACATGTGTACGTACCATGGGAAACGTGGCGGGGGAAGGAAACAAATGGTAAAAAGCAGCAAAGAAAGAAAAAAAAACCCGGGGCATCATTCCTTCTCCCTCATAGTGGGGGAGAACGTGTAAAAGAAAATCAACGCCGATAGACCCCCATGGATCCTAAGAACGAGTAGGGAGTTGGGGAAAAGCCCTCGAAAACAAAAAACAGAAAACAAAAAAGCAGTCCCCCCTGCCATGCAGCCGTTCCTCCTTTCCTTTCTTTCCTTCCTTCCCGTGGGAAATCCGGAACCGGGGGAAAAAAAACCACGAAATCATCCGCCGCCCAAGCCCATTATACCCCCAGATCCCGAATCCCAAATCCCAACCTCTTAACGCTCCGCAGCTTCGTTCCTTCCTTGGGGTATCTTTGGCAGGTAACCAGGAGATTTGTCAACAGACAAGACCAAAAGGTAGGTCTCGTTCCGCATATCCACTCCTGATCCCTTGTATTCCTAACCCGCTCCAATTCCCATATGTGCGTGCGCTGGTATAACCGATATCGTTGATCCCCCAGTTTTTGCCGCGCCTAGGCCGGGGAACTCGCTGCTATGCCTGCGTGAAGGAAGAAGAAAAAAAACGATGCATAAAAACAATGAAATGCATAAAGAAGAATAAGAAGCAACGCTGATGATTTCCCTCCGCTCGCTGTATTTCGCCGCTGAAGTTTGTTTTTCAGCTGCGAGGCGTTGCGGCAACAACCGCGGCGGTCTCTATCCATTTCGTTCCAGGGACTACCGGATAACCGGTAGGTCAATACTGCCGCCTAGTAGCCTGATCGGCTGCTTGGGCTTGAATACCTCCCAGAACCGTAGCGTCTCGTCACCAGCGCCCGTGACGACCTGGGTCCCGTCGGGACTCATGGCGAGATACAGCACACGGTAGGTATGCCCCGTGAGGCTGGCGACGCGGGTCATGGAGGGGTATTTCCAGATGACTAGGTTGTTCTGGATGTAGCCGTGGGTAGAGACGAGCTCGTTGGAGTTCTTGGACCACATCAGGTTGCAGACTTGGCTCCCCGTGTCGATGTCGTTGCGGACAGCGCCGCGGACGGTGTCGTGGAAGATGATGCGGCGGTCTGCGGTGCCGCCGCCCGAGGCGAGCAGGCCGCGCTGGTGTGGGGACCAGGCAAGGGCCTTGACGGCTGCGATGTGCTCGTTGAAGGTCCACAGAGGTTTCTGGTCCATGACTTTGTCCCATACCAGAACGGTGTTGTCGTTGGAGCCGCTGGCTAACTGGCCATCCTGGCAGTTCCACTTCAGGCCGCACACTTCCTGCTTGTGCCCCGTCAGTTGCTTGACCCACTGGTCTGGTGCCCGGACGTCGCGGTGGAGGATGGACCGGTCGCGGGAGCCGGTGGAGAGGATGTGGGCGTTCCATGCAAGGGAACCGACGCGCGCGGTGTGGCCCGTCATGGTCCGAAGTCTCTTAAACTTTTGGGCGTCCCAGATCTGGACCAGGCCCTTCTTGGTGCCGACCGCGATATGCGTCCCCTTCTGGATCCAGGATACACTGGTAACCTTGTCGTCCTCAAGTGTGCAGAGCTTTGCCACCTTGCCGTTCTGTGCGTTGTACATAAAGACGCCAGTGCCGAGGCCAACAGCCAAAACGTCGGAGCTGCCCCAGTCCATCAGATTAAGATAGAAGTCCTCGGCGAGATTCGGAGCATCCAGGACCTTGATCGGGACCTTGGCCACCGTCCTGTGCTGGCGCCTCGGAGCAAGAAGCATCTGCTGACTTGTGTAAGATATAGGAGTGGTGCTGTAGGTATCCAGGCGAGGATCCGGGATGAGATTGTGCGCTCTCTGGGGCGTCTTCCGAGGCGTCGAAAGACCGATTAGATGCTGATGGCGAGGCGACACATAGGAAAATAGGTTCTTCTGAGGGGTCGCGGGGAGGGATGGCGTATTCCTAGGTGGCGTCCGCATCCGGTCATCGGGCGTCCATCGCGGTGAAACTTGCGGGACACTAGCGTCATCAAAGATCTCGGCGCGCAAAAGCTCCCTGAATGTCTCATCGGCTTCTTCACCTATAAGCTTAGTTAGACCGGCTGCGAACAAACGACACCGAAAAGACCACCGAAATCGCTTACTCTTCTGAGAGCGATATCCCCTAGGCGGACTCCTCGGCCTACCCCTCTCCGGGGTCGGGCGAGGTGGTGGGGGAATCAAGTGAAACCCAGATTGCAAGTCGCGACCCGATCGCGCGGGAATGAAACTGAGATTCAATTAGCGACGGGTCCAGGCGCCCCTCTCGGAAAGAGTTTCCCCAACATACCGATCGGCGTCGATCCGTTGGCGCTTCCTCCGCGGACTCCCATATCGCTGCGAGTCCGTAGATCGTACGCTGGCAGGATCGGTGTGGTCGTGCGCCGCAGATGAGGGGCGAAGCTGGCCGAGCGATGTGCCGGTCCGAGAAGAGGGGGAGTTGTAGGTCAGCAGCCCCGAGGCCGGTCTCGCCACGGAAGGATGGACGAATTTTCCGCTAGCAGGCTGTCCTTGTCCCGCCGGATTGGCCGATGTTGAAGATTCGCCCTCTCGGGCGTTTGAATGTGTCATTTTTGCCGATCGGTGATGATTAGAAGGTGACGAGAGGGATCGGTAAATCGTGCATGCGAGAGAAGAATGGGGGATTGGGTAGGCGCTTCTTTGCTAAGGCAATATTTCTTTGCGAAAGAACGCGCTCGTGTGGTGAATTCTTTAGGTTCGCGGGCGATCGAAAGAATGTGCACTATATTTCTAGGGATAGAGATTTGAAGGAGCGCCGCTTTGGAGAGCAATTTGATAACCGCAAGCGCCGAGAGAGTTGCCGAGCACTTTGTCCTGCTTAAATAAATGCGATGCGAGCTCGTAACCCTGTTTATCGCGAAAATCCAAAGCAAATCGGTCGCCAAAGTCGCGTTGAAAAATGGTTCGAACGCAGGGGATTATCGATACAGCGACGCGATAGGATAAAGAAAGCCGCACCCAGCCTGTTGGGCTCGCTCGCGATCGGTTCGTCGAATGGCGGGGCAATGGGACAACGGGCCACGGCGCAGAGCCCTAGGGCGCAGCGCGTTGGTTCAAAAGGGATATCCAGGGATCAGAATATCGTCTCAATCGTGAGGATTCGTAGGAAGTTCAGATCGGAACCGGGGCGGGTGGTGGTGAGGACGCAAGGTATCGACGGTGAGGGTGATGATGCTGTGTGGCAGGGCGGAGAAGTTGTGATTTGAGAAGAGGGAATGGAGGTTGGCAGGAGTGGACATGGGGAGGGTACCTCAGGTACTTGCCGCCCCCTGCTTGAGCAGAGTGAGCATGTCCAGTGTGTGGGTCTGGTGCATCCGACGGGCCTTATTGTAATTACAAAACCATTGTCGGACTGTAATAAACAGCCTGTCATCTTATTGTATCATGCAAATGCACCAAATTACCGACATTTTGCATACCATTCTCCCATTTTACGATTTCCGTCCTGAGGTTTCGCCGTACACAAGCAATCGCGGGATGGGCAGCCGTCGCGCTCTGCACCCCATTCGCCCTTTCAAAGGCCAGCCATCCCGGCCTGCATGAGCCCATCAAAACATCGAGAACAACGTGTGGTTCACGGTTTGTGCGACTTGGCGGCAATCAGCGCCAGCCGCATTCAAGATCAACGGCTCCTCACAATGTCTTCATCCACATCAGGGTTTGTTTTCAATGTTTTAGTTCGGCTGCTGGCAACATCTCCATTTCTTACACGTATTTTTTGGAAGCAAATTTCCTCAAAATCACCTAATAATATGCTCCTCAGCCTCCAAGTGTGGGCCAAGTCGAAAGCCGGGAAGTGGAGAGGAATTCTTGAACAACAAAGAAGGCCCCAAACAGGCAATTTCTGTCTCATTATTTATTACCCTCTTCCTGTTCTCCTGCCCTCATGATTCGTGCTGTTATTCGTCCCCAATATTTCTCCCTGATGCATTCTCCGGTCAAACCCAGTGAGGGGAGGGGGTGCAGCAGGCCGCAGGAAAAGACCTCACTCAACCACATCGCTCTCCTGGTTCGTCAAGCTCAGGGGGTTTGTTGTTGTTTTGATTTCTGCCCAGCCGCAGACTGCATTGGCGGCGCGGACCGTTATGAGTGGCTGAAAAGGCCCGGCTTTGCAGGCTCGTGCCTGTCCCACAGGACCGACCTGCGGGCGGGTGCTGAGCCGCTGACCAATCCGAGGCGCGTTTGCACGCGGTTGGCCCCGCGTTGGGTTCGCGTTTCCAATTAGACACCTGCTCGCTGAACGACTCCCCCTTGCTTTCATTTGATATGCTTCCCACCAACCCTTCATGGAAAACGCGTTGAGTCCTTGACCAAGTTCGACGGAGCCCCAAAACATCATGGGCTGATTGAGCAAGCACTCGGATGCAAGGCACGTTGTGGAACGCGTGCTTTCCCCTGCGTAAACGCCCGTGGCAATTTCCCCCCAGGCGATTTGACAGATCTTGAACGGAACACTTCCCAAGGGAATGAACTGGGTACTCCGTACCGACATTGAGGAACCCCCGTGTAAGGAACCGTCCCCAGCGCTCGTAAAGTACGAATAGACAACGTGGAACGACGAAAATGCTCCAATCCGCAACATCCCGCCGGCCGACAGCCAAACTTGGTTCAGCAATCTGCAACACCGTTGATCGACCGGGCGCCAACCTTAATCCCGCTCGGCTGGGGCTGGGCGTAGTTACCTCCGAGAGGTCCGACCTTGCACGTCATTCTTCCCAAGGAGGCAACATGATTGTGACAAGTTGGTGGTTGATATTCGCAACATTTGCAGTCTAGTCGCTTGGATGAACTTCCCGATCTCCTTCGATCCTCTTGATTTCCCTCCCAAGTACGATCAAGATAGCGGCTAATCAAATTCGATAATTATGTGTGCTATCAACCTGCCAACACCTCACGGTCCTTCCAAGTTTCACCACGATTCTTCTTCAGCTCACTGAATGCGGTACCCGGAGTGACCACTTGCTGCTCGGCTCGGCAATTATCGATTGGCTGCCCCATCCGTCAGGCATAATGTTACTTCGTAGAGACGTACCTAAATGGCACCTAACACTAATCGCATCGTGTTCGCCAGATCTTGGGAAATCCCGATCGCCTCGGAAACCCCGATCGCCGTTGAGAGCAGCGGGCCGTCAAAGTTTAAAATTCACAGCAACTGGTCAATAGGAGAGCAGATGTTCTTAAAATACTTCGGTCCCCATTCATCGTAGACGTTTTCGGGGATCGATATCCTCAGTCATTGACATTTCTCAAACTACTTACATGGAGCAAACTCATCGAGTTTTAGAAGCGGTGGTCCACCACAAACACCCACCTCCTCTAATTACACATAGATAACACCATCAAGCTCTCGGAGGTGCCGACGACGTCTATCCCCGGAGAACCGCTTGACTAGCTTGTATATTGATGGCTAGGGGGGCGTTGCTTGTATTTTGTAGGCGGGTCGTGAAAGCCTGCATGTCTTGATATAATTATGTTGACCAGCTAGATGAAAATCAAAACACAAGAATCATCTCTCGGTCTTGGAAACAATCTCCACACTGTCTTTTTTTTCCCCACAAACCCGGAATTAAAAGGTCAAGGTATCAATACTTTTTCTCCCAAAAGGGTACATGATCCCGGGGGTGGTTAACCTCGAAGAGAAGGTATTAATTATCCATCACGTTGGTGTTTGGAGTTATCTACCAAGATGCGAGTCATAATTACATAGAAGTTCGGTTTCAAACGGACTATCAAATTATAATTATATCATCTGCTCAAAACTAATTTACCCCCCCCCCCCCCCCCCCCCTTGCCCTATCCAATATCCAGCGGCCGAGGCAGCAAATTTTGGTGAGCGTAGCAGACATGATTATCATGTTGCTGTGCGGATCGATCATGATCACTAAGCTGGATATCCGGAGTACTTGAATAATTATGGAGCATTATGAAACCTAGGGGTTTTATTCACCTTATTCACGGAATATGGCTATCACTAAATGTCAAACAATCCAATGCAATAGTGACCAAGTATATTGGTTCTCCTTTCACTTCCCCTCCTTCCCAGGTACTCAGTCATACTGAAACAACCGACTCACACTCTCACCGTGATGCACCCTCCGAATAGCCTCCGCAAACGTCGCACTCACATCCAACACCTCTAGCTTAGGACACGCCGCGCGCCGAACCGCCGACTGCGCGACCGTGTTGGTCACAACCACGCGGTCGAGTGCCGAGGCGTTGATGCGCGCGATCGCGTCGCCGCTTAGCACGCCGTGCGTCAGCAGCGCCACTACGCCTGTTGCCCGCCCTTCCCGCTTCAGTAGCTTGGCCGCTCGCGTGATGGTGTTGGCCGTGTCGACTAGGTCGTCGACGAGGATGCACGTGCGGCCGGCGACGTCGCCGACGAGCATCATCGTGGCTTTGGGTGGGCAGTTGACGTTGGTGTGACGACGTTCTGTTTTGGACGGGTCAATATTTTGCTCAGAGTTTGCGGGGAAGCGGGATTATCATGAGAGCGAAGCACGAGACGTACCCTTGTGAATGAGGGCAAAGTTGAGTCCGAGGCTATCAGCGATGGCGATGGCGCGTTTAGCGCCGCCCGCATCAGGGCTGACGATGACCGCATCACGGTAGCTGGGGATCCTACGCTCGATGTATTCCTTGAGCAACGGGCGAGCGTAGAGATTGTCGACTGGACAAGTGAAGTTAGCAAAAAGACCCACCAGCACCCAACCCCCCCTTAGAACCTTCGAGGACCCGTGGTAAAGGGGACATACCCGGAATATCGAAAAACCCTTGATAAGCACTCTCATGGAGATCGCACGTCAACACCCTGTCCGCTCCAGCACACGTCAGCAAGTCCGCCACCAACGACCCGGCCTGCGCCATGAACTGCTTATGCCCTGACCCGGCCTGCAACGCCATCGCCAACGACGGGTTCTCATAGTCATGCGTCGTGTACTGTTGCGGCGCCGGCGGAAGCCCCAGGGCCGGTGTTGCCCAGCCGCTACTACCCCCCCCAACCCGCGCAGCCGACGGCACCCGCAAGGTGCTAAACATATCTATCATCTCAAACCCCGGGGCGCCCAGTCCTGAGGTCCGCGGGACATGCGGCCCCGGCGTGACGGGGACACTCTCGAACGTGTACTTGGCCGTGCCCGTTTTCCCCTGTGCGTCGCCTCCTCCCCTTTCTGCTCCTCCGTTTTCTCCCCCTCCAGGCGGCGGACCCATGCCGACAAGCGGAGCGCCGACCTTGGAGAAAGGCAGATCCGGTTGACGGGAGTAAGGGAATAGGGGTAGGACGGCAGTGACTCGCCTTGCGCTCCCTGTCTTGCACGCCGAGATCATGATGCACAGTTCGATGAAGTAGTCGTTGACCGTGTGCTGTTTCTCTCTGGGAGCGGCATGGGGGCCATGCTTCTTCTCGGCTTCGTCTTCGGCTTCGTCCTCGTCCTCTCCATTCCTATGCCCAAGTCCGACGCCACTATCGCCGTCCCCGCCACCTTCTCCTTCTTCCCCCTCCAACTCTCCCTCGTCATCATCATCACCTCCACGACCACCGCCATGACCACCGTCGCCATGACCACCCACCCCGAAGAACGACGCCCGCCCAAACCCAAGCCCGGACTGATCACCGCACCCAAAACTCTGCACGATGTACACATCCTTCCCCCTTACCGAGTCGCGGATCTCGCACCGGGTTTCGCCGCTTGCAAACTTGGCCAGTAGCCTGTTCGAGGGCGCGATGCCGAGCGACGTGGCAACGGCATCGACAAAGGATGGGTGGGAGGACCCGGAGAGGAGGACGAGGTTGCGGACCATTTTTTACGATTTTACCCCCCTTTCCTAGGTTGTGGTGGTTTTGTTCTGGATCCTTAGGCGGTCTCTCGATGATGTGAGATCCAGTCGAGTCGAGGGTTGGTGTGTTGTTTGGAGTGCGGACTTGGCTGGCTGTTTTTGGCTTCGTATGTGTCCTTTTGATTTGTTGTTGTTGTTGCTCAGCTTGCTCATTACTTGGTGAAACCAACAAGCGTGGTCTAATTCCTCAGGACGGTTAGTAAGTTTTTGTGGGATGTGTTGGACAGCATAAAGCTGCAAGACGTCAACTCAAGGTACCTTATTTCAGGCACTAGCCTATATCAGCAAACACACTATATCTTCGCAGTCTTAACAAACGGAGAAAAATTGTGTAAGGTGGTAGGTTGAGAAAAGGACGGGAAACGAGAGGACAAGCACAGAACAGAGTGCTCGGATTGGGCACCGAGACAGGTCTCACCCAAAGTGCTTGAAGGAACACAAACAGGGTTGAACGAATGGAAGAGAGCATACCACTCAAATCGGAAGACGCAGAGTGACACTGCATCCCAGGTTTCAGCTCAAACCCAAAAGTCTGGCTTTTGGTTGTGCGAATTAAGCTTAAGCACGCCCTGCCTAATATGGAAAGTGAAGTACTTACCTACGTAGGACAAAATGGGGAGCAAGAACGGCAAGAGCAGGTCAACTGAGGAAGAGGAAAGGGGGCTTGGAGAAAGCCTAAGTACCAGCTAGGAAAAGCAAACGAAAAAACAACCAAAACCAAACAGAAAAAGAGCAAAACACAAAAAGAACCAATCAAGAGCAAACTCCCATCCTTTCTCTCCCTCTGCCATCTTCAGGCCAGCAACTTAACCCATGACCCCCACTCCCCAACCTCAAATAAGGAAACTCAAACTAAAACCTTCCCACTGCAACCGGCTGGCCGACGATGCTGTTCAGACCCCCCCAGCCCTGCTTGTGCGTCTCGGTGCCAAAAGCGGAAGGGAGGACCCCAAGCAGACTAGGTGAACGAACAACATCTGCCGATTTTACAGGGGCCGCACTGGACGTGGGGAGGATGGATACTCCATTCGAAGTGTGAACAAAACAGAAAGAAAAAACAGAACAAAAAAGAAGACCAGCAAGCCACTGACGGGACCCTTTCCTCTTTGCAGGCCCGAGAACCGGGTTGGAATGTCTCGGCTTGTCACAACAGGCCTACTGCATATCCGCTGCCGATCACTCGGCCTCAGCTCGTGGATGGATGTTGGGGGCCAAGTTTGGACCACTACATTACTAACATAACAATCGAACACAGAAATGCTGGGTCGTTGAAACGCGAGTTGGGGGACAATGTGTCTTTATATTTCTAGTAGCCATTTTCTATCCAAGGACGGCACCTCGCTGCAACGCCGATTTTCTATAACTCATCGAAACGAAGTGAAATTCAAGCCCTGAGCTCAAGAATAGGGCCAACTGTCCATTCCTTCTCTCACCCCCACCCAAAATCTGCCACTCCCGCACAACTCATCAAGATGGGTTATCTACTGCAGCTCCAGCAGCGCCTTGGCGCCGGGCTCGCTGCACACGTAGATGACGTCGTGATTGTTGGTAAACCCGTTGAACGTCGTAGCCGAGCACTTGGTGTAGGCGCCCATGTCCTCAAAATAGAGCCAGTCGCCAACGTCTAGCAGCTGCGGGAACCGGATGCTCTCGGTGATGCGGTCGATGCCGTCGCAGGTCGGGCCCCAGATGCTGTACTCAATGCCGTCCTCGGTGGCATCAGCCGCGGGGGTGTCGTACACGGTATGACCTCCGGAGCGCAGAATCTTGGCCACAGGGTGCTGGTGGTCAAACATGATGCTGCTGAAGTTGCCGTAGAGGCCATCGTTGACGTACAGCATGTAGCTGGTGGCTGCGATATCCTCGATGCTGCGCCGGGCGATGACGTTGCAGGCAATGGTGAAGGCAGTCGACGCGTAGTACCGGCCGGGCTCCGCAATGAGGTTGATGCCGGAGTGAGCGGGGAAGTACTCATCGAGAGCGGTACGTAGCACACCGGCCATCTGCTCAAAAGTGTTGTCGCTGCAGAAGCCTCCGCCGACATCCAGCGTCTTAAGCGAGAAGCCGTGTGAAGCAGCCTGCTGGAACACTGTGTGGGCATCCTGGACGGCCTTGAGAAACGCAGCCGGGTCGGAAGCACCTGAGCCGACGTGGAAGCTGACACCCACGACATTCAGGCCCAGTTCGTTGGCGAGAGCCAGGAGCTCATCGGTGGAGTCCAGCGAGGCTCCAAACTTCAGGCTGAGACGGCACAGCGAGGACGAATCGTCGGTGAGGATCCGCAGGAAGAGCTCAGCGTCAGGGTACAAACGCGCGATCTTCCGGAGCTCGTCAGTGTTATCAAAGGTCATCTGACGGACGCCGTTGTTCTTGACGTAGCGGAGGTACGAGTTGGTCTTGCAGGGCTGGGCATAGATGATACGGGACGGATCGACGTTCAGCTTCAGAACCTGCTCAATCTCGGCCTTGGAGGCGCAATCAAAACCCGTTCCGAGGGCGGACAGCAGCTCAAGGAGCTTCTGGTCGGGGTTGCACTTCACAGCTAAAAAAATCAGTTAGTACGAGACTGGCTCTTTCCGTCACAAAACCCACGAAGGGAAACTTACCATAGAACGGCTTGACGCGCGGCAGGTTCAGCTTCCAGCGCAGGTGTTGGCGGTAGACCTCACCGAGATCAGCCACAAAGAAGGTGTCCTCATCGCCGGGTTCGCAGTATTCATGGTCAATGCTCTCGACGCGCTCGCGAAGCGCATTGCCAATCAGCTGCCTAGCATGGGCATGGTTATTGGCACCGTCGTGCTGGTGGTCGTGAAGGCCGCCATGTTGATTGTTGTTGTAGTCGAAGACGCCATTGGTGTAGCTCTTCAAAAAGACATGATTATTCGACAAGTCGTTATAATCAAGAGTGGTGAATCGATCGGTGACAAGCGTCGGCATAACCATATCCTAAGATTTAGCGTGGAGAAGGTGTATGTCGGGGTTGTTGTTAGAGAGATATTGGCGTGTTGATTGAGGATCGAGATTCGAGTTTCTAGTCTTGCGGTTGCTGCGAAAGGTAGAGGCGCGAGTGCAAATTTGCAGAGGAACTAGAGTGGTATTTATAGAGTAGATGCTTGGGGTAGGGGGTTCGTTCTAGGGAGGTCGAAAGCGAAAGCAGACGGTTCCCTGTTTGGTCTGACGAGACTCCGTCGACTCTTCCTCGGTGAGAGGAAGAACCGCGCAACTCGTCCTATGCGGCAGCTGGTTGGGGGAGTCGAACTCGGGGTTCAAGTGGATAAAGAAGTCGAACAAGGAAAAATCGAGTTCCTTAGGCGACCTCAGCAGGTGGCGGGAGTACGTTGATGATATGGAATGTTTTTCGGACGCTGAAATCTTCGTCTGAGATGAGGGTCACGGCCGGGAAAGCCGTAGTCGAGTAGGTGCCTTTGAGGAGACCAAAGGCAGTCGGACGGTGCGACGGGGAGACCCTAGAGAGGAGGCATGACGTTAGCACAAGGTGCAAGTTAAAGCTGTAAATCTTTGTTGAACTGCCGTCCCGTTCTCTCTTTGAAGCTGCGGCTTTGAAACACGCAGGATCTCGGAGAGTGCACACCACGCCATCGTGATGCCACCTGCCCTGGGACCTGCATGCGGCTGTTTTGTGGACCACGAATGGCATGGCGTGGCTTCAACGGCCGGGCGAAACACCATCAAGCAAGTGATTTCATACTTACAAATTTCCAACGCGGATTGCGTGGCAAGTGCAATTTCAAGTGTGGTAATTTGGTGGAGCTTTGAAAGCGCGACAAAGACGAATTGCTGAAGGTAGGAGGACGGGATTTGTTGTTAGAGGGGGGAGGCCGTTTGTGAGGTGAAAGGTGAGAAGTTTAGAACTGGGACGGAGCTTCTTATGAATTGAGGGGCGTTGCAGCAGGTCCAGTGCGCATTCAATGTGGGGCGCAGGAGGGTTCCTGTTCAATTTTTTTTCCTTGATTCTCTGTGGCCAGTGCACGCACACGACCTCCACACCGCAAACCTGCTCCAAACTTCCATTTGCGGACGGGGATAAGGCGGGGGCCAAGAGAAGCGGCCCGAAAAAAAGACGCCCCCTGTTTAGTTAGGTAGTGTACAAATCCTCAACTTCCATACATAGTAGAGTTACTCCGTACTTAGCAAACTCGCAACAGGTCAATGGCCAATATCTCAAAAGCTACCTACCCACACTACAAATTTCGTCTTGTTCATGGCGGTTAACGGGATACTTTTTCTAGAAACTATGTCTTGAACTATAACGCACAGGGCCGCTGTGTGGACTTGGATATGAGTGGGTGGCTTTGCCGATATGTCAGGGCCAGTCACAGCAGCCCGGGACCAATGGGGGTGGCGTCGAAATGGAATCGCGGGGCAGGCATCACTAACACTCCAGGGTCGACTTTGATTCACAACTCTGAGCCTCGGTTTTGCTGGTTCAACGTTCGGTTACCCATTCGAGGCCACCCATCGACCGTATCGCATCAGTGACTTTTCCATCCACCTCGGATTGCGGCCGCGGCAAGCGATGGATATCGGCATATTCTGATGGTGGTCAGTATGGGTGGCCGGGCGGTTTCAAAGCCCACAAGTTGCGGTCAACAGCCCTCGGCAGTAAGAGCAGCAACAAGCACAAAAACGGGAAAAGCGGAAATGCAGGAGAACCCCACCCCCCCTTCGTTGCGTCAAACACCAACCAAACCATCTTGATCCTTAACCCTAAAGAGGAGGAAGAGGGACAGCAAGCGGGTCGCTGAGCCGCTAGTCCCTGGAGACCTGACGCGTAGGGACCGCCGTAGCAACATCACAACCTTACTCCAGTAGATAGTTTAACGAGGGAGGACGGCACGCGGGCGATCGCGAAAATCGCGCAGCGACCATTCACATACTACTCACCACTACCTGCCCTCATCATTAGCCTGTTTATTTTGAGTATTTGCTCGTGCGCTCGAGCTGAGGTGTGATGGAAGCAAGCGGTGGTGCGCAGGCGAATCGCGCCATCGAGAGGGGGGAAATGGGAGGCAGTCCGGCCTTGGTAGTTAACGGTGTAGGCGAGTGGACTTGCATACATTCATTCATCAAAGACACCGCTTGCCGCGCTGCTCAAGGAATGCGAGAGGGAAAAAGGTCCTGCATGGTGCCCGCTCTCGCTACACTGCTGTCGTGGAGCATCGGGGAATCAGCTGCCGCTGTCGATGTGGAATCTGACGGCAAATCTCTCACACCTCACCCAACCACGCCGGCTCGGCGGGAGACGGGCTCGAGACTAGCCACCTCTACACTATGACCTAGTGTAGCAGCCCAGCTCGCTGTGGCTAAAAAAAGCGGCAGACCAAGTCCATGGATAACTTACTTTGCTACAAAAGTGAAAAAGACCAAAAATAATAAACCAAAGAAAGTGAAAGAAGACAAAAATGAAGAAATCCAGAAAGTGAAAAAAGACAAAAAAGGATAAATCGATCAAAATTTATCAAGAGTTTATCGAATGTTAATGGATTGGACTTGAGCTATCTATCTGTTTTAGTGTGCCGCTTTTTGTGGCTAGAGCGAGCCCAGGTCCGAGGACGACGCTGATCGCCTAGCCGTGACTGAATGAATCACCTCAAGGATCGCCACTGCTGCAGCAGCCTCACTTGAGCCTCGATGTGCTTTGTGTGGAAAGGGAAAAGAAGCTCGGCATTGCTGCAGTTTCCCACAACGCCCCTGCGTATCTTCTCAAACTCATGGCAGCTGATTGGCCGCCACCTTATCCTGGGGTGAACGTCTCAGCGAGCCACTCGGATCTCGATCTTACCTCAGGGTGCGTCCCGACATGATATAAGCAGCGGTGACAGCACCGCCCGCCATCTCTCATTAGTACACGTGAAGATTGAACCTCCCTGGCTCGAACCATAACGACTGGTGGTTTCATGGGTTGCTCGATTTGTTTGTGGATGTAGTGTATGTACTCTGTTCTTTAGTCTGCCAGTCCAAAGCTGTGGAGAGGCGGCTCTGAGAGAACGAGCGTTTTTGGGCGCCCGGCGTGTAACGGCTGGGTGCTCATGTTGTGTTTCTTGATCTTGCGTCATGTTGTGGTCTCGAAGCTATTGCGTAAAGCAGCAAGACGTATCGTATCTGGACGCTGGGATGATGGGATTGATTTGCAGGGGGGGCATCAGTCATATCACGTCTGGAAGGCACATGACGGGTTGTTGCTGTGGCAGTGTTAAGAGCTCTCGACTGAGCGTGGAGTTTGAAGGATGTGAGAAGGGTATCATCAGTATGTGTTGTACAGATTGTTATGAATACATGTTTGGTAGATTTCGTTTGGGAGATGCGACTAAGCAGACCCGTTGATATCCATGTCGTTGATCGTCCAGGAGTTGTCGACAAAGTCGCGTTTCTCGCCGAGGAACACGAGGCGCCCCGAATCCTTCGCCAGGGCATCAACAATGTACCGCTGCGCAACCTCCCGAACCTGGTCTTTGGTCACGTCAAGCAACTGCACGCGGCGCGTTTGCTTCATCTCCTCGGTGATGCCATAAACAAAGTTGCTCATGCCCTCCTCGTTGACGGCGCGGGGCGCATCAACGCCTTGGAACACTGAGATCTTGGCATCTTCAAGATCGCGGTCCGACCACTTCTTGTCCACAGCCCACTGGCCGGCATTGCGCATGATCTTGATCGTGTTGGTTGGGTTGGGGTCGCGGTACGAGTAAAAGCCGAAGATGCCGTCTACAGCGCGTGAGTAGGCGCCGCCACCGTATGCGCCGCCCTTCTCGCGGATTTCATGGTGGAGGTGTTTATGTGTCAAGAGAGAGGAGAGAATTTGCAGAGGAGCGTTGTCGGGTGAAGTGTACGATACAGTCGGCAAGGCGAGTGCGCCGTAGTAGACCTGGTAGGGTAAGGGGTAAAAGGACTTGATGTTTTTTGTGAAATCCCGCTTCTGAGTTGGGAAGTTGGCGGTGTGCGACGGGAGCGTGCCGAGGAATGTGGATAGAGCGGCAGTGTTATTGGCGACGCTCTCGCTGTCGCACGTGATGGCGGCTCGTAGGGAACCGGCAGTGGCAAAGCGCTGGATTGACTTCAGCTTTTCAATGACATCCGCGAGGTTGTCAGACTCTGGCCGGCTCGCGAGGCTCGTCACCAGCTTCACCTGGGACAAGCCGCTGACCTGTTCCCGCACAAAGGCATCCCAGCTCAGGCCGGCTTCGGCGGCCCTCCGGGCGTATGCGTGACCTGATGAGGCAATGTCATTGACGACGCCATCGGCGGATGCCTGCAAGAGCTGCCGGATGTGTTGAGCGGCTGCAGGGCTGTCAAAGTCGGTGTCAACGATCAACTTGCGCAGGATATCAAACATGACGGGCACGTTGCGATCCAGAGACATCCCGGTGAAGACCAGGCCCTCTTTTGCTTGAGTGAAATCGGTGGGATTTGACGCGGAGTGGTAACCGACCGAGACGCCGCCCGTCTTCAGTTTGATCAGGTCCTCGAGTTGCTCCATGTTCATGTCCTTGGTGCCGAGGCGCATGATACAATCGGTAAAGAGCGGGATGAGCGAGCGGAATTCGCTGGGCAGGTTTTCCAGCGTGGTGATGGCGCGGAAGTAGGTGAGGCCGTTGGTGGGCGCCTCGCGTAACTGCAGCTTGATATTGCCGACGGTTTCATTCCGCAAAACGACAGGCTCTTTTTGGCGTGGAATGTCTTGAACATGGACGCTGGGCAAGCAGCTTAGGTCCTCAGTGTTGGACTTGCCCTGCTCGGCGAGGAGCTCCAGTTCACGAGCCTCCAGCGCGGCCTGTGCCTGCTCTTCGCCACCGGCTGTTTCAATGGCCTTAGCAATTCTAGTTTGGAGGCGGGATTCCTCTTCCTTCGCAAGCTCCTGAACAAACTCGGCGGATGGGGACATGGTGAAGGTCAACGTGTTGTCGTTCATCAGGTACTTCTCCATCAGCCCTTCGAGGTAACCACCCTTCGCATACTCGGCTTCGAACGCAGCTAGTGTGTCATTCCAAGCGAGCGAGTCAAACGGGTCGACCCCTGTGAACCATTTGGGCTTCAGTCGATGCAGTAGAGACATGCCAAAGTTGGCCGTCTTGTGCTTGAGCCCGAGCTCCAGCTGGTGGAGATACCCATCAATCTTGGACCGATCGAAGCCCTTGTCCCGCGCGCTCCGGAGGATGTTTTGAATAGCAGGCTTCAACTTGGAGACATCCGCCTCGGCAACACCGGTCAAACCAATCGACATGATCCCAACTTTGCTCGAGCTGTCGTAGCCTGAGTTGGGGCTCCAGTCGGTTCCTAGGCCGCTCTCGATGAGACCTTTGTACAACGGCGAGCCGTACCCATCCGTCAAGAGCGCAGAGACCAGCGCTATGGAAAACGTCTCCACAACGTTGGAGGTGTCACCAAGAACCCAGGATACAGAAGTTTTGACTTGCTTGTTCAGGTCAACCAGTGGATCCACGGGGCCTTGCAGCCGTACTTCTTGGGGACCACTGCTAAGGTCGATGGGGCTGTGGATGGCCATGTCGCCCTTGATCCTCTCGAAGGCGCCAAGCTGGGCGTCAATCTCCTTGAGGTGGTCCGCCAGAGGCATATCACCGTAAGTGAAAACCTTGGCGTTGCTGGGATGGTAGTGCTCAGCGTGAAACTTCTTGAGCTGCTCGTATGTGAGGTCGGTGATCTTTTGAGGGTCGCCGCCCGAGTTGTTGATGTCTGGAAAGATGTGATCTTGGAATCTAATGTAATATAAATAGCCCGCGTCCGACATTTGGCCCTTCATCTCGTTGTAGACAACACCCTTGAAGACCAGCTTTCGATCTTCGGGCGTCACCTCACCGCCAGCGGCAAGGGCCTGGGGATTTTCGGGGCCAACACGCCATCCCTCTTGGGTAAAATCGGACTCTTTTAATAATGGGTTGAGGGTCGCATCAAGATAGACGGACATGAGGTTCTTGAAATCTTGGGCGTTGGTGGTCGCAAACGGGTAGAAGGTGTGATCTGACGCGGTGAAAGCGTTCATGAAATTGGAGAGGGTTCGCGGTAGCATCTTGAAGAAGGGGTCTCGGATGGGGTATCTAACAAAAGTATGTTAGAGTCAATCATTACAAGTGGTACACCCAGGCGGGGGCGGGGATACGGACTTTTGGCTGCCGCATAGCGTGGTGTGCTCGAGAATATGCGGCACCCCCGTATCGTCTGGGGGATTGGTCTTGAAGCCGATAGAGAAGACATTATTGCTATCGTCGCGAGCAATGTGGAGGTGTTCAGCACCTGTCTTGTCATGCCGTAGGTGCAGTGCCGTAAGCTCGAGCTCCGGTACGTGCTTTGTCCGTAAGAGTGTGAAGCCATGGAGCTTCTCGCCGGTTTTGGGGTATTGGGCAAGGTCGGTCGCAGCTTTTGCAGCCCGTTTCGCCGTGCCGCGGAGCATTTTGCGGAGGGGGGATGGAGGGGCGTTGGGAGAGGAGCTTGTCGCAAGGCCGACCTAGTATACCACGGTGTTATATTGGCATGCTATGTAGAAGACTCGGTGCGTGGTGAAGGCTCTTTCTGGTCTACAATAGGCCGTGATGGTAGAGGTGGAACCCTGGTGGTCGTCCCAGGCCGAAATCTCGGCCGGTTTTTGGAAGTGGAGCTGGATAGGAAACGGCAAATGATTTTTTCCAGCGTAACTTTGCCGCATCCGGATGGGCCGGCTTTCCATTCTTTTCTACTCTAACCCATTAGGGGAATTTCATATCCCCTGCTCCCATCCCATCGGTGCAGCGGAATCTGGAGCTCGAGACTTCGCTTTTGTCCAACATTTGATTCTTTTGATCGGGTTTCCCAAGATTATACTAAAGCTCTACTGTCTTGTGGTCTTGTTGGAGAAGAACAGTCTGGAATATTACCACATCTTTCTCTAAGCTAGTTAATGCGGGGTTTATGAAAAGAAGGGACAAGACAGCTTCACAAGGCCCAAATAGTTCTAGACGAAAGATGTACACGACGGCGCATATCTGAGAGCCAGCCTTTCGGATTATGGAACACTTGGGAGAATCTGGCACACTGAGATGGAGGCACATGCTGGGGACATATCGCTGCTGCCGACGGCGGATGAGGACTCCGGCCGGTAAAACCGCTAGTTACAGGTTCGTTGTGAACGAGCTTCCATCGCTGCTGACTTCCATGGAGGACTTCGGCACCTACCCCTGTCATGCCCATCTCTGTCGGAGGGGTTGTCGTCACACATTACCGCATTGACTCGTTGTTGAAGTGACGGGTCAAGAAACAAGTACATATGCGAGAAAAAAAACCTCCAAATAGATTGTCATAATATAACGAAGTTTTGCACCGTAGGTTAATCCCAACACACTTCCCGAATTGAGTATTTAGGTTGGGAACCCGAATTGAAAGCAGTCAAATATTTCAGGGTCTGCGGGCAGCGCCCCGCAATGCGCCAAGTCACACGCAGCGGGCATTTCGACACACACAAGGGCAGCACCACCACCTGCCTGTCCCGCCAAAAAGGACCCGAGTCGCGGCCGACAAAGCACTGAGGATTGGCAACCAAGTGCTCCACCCCGAGTTTTAGCAGTGCCGTTCCAGGATTCCCGGAGCTAGACGAGGCGAATGCGATCGCAATGTCATTCTGGAGACACGGGAGCAATTTCTGCAGTTGTTCCGCCTAACCACCCTCGTCTACCCACACACCACACACCACCAAACATCTGTGGTTCCCCGGGCACACCACACCACCTCGCTCTGACCCCGACGCCTACGATTTGGACCCCTACATAACTAGTAGTTTTAAGCCTCACAAACAGCACAGTAGTGTGCATGCAGGCCCTCCACGCCTGGCCCTGACGGTTAACGCCCGCACGCTGAGAAAGGGCATTGCATCGGTTGCGTCCAATTCGGCCTTTGCATTTTGCGAATGTGTGTGCGTGGACCACGACACTGGATGTCGACTGTACTGCGTACCAGCTGCCCGTCCTGCTGTTGAGCCTGCTTGATTGTATCATAGTCCCGGCCAAGGAGTGCTGTTGCCCCTCGAGTCGCCTCTCTCCTATTCGACCCAGGGCCGGCGATCCGAGAATTCCCCACGCGACGCCACGAGGACCGGACCCGACGTTCAGGTTCCGTGAATTCACGCCGCCCAGCGCAGGCCACCTTGCCCGCACCTTGCCCGCCACGACACCACGAACCAGGCCAAAAACCGTACGGGGGTCTGCTCGATTCCCACCTGCCTTCCGACTTGAGCGACTTTCGTTTTGGTTCCGACCGTTTCCGAAGATTGTTTTTCTAACCCAACAACTCAACCGCTCAGGTTGCTTGCCTCGACCTTTTCTTCACCAAACCGCAAACCCCAGCGTGCGTAGCGATTGGACGGCTCGACGACTTGACACATGTCCTCGGACAGTCCGACGACAACGATGGCCTCAGCGACGGCGGCACCCCGCCCTGCGACGCCCGTGGCGAATGGCGGGGTTTCGAACCTGCCTGCGCCCGACGCTGTCCACGCGAACGGACACCATCACCACCACCATCATCACGACAACCGACCCGCACCCGCGCCCCCGGCGCCTGCTGCTGCCGCGGTCCCTGGCAAGAAGGGGAAGCAGAAGAAGGCACCCGAGCCGACCGAGGCGTCAAAATTAATTGCGCAGAGGATTTCTCAACTCGAGCTCGATGCGGCCGGCGAGAAGGATCAGGAGGCTGAAATCGGTGGGTTATTGCGCGTGCCTTCCCCCGTCTTTTTGCAGGAATCAAGTGAGGAGGATTGAGTTGCCACCGGTATCTTTGCGGAGGAGGGGGAACATATCGTGGATTGGGGTGTGCTTGTGGTCGTGTTGTCAGGCAACGCTGGCGGGGAAGAGGGGGAGGGAGGGATCGTAGACTGACTGGTTGCAGAGCGAGAGGTTAGGAAGGCGAATCGGGAGCTGCACAGCCAGACATCAAAAATGAGCGACTTGCAGAAGATAGAGCACCTCACGAAACGATGCTCCGACCTCCTTTCGGATATGAAGCGACACGAGCGCGAGAGCATTAAGAATAAGAAGCGCGGAGACCAGTTGCAAAAGGATAAGGACAACAGCAGGAACGAGCTCAACAAGACGGTGTCTCTCAAGGAGAAACTGGAGAAGCTTTGCCGAGAGCTACAGAAGGAGAACAACAAACTCAAGGTGGGCTTTCCTGCCGAGGGGCCGATCCGAGGGCACAGTCGTGGGAAATCTGTCATGCTGATCGAATTGGATTTTGGGGGCTTGCGTAGAACGAGAACAAGACACTTTCCGATACACAGGTCCGAAGCCAAAATTCCTGGGACGAGCGATATTCAGGACTCCTCCGGCGAATGGACGATTATCAAGAGGAAAAGGACAGTCCGCGAAAACAGGTGATCGAGATGGAGGTGGAGGAACTGTGCGTCGATTTGTTATTTTGCTTTCTTGGATGGTTTGATGGTATGCATCAGCAACTCACCACTATGATATTCTTCTTAGGTTTTGTCAGCGATTTAAATCGTTTATCGATCAGTACGAGCTCCGCGAACTGCACTTCCACTCGCAGATGCGGACCAAGGAACTTGAGGTGCAGTATAATCTCGCGCGGTTCGAGCGCGAGAAGAAGAACTACGAGGCAGAACTGGGACGGTCTCGGCAGCTAAACGCGCAGGTGCAAACCTTCTCAAAGACGGAGACGGAGCTCCGGCAACAGCTCAACGTCTATGTGGACAAGTTCAAACAGGTCTGTCCCGGGCGCCCCGGCAGGCCGAGCGCGCAGACTGACGGCCGGGCACAGGTCGAGGATACGCTGAACAACAGCAACGACCTCTTCATGACGTTTCGGAAGGAGATGGAGGACATGTCCAAGAAGACGAAACGGCTGGAGCGCGACAACGAGACGCTCAAACGCAAGCACGAGCAGGTCAACGGCAACATCATCAAAATGGCCGAGGAACGTAACAAGAACCTAGGCGAGATCGACGACCTGCGCAAGAAGCTAGACAAGCTCAACGGCATCATCAAGCAGATGCAGCAGCAGGGTCGGGGCATCCCGCCTGGGCTGACGGGAACGGTCGAGAACGGGTACGCCGAGGGCGACTTGGAAGGGGACGAGAGCGAGTACGAAGATGAGGAGGAGGAAGAGGAGGGGGAGGACGAGTATGACGACGAGGGTGAAGAAGAGGAGGGGAGCGACGAATACGACGACGAGACCGAAGACGAGCTGCATCACCATCACCATCACCATCACCACAACAACCAACAGCAGCAACAACAACAACTACTACTACAACAGCAACAGTCCCAACCCCAACCGTACGGCCCTGAACGACCGCCCCCGGCGCCGGTCGCTGCGACCACTAACGGGCACCGTTAGAAGCGGCGACTGGAGGGAACGGGTTCTTGGGACGAAGCGTTGTACCGGTTGGACGCCATGTATCGCGACATGGAGGCGCAGGGGGTCATGGATCGGCGACGGACCGAGTCCTTCATGTTGTAGACCCGTCGTTATGGGGGAAGGGAACGCACAGCTGTTCGATAGCCAAGCAGGAACTGTTGTCAGCGGCAAGGTGACAAGTGGTGAATGTCCAGCAAAGGAGTACAACTCTCTCCCCTCTCCCGAAACGGTGGGCACAATGTGGAAGCAATCATCAAAAAGCATGGCAGAGAGAAGGGAGGATGGGGCCGTTTTTCGCCCGCCCCTTTTCTTTCCGATAGCTGGCCGGCTTGTGTATAGGGCTTTTGTAGCTTGCTTGAAGTGTATACGTCACTTGTTCTTTTCGTCCTTTGTTCTCTCGCTTCTCTTCCCCTGGCGATTGCCGCACTGTGCTTGTGTATGTGGATGTCTGATGTTTCAAGTGGTTTGATGCTGAGGAGTGTAGGTACATGTTAACGCACCGGATTCCCATGCCCAACTGTCCTTGACCAGGGATCGAGTGGTGTCTATGTGACGTGGACGATAGTAAAGTCAGCGGTGATTAGTAATTTGTGCCAAAATCAGGCTAACTATGCGCCATCTATGGCAGAGAAAAACAAAAAGAAAATGCTCAGATTAACACTCATGTAAGGAGCTATCTCACCGTTGTTTACCCAGGTGTTTCCAAAAAAAAACTAAAAAAAACTTTGAACCTGAGACCTGTTGGCTTCAAGGTACTGTGCGTCACTATCCATGGCCGACTATTCTGGTTTTACGAAGGGTCGGACCTAGTCTATTCGGGAATCTGACATCCCTCCTTGGCAGTACCTCAGCAGAAAGATACGTCGATAGTAGGAGGCAAGTACCACCTACCTAACATCAAGCATTTTATCTACCACTCCATCGCCGGACGGTGGACCGAGCTTGTATGGATACATTTTCCATTTACTGCACTACAACAACAACCCATGACTGCTCACACTACTCCCACAACCGTCCCTGCCGGTGGTAAGTCTCAATATATCATCATACCCCATCAATGATTACCACGCCTTAGCCGCCCGTCCTTCCATAGTGGCTGTGATCGCTGGCCACGGTCATCGACAAGTCGGCGGCCTGTCCGCTAATTATCGTCTTGCCTGCCCTTAAATGTGTAGAGAACCTAGCCGGCCCGAAAAAGCCGCCGACACCGCCGTTGGTAGTGCCTATGACGCAAGTGAGGTGGGGGGGGAGACTGTCGGTGTTTTTGAGTTTGGCAGACTTGTAGTTTTTCGGGTTGATGAGCTTCCTTGGGCGAAAAAGATGACAGAGAGTAAATGGCGGCTTCGAGAGGGACGGTGATTTTGCTTACATTCGCTGGGCAAACCCGGCGAAGTCTTCCCTGACGAGCAGGTAACAGGTACGGTACCTAATGAATTACGCCGTGTTCAGGCTCGGCGACAATGTCAAGCCGGAACTCAAGAGTCAAACCTCGGCTATCCGACAGCGGCCACACCCCCTGCGGCCTCTTCAACGCGATAACTACCTTACTTAGTCGTGAACAAATAGGTTGATTCGTCGCTCCGTGGCCGTCCGTGTGGCGGAACCGGATCGGCGGGCCGCCCTGCCGGCCCTGCCGGCCCTGCGCGATGGTATCGTCGTCAGACTCGTCACTATCTTGCTGCGGGCGGCGCCGAGCTGGGCCTGGAAATCGTCCTGTTCCCTGGGCTGAAGATCCGCGTGGCTACGACTTTCTGGTTAGATCACGATGCGCAATCAGCACCTCCTGGTTGCAGGTCAGCAATCCGCTTGCCAGCCATATTGGGCGGGCAGCCTTCTAAGGTCGAGTCAACGAGGCAATCGCCGCCCCTGACAAGGCCGGTCCAAAGAAACGGAACCCTGTCAAGGCGAGCCCCAGTTCTCGGAGGGAACTGTTCACCCGAGATGGGAAAGTCATCGTAGTCGAGCTTTCGGTGCATGTACAGCACAAGTTTCTTGACCTTGGTAGGTTCTTTCAACTCGTCTGCCCAGCCCGACGACTCGGGGATCTTGAGCCCTCTCCAGTACGCGATTACGCCGACAACGTGGGCGGTCGCTAAGTCCATTTGTCAGTTTCAGTTTTGCCAGTGACCAGATCTCGAGAGAGTGGGCGGTGAAACTTAACGTCGTGCCGGTCAACCGTCACGGCTGTTTCTCCAACTTACCGAGAGATGCACCGCCACTGATACCGATCTTGGGCTCGGACCCAGTTGCTACGTTGACTCGGTGTCCTGGTGCCATAGCCCGCCAACTGGCGTATGGATTGTGCCAGGAAACCCGGGAGTTCTTGTCAATCCCGCTCACCACGATGAGGTTCCTGACCGCCTGGTCTTCTGGGATGTCCGGGTCGGCAAACCGGCTGGGCCACCCGTCCAACCCGTTCCTGACGTCGGCACACGATAGGTATTGATTGTGGGATGCCGCGACGAGGACAGCGCCGAGATCGTCTAGTTCCTTTAAAATCCTCCCTGAATAGCAGCAGCGTAAGCATAGAACGAGGCGATGAGTGGGGCTGAGAAGGCTTGAAGCTGAAGGAAAGCCAACTAAACCGCGTTGACTGCGGTGGTCACCGCAAGGAAAGTCGCACTCACGAAAAGTCTCCCAGTGTTCGCTGTGCATGTACGAAATCTCGTGATCCACCCACCCGAAAGACATGTTGACGATGACCTTGCCCATGTTTTCAGGGTAGTGTTCCAACACGTCGTCCAGGACTGCGACTAGACTGGCCAGGTATCGCTCGTGTATATAGTTGAATTTGTCCTCGGGGTCGCAGTTTAAGTTGTTGACGACCACTAGCTCTGCATTTTTGGCTAACCCCAGCAGAACGCCGTACGCCTTACTGGCGACTTGGGTGCCGTATTCACTCCGCACGACGCCCCTGTTTTCCTCCGGGAACTCGGCAGTTGGCAAGAAACGAATTTCCTTTCTGTCGGTTTTCGCCCCCCCTGGTGGCGTGTACGTCGAAGAAAATTCCTAGATCCTATGCTATTAGCAATTCTGGCCCCTGGGGATGGAAAAGAAGACGACAGGAAATGAAGAAAAGCGGTAAAGGCGAAACGGGCCAGGGAGAGGGGAGTCAGGGGGCCATTATATATAATTACCGGATGGTTTTTCTCGATGTCATCTTCGATCATATATATGATCTGACCGTGGCCGTAACTGCTGCCTGCTTCAAATGTGAAGTTTGTCGGCCTGCCCTCTCGTCGCAGATGATACTCAGCCCACTTCTCTCCGGGTGGAACGGACATCAGAGAGAGCTCCCAGGGGGATTCCTGGGGGTCAAGTTCACCGTCTTCCTGTCCCCTGCTTAGATAGTATGCTTTGTTCCACTCCAGGATCCCATAAGCGTTGATGACCTGCAGATAAATATCAATTAGACACATATTCTGTCCGTGGAAAGTATCTTATCGACCTATTGATTTGTGTGATAGGGAAACGGAGGGGAGAGAAGCGGAGAAGGGGGAAGGGGGCGGAGTTATTAACTTGCCTTCAAGTACCCTCGTCTCCTCAATATATCGTCGAGGACTGTCGAGGTGAGGTTATGAACAGATAAATAGGCTGTGAGTGAGCCACCTTGCACCTGCAAGGTCCGGTCCCACTAGCTGTTGCTGTTTTTGTCGTTGGGGTTTACCTTCACGGTCTTGAGGTAGTCAACGATAGCCTGTACATCATAGGGATCACCGGGGTAAATGATGGAGCTATCAACCGTGTCTAACGGGCAGTGTGCCCTGGTGTCACCTTGGGGGTGATAACCTGCCGTAGCTGTTGTGGTTGAGGATGCGGCGCCCCGGGGCATGGCTGTGTTGCTGGTGCAACTGTTAGTCTCGGTGATTGTTTTGGTGCAGAGCCGATAGTGGTCGTGCAGGTGGACTAAGTTTGCGTAATAATGGTCGTTCGCGTCCCAAGGTGATGAAATATAGCTCGGTTGTCGTCGTCGTCGTGACGGTCTCGGCCGTCTATGTGGTGCATTGTTCGAGCTAATCAGGGAGATTCAAGACTTTGTTGTCGTCCCGGGCGGAATAGAACTGCTTGGGTAGTTTTCCGATGAACCAACCAGCAAGCAGCGCTACTGATCGGGTTTGATGGATGCCGGGGACTTGAGAAGGAAGAAGGCTACACCCACGGGCCCATCACGAGTCACACGTACAAAGAAGAACAGTCGGAGGCTTGGTGTAAGGTATTATCGGAAGCGGATACACCCAGCTAGTAGTCGCCTAGCTACAGCTGCCCAAGAGGGCCAGTCTGCCAGTCACCACCAAGGATGGTAGTGCCGGCTACCCGAACACACCAGCTGTCGGACCGGCCATAGCCGGGTCACAGTCGGGTCACAGTCGTGGTAATAGAGAGCGGATTGTCGTCTAGTTCGTCCGAGGACGGGCCAGGCTATGACGGCCACTAGCCCGGGGGCCATCTGTGATCCAATATTATCACAGGGAGATAGTATCCCCGTGATAATTCCAACGAAACATTGCCGATTGACAAGTTAATGAGCGAGATAGATCCTGTACCTTGGCCTTTGAGACCCCTTTTTCGAAGGGAATTCCGGTAAGATGGAAGACAAAGCTTGTGAATCTGACAGAAGAGCTAGTTCTAGTTGATATATATGCTTATCGTTTCCAGTTCCACTGATAGAAGAACAATGAGATCGAACAGATTTACGGTTTCCGGCTACCAGTTAATACCACTGTAGCCCAGCGTAGTCTCTTTCGGGATGTATGAGCCAATGTCTACCAGTGCAGTACCGATGAAAGTGTGGAACCCATGATGGCGGGACGGTTCTGTGCCTCGATGAACTAGGTGTAATTAGTGAACTTGGATGCTGGGTGTGCATATGTTATACCTCTCTGCCCTCAGCATGACCGAGGCTAGGCACTGCGATCCGATGTTCAAGCGTGAACTTTATTGGAAGTGGATAATGACACCCTGGGAAACTTTATTCTTACACTCCCCTTCACAAGGCTCATTGTCCCGAATCGCTACCTTGGTGGGCTTAGACACGCTAGCGTCGCCTTGGCCAGACGCTCTAATTTCAAGCCAATAGGTGGGTTGGTCGAGTGAGAATAGTGAAATCATATGGGAAAGCATGGATCTACCCAAATTTGGTAGAAAACTTTGGAGTTGATCTAACAACGCTAGTGTCTTTGATCACAGCCCGAGATCAGGTGGGGATGACCCGACACGTTAGGTTGCGTTGGCTAGGGCCACGAGATGGATGGAAAGGGGGCGCATGGCTTACACCAAGGCGTGGTATGATATATCCTGTGGCATTTAGCTCCCTGAGTCTCGGTTGGGAAGTCAGTGCTAGAATATTCATCAGATCTTCCCAGGTCTATTACATATATCTATTCTAGGGACTCACTGAAGCAGTATAGGATCACAGTTTCTACACCAGGGGCTAACAGAGGCTAGCTACTCGCTAGGTGACATTGAGGGCCGGCGGCATGGAACTTGTGTATTCACCGACGGACATATATTAACTCTCGGGCAGCCACTAGCCTGAAGAAGCCAAAGGGGAGCCCATCTTCGTCTCGCTGCTCTGGCGGCTGGGATTTGACGGATTAGGCCTTGGATGACAACATGACTTTACTGCTTGATTTTTGGAATTTAGAACTATTAATCTTCCCTAGAGTGTTATCAGTCCACACAACATGGCCACGCCTAGGGGATGGAGTCTACGTAATAGGCCGTAGACAGTCCGACACCAGTTAAACGGTTAAAGGTCTCTAAAACGGGCCAGCGGGCCATGGGAGATATGCTGACTCCTGAGGACCGTATACCTGCTGAGGACAGCCTCACATGCAAGAGTCCTCTCGCGAGACCTTCTCTGTCTCGGCCCGCACTCTTAGGCATGTAACGCACCATGATCTTTTCGACCAGCCACCTTCTCGGAGTCCTGTCCACTGGCAGCCGGACGACGGGCCACGGCCGTTTGCTTCGCTTCCTGGCGCCGTTTAGCGGGATCTGCTGTCACGACCCTGGCATAGTTCCGTATACGTTTCTCTCCGAGAAATCGCCTGCGTCGCCGGGTACCTGCGTTTTTACGGCCCACAGCTCGGCAACCCGCACTACCGCACTTTTACACCACGAACCTTCCCGATGCGGGTAGTTGCGCCGAGCGACAGGTGACGGCGCCACCTCGAGTCCTCAATCACCTTCGACAACATCGCCAACCTCATCAATAGAAGTGCAGGACTAACGTGGACGCTAAGGCCGCCGGGCTGCATGACTGCAAGCCTGCAACCCCGCGGGCGGTCAGACGGGCCACGACCCATGGGTGTCGCTGTCAATGCCAATGCGCGCTATCAGCGGGACCGACTTACCAACGACACCTTCACCAACCAAGGTAACCTCACCAGCTGACTTTCACAGATTTTGGAAAGAGACGTGTTTCAAGCTTGGGGTGGAGAAAATTCATAGTCGGACATACATAACCTCGAGCGCTGTAGACTACCCTGAATACAAAGCTCCAGGAAGCAAACTTTCTGCGAGATGTATATTGTCCCATTTGTGTATCGTTTCGGTTGCGAAAGGCCGGTTACGATTGTGTGAGGTGTGTTGGTGGTGGAATGTACTAATTATACGGAGGTTTGATACCCAGGTAAGTAGCGAGGGACGGCTGTAACCCCCAAATCCCCCCACCAAAGGCCGCCCATACTTCCTGGGGTTTCCCAACACCTAATTTAGTTTCATACACTCCTATGGTACAAATTGTAAATCTCTTTTGCCCGATCGGATCACATTATATATATTATAACGTAAGAAAAAGAGGAACGGTAAGGTGGGGCTGCCGAAAAGCTGGCTTCCGTAGCCTAGCCTGTGGAATTTCAAAAATCAACCTGTCATTGTACTTGACTTGCTGGATGCGATGCAATTATCTCGTGTGGGGAATGAAACCACACACAAAAGCAGCTGAGGTATGGGGGGAAGACCCAGGCAGTACGGGGCAGGCGGCCTTAGGTGGGGGAATTTGGGGGTTATGCCCTTCCCAGACTCCCTCCGTAATTGATAAAAAATCAAATGCTATTCACGAACGCAACCAATCGAATTATCTCTTGAAGCAGGGAGGTACCCGAATTGGATCAGGATTTCACAAGATCCTCGGCGGCCGCGACGAACATGCCGTCGGTGAGTGGAAGATTCAGGTACGTTGGGATACTTGTTTTCTAGAGTTCATGTGTTCCAAAACAGTTCCATGGATAATTACCTGGAGAACACATATATTGTGTCTACAAAATGTTTGGATCTGAGTGAAATCATACAACGTTTCTTGCACTAACTATTTAAAGACGCCCTACCCACGTCTGACCTTTCGAATGCCATATCAGTTTTCACCCACGACGACTTGACCGTGTTGACGCTGGTGCCGTGCACAACCACGTTACCCCCTCAACCAATCAATCCTTCAACCCACCCCGGGCCATCGACCAAGGCTCGGTCAGTCGGCCAGCCTTTCTGGCAAACATGGCCTCTCTAGAGCCTGCCAATGGCGCAGCAGCAGAGGAGGCAACATCTTCCCGGGATAGCCCTCTCGAAGCACTGAACATGGACTGCTTGATAGCCATCCTCCATAAGAGTAACTCGTTAGCAGACCCACTCGGCAAGAAACGTCTAGAACATAGCACAGAACAGACACCACCGAGTTCTGAACAACCTATCTGGTGCAGATCTCAACAACATTCGCGCAACGACGCAGCCCAATACGGCAGTATCATACACACCGCACCTTTCAATACGCCCTCTGTTCCCAAGAAGAAGAAGAAAAACACCACGCCGACCGTCCCATACGCCATCCATCGTAATCATGGTTCCCGTAGTATTGATGACATTCGCATAGTCGTTAAATGTTGAACTGTCCCTGCCTGTGTGTTTCCCTCTCGCTCTCACTCTCCCTGTATATGTGTGTAAAGAGGCTAACGCCGCTGGATCACCCAAAATGCGGCAACCGCGCTGGTACAAAGGTGCTGCTCGCCTCGCGCGACTTTCCATTCATATGCGCCACTGCGGATGACCGCGCGGGTTCTGTTGTTGGTGGTGGGGGTTTCGATTCCTCGGTATTTGCTTCATCTAGGCCATAACCGCCTTTGCTCTCGTCGTTGTCCTGATTCTCGTTGTTATGGTTATCGTGGTGCCCGTAGTTATCAGCGTGATTGTTACCCTCAACTCGTACAACAGTGCCGTGTGTCCCAGCCTCCTCTGTCACTTCATTCGATACGGCCTCTCTCCTCAACCCCCGCTGTACAGCCAACTGTTCCGCCGCCCTCCGTCTCCGTTCAATCGCCTCATGCTCCTCCCGCTCCGCCTGCTCTTCCTCGCGCTGGAGATCTTCCAGTGACTGTGCTGCCGATACCAGAATACCACTGTCTTCCACCTCCCGCACGGGCGATACCGGGTTGCTCTCCCATTTATGCTCGCCCCCGGACTGATCTGTTGATGAGAGCGTCGTGCGCGAGACCGTCCTCGACAGCCCCTTGTCAGGATCGCGCTCGCGATCGCCCGCCCGCCGCTTGCCCTTGCTACTCCTTGTCTTGGTACTCCCCCGGTCGTCGACCCGTTCGAGCGCGACGGTGAACTCATCGTCGAGTGGCACCGCATCTTCGTCTCCTTCTCCATCGCTAGGGAACAAGTCCCCCCGTGATCGGTACGAGCTGGATGTGTCGCCCGAGTTGGTCGTGTTGCTTCGTGGCCGTTTTCGTTGCTCGGCTAGGCTAGTTGTCGTCGCGTCTTCGCCACCATGGCTGCTCGCGCCGAGTAATGGCTCCTGTTCGCCACGGCTTCCCATATCCCTCTCGCCTTGGTATCCCCCCCGCTGCGCGGCCGCCGTCGTCCCCGATCCAGCACCGGGATGCTCGCGCAGGTTCGCCGCTGAGGGCTTATACCGCAGACTCCCCACAATCTTGAATGGCAGCCTCCCGAGAAACCCCAGCGGCGCCGTCCGTGGTATTACATTCGGGTCTTCTTCCCCAGACACCTTCCTCCTCCCTGCTACGCCTCTCGTCCCGTAACTCATCCCCCTCTTCCGTCTCGGCTGGTCCACCACATCCCCCGCTCCACTGCCACCATGCCGCGATCGACCCCCCGATCCCGACCCAACCAACAACCGATCCCAGTCCCCTCTCAAGATCCCTCCTCCTCCTCCACCAGCCCGCCTCCCACCATCCCCCTCATCCCCGCCAAAATACCCCCTCCCACTCTCCTCCTCGTCATCCAAAAACCCCTCCGCCGCAAAATAGTCCTCCTCCCAATCATCGTAAAAATCAAAACTATACTCCACCCCACTCCTCCTCCACGGCCCACTACTTCCGTGCCCAGTACCACTACCAGTACCACCACCTCCTCCTCCTCCAGCCCACCTAATCCCGCGCGCCCCCCAGTCCCGCTCGCGAGCACGGCGCGCCCGTTCCTCGCGGTCTCCGAGACAGACAGACGTGCACGAGTCGACGGCGCCGGCGAGCGAGGCCAGACAGGGGTTGACGTAGCGGTGGCCAAAGGTCCAGATGCCTGCTGCGGCGTCGGAGGTGACGGTTTCGGTGGTGTGGGAGAGCTGGTTCCAGGTTTGGCGGAGGCGGGGGTCTTGGATGAAAGCCATTTCTTCTCTTTTGTCGGGGTATGATTAATGGGTTGGGTTTGATCCTGGCCTGCTTGGCTTGGTTTCTCTCCCCTTTTCCCCGAATTCTATTTTCGGCTCGGTTTCCTCAACGGTAGTGTGTGACCGTTGTATTCTCGAAGGCTCAGAAGGCGATTGCCCGAACGGCGATGGAATCTGGCCGCGGTGCTCCCCACGCAGACTAGCGGTAATTTAGCAGCCGATTGATTAACCTTCGACATTCGACAGAGTCAGAGATCGAGCGGGCGAATAAGTATCGTCCGTGGTTTGGTTGATCGTTTCCCGCGAGCGTTCCGTCGGACTGCGCAGCGTCGAGACGGCGATGCGGCAATGGGGGCGGATTCGTCTTTCGTTATTCAGACATGGACATCAAATAGGTAAGGCTAGCGACGATGACGGACGACGGAGGCGGGGGAGCTGTTCTTCCTTTCCCCATCTGTTCAATTCGTTTTGGGCGAGGCCTATGCGGTGATGCGGCACCCTGCCTAGGTCAGGTCGAATGATCGCCCCAGCGTTGGACCGGGCACGTCCGTGTTTTGTTCGATGTCGAGCGCGCCGTCTTGGGTGAGGTCGGCATCGAGCTCCAAAAAAACGTCAGTCGTAGACAGACGTTGGAGATTGCAGATGTTGAAAATGGTTGATTCGGTCCTTGTCCGCGCAACACCTAGCGAGTCCAGAGCGCCCGGGTCCACCGGCCGGCGCAGCAAACGGTCGGGCGGCAGGGTCCGCTCGCATTTAGGTACCCACTTTACCCACAATAGGCCTTGTTTCAGGGCCGCGTTCCTGGATCACAGCACCGCAACGTTGTTGCGTCAGCGACGGTAAGTGGTGGGGCCAATCTGTAGGGCCAGCAGGACGGTTGAAAGCAGCACCGACGGGAGTTGCGGACCGCTCGAAGAACAATATGCGGAACAAAACCACGCCGCAGTTTGCAGAATATGACCGCGGAATCGCTTTTCCTCTCTAGGAGAATCGAGAAGAGAAGAGTTGTGTCTGCAGAACGCCAAAGCTGGACCAGCTTGACAATCCCGACCAGCCAAAGACCGAGTGATGATGCAACCCTAACCCTAACGTTAATGTCTTATCACGTGCATCTCCGAATCTCAATAACCCTAACCCCGCAAAAGCAAGCATAAGTCTTCTGTGTGACTGTGTAACGATAAAGTCTTTAATTGCACCCATATTCGTAGTAGCATGGGCTATCCACAATCTACCTCCCTACTTTGCTACTGCAGTCCGCTGCGCTCGGACCAGAGCGATGTCCCCCGACAACTAATATTTAACGACAATAAAGGTGTTGTCATGGGCCATGGCGCACGGGGTAAGCCTTGGGAGATTTTTGAGTCGTCGGAAGGATTAAAAACATCGTGCCATTGCTTAAGAGTCAAGGCTGGATGTATCATGTGTCCGTTCGACTCCATTGTAGCCCCTCTAGGTTTTGCCGGTCCATCACAGATCAGAGATAATTATCTATCTTCGGGTCGTCCGCCGGAGATATTCAATCGATGCTAGTTAACCCGTTCTTTGAGGCAAAATAGGGGTATTACCTGTCGACGGTGAATCGGTGATAAGCTTATAGTTCCGCTCCGTCCACTACCTACTTACCTATCTTACCTGGGCATGTCTTGCTCGCCCCAGTCACCCGACTCACAACTAGCATACCATACACTTTCTCACAAATAAGTATCACAACATTGGGCACAGAGCAGGTTGATTTAGCAAGGAGGCACACGTGGGTAATTAGTCTTTTGTTAATCTAGTTAACCTACCTAGGCTTTGGGAAGCTTTGCTTTTCATGCTTCACCATCTTCCGATGCCGAGGCAGTCATAACACTCATAACCGCCGCTAAACTGCGCTCCCACTAGCATCCCCGCTAGCTAAGTACGACGCAAACCAACCCCGTCCGCATCCCTCAAAGGCCTCAGATTCCATGAGCGCTTCGGCGCGGTCTTTATCCCAGAACACGCAACCGAACCACCTCCAATGCCACATCAAGTCGGTTACACGGCCGTGCTCATTCCAATCGGCGTTAGGGCCGGGGGGACGTACCGGTACCAGGTCACTGCCCCATCGTCTCACTCGCTGTCCGTTCCAAGCATGAATCCATGCCCATGGTACATTGAGGATCGAGTCGCCATCAAAAGCAAGCGGCGGTGCTGCGGCTTCTTCCGCGGATGGTTCTACCATCGCTAGCATGGCCGCCGACGGGCGGTAATTATCCCACCACAAGCACCTGTGGCTTCCCGACAACCACTTGTTGAGAGTTGAACCGATTCGCACTTTACTATCGCATATTGTGGGGTCTCGCCACAGCCCGGGCAGAAAGGTGTCGTCGGTCAAACCGGCCTTGACCACTTGTGCGTACACAACCGGCAGGCCACACCACCACGGCTCCCCGTACTGGTAGATGGGCGGAGGGAGTCCGTGTTTGCCGTGCCTGTGCACGGCCCAGATGACGTTGAGAACAAAGTTTGCCATGGCGGAGATCTGCTCCAATTCCCAGCTTTCGAATAGGCCTATTGCAGTGACGAAGAATTCGTCGTCGAACCCACCGGTAGTGAAGGAAGGGTGATGTATACTGACGAAGATCTGAGACCGCATTAAAGCTTGAGCAATACGGCGACGTTCCGTTGGGCTGACTGGCCATTCACCACGGGGCGGGTCGAGGGCCTCGCGGAAATGCTGGAGCCGGAGGCCGGTATAAAAGTCGACAAATTCGACTACGATCCGGGTGAGTCGTGCCATGTCGGCGGCTGTGTCCTCGTCCAAAGCGGGTACCCAGGGGTACGCATCTGCACTGAAAGCGTCCCTCCAGGCATGGATCACAATATCTAATGTCTCTTCCATGGTCCCTGCTGCGAAAAGGTCCATCCCGTCGGTAAGGGACATGATGAGAGCGTCTCGGATGCCTGGTCCGAGTTCATTGATCATCACATCGCGGAGGATCAGAGCTTTGGCCGACACGAAGCAGCGTAAAACGATGGGTGAGGCACGGATGACGGCGCCGAGGTCTCAGCCGTGGTTTGCCAGTACGGACTCGATATCTACTGTGTACGCATTGAACAGTGAACAGTGGCAGTTTTGCCGCTGAGTCTCACATGCCGTCTTTCGCAATAATACCGAGTGTATTCGTACCGATGGTGTACAAAGTACCTGTAACGGAACCATCCCGATGCCAAGCCGCCCGTTGACAAAGAACTTCGATCGAAACCCCGCGAGATGCCTCGGCTGCTCCTTCCTCCCCACTCCCCACATCTCGGCTATCCGGGGTAGCAGGGGTACGCTGTGGGGCGTTAACGGAATGGTTCTTGGGGTGCAACTTGTGGGTGCTGGAATGGTGAGTTGATGGCTCAAATAAGTTATCCCTTTTTTGTTTCTCTCATTGTTTAAATTGTTTCTCTTTTTGGGTTTGTTTATTTCCCTTTTACGTGAAGAAGCCCCTCACATTTCATCCTGGGTTGATCACAGAGCAAACGCACCGTCGATTTCTCACATCGTTCACTCTTCGCTGAAGTGTGAAGTCGATCTCATCGCAACATACTTATCAACCCTCTCAACATCATCTCATCTCAATCTCAACCCCCGACCAGCCAACCGCCACCATGTCCCCCTCCCCCATCACCACCCCCCTAACCACCCTCCTCTCCATCCGCCACCCCATCCTCCTCGCCGGCATGGCCCGCACCTCCCACGGCCGCCTCGCCGCCGCCGTCTCCAACGCCGGCGGCCTTGGCGTCATCGGCGGCTTCATGTACACCCCGGACCAACTCCGCGACATCATCGCCGAGCTCAAAGCCCACCTGTCCTCGCCCAACCTCCCCTTCGGCATCGACCTCGCCCTCCCACAAATCGGCGGTTCCGCCCGCAAAACCAACCACGACTACACCGGCGGCAAACTCGACGAACTCATCGACATCACCATCGAGTCGGGCGCGAAACTGTTCGTCAGCGCTGTCGGCGTGCCGCCGAAGCGGGTGCTCGACCGGTTGCATGATGCCGGGATTTTGGTCATGAACATGGTCGGGCACCCGAAACACGCCGTCAAGGCGCTCGAGCTAGGCGTCGACATGGTATGCGCGCAGGGCGGCGAAGGCGGGGGCCACACGGGTGCGATCGCCAACAGCGTGCTGATCCCCGCGGTCGTGGATGTAGCGCGGCGGTTTAAGCCGCCGATGCTCGGCGGGGAGCAGACGGCGCTGGTGTTGGCGGCGGGGGGGATCTCAAATGGGCGGGGGTTGGCGAGTTCGTTGATGCAGGGGGCCGCTGGGGTGTGGGTTGGCACGCGGTTTGTGGCGAGTGAGGAGGCTGGGTGTAGTGAGGAGCATAAGGAGGCGGTGGTGAGTTGTGGGTTTGAGGGGACGGAGCGGACGTTGGTGTTGAGTGGGAGGCCGTTGCGGATGAAGACGAATGAGTATATTCGGCAGTGGCATGCGCAGCCGCAGCGGATTCAGGAGTTGTGTGCGAAGGGGGTGGTGCCGATTGAGTGGGATTTGGAGGAAGGGAATGAGATTGATCTGCCGCATTTGATGGGGCAGGTTGCGGGAGCGATTGATAAGATTCAACCGGCGGGGGAGATTGTGGAGGAGATGGTGGCCGAGGCTGTGGAGATGTTGAAGCTGGCGAGTGTGTATCTGGGTGGTGGGAGTAAGCTGTAGGTTAGCCACTACACGGGCTAGCTATTACACAGGAGTGTTTTCCAGGGCGCACATGATACCTTCTGAGGGAACCAATACTAAGTAACGACGGGGAATCTATGTAATACAATCCCTATTTGATAGTCACCACGCAGCTAAGTCCAAGGTCCCAGATATAATCTTCAACTTTGTTAAACAGCAGCGGGCTTGATTGCTGATAAACGTTGAGAGGAGGGTCTCAGCCTTCAGTACAACATGTAATTACTTACTACGAATAAAGGCAGTTATCAGGTGGTTGAAACAGTCGTGCTCAATGAGAAGGGCTTGAAACTGGATTAGGTCCGTGTCCAGGTCTTCCACTAACCAAAAGGGGGTACGCCTGGCTGAACTATACGGGTAACCACTAACACTATACAAATAACATCCGTCAAACCCTCCAAGCGAACAACAACGCCTGGCTCACGCCGGCAGCCCAGCATCCCCCCGTAACACAGTCCTCACCAACAACCCCATCCACGCCTTCCACGTCAAGTCCGGCTGATCAAAATACGGCATAGCGATCCACCACGTCTTCCACTCCCTGTCCACATCTTCGCGAGGCCGTACCACCCAATCCACCAGCCCCCTCCTCGACATCCGGTCAATCCACTGCTCCCAGTCCCTCCCTGCCAGCTCCAACATGCCCCCCTGCGCCAACATATTCGACTGCACCACACACACCTCCTCCGCCGACTGCAACACCATCGAGCGTATCCCTTCGAGCGTCATGATCTCCCGTTCAGCCGGACCCGGAGCGCTGGGCACGAATATTCCGTCCGCAGTATATCCGCCCGGGGGGATATTAAACCTAGGAGCACCCACAAGGTCGATAGTCGGCCGGCCGGCGTCGGAATCGCACACCACGTCCCACCACAATCTCAGCCAATCCCATTCCGCCCTCTGCCGCGGCCTCCGTCTCCTTATCCACCCGCCGGCCATGCCCACAGCCACGCCGTTCGCAGTCCCGTCCCCCTCTTCCTCCTCCTCATCCTCCTCTTCATCCTCCTCCTCTTCTTCTTCCTCATCCTCTTGAGAGTCCCCCCAGCCATCCTCCTCCCACTCATCCTCGTCTTCATACTCCTCATCCTCGTCCTCATACTCCCCATCCGCGTCAGAGTCCCCCCACTCCCAGTACGGATGCCCTACCGCTATTACAACATGCTTCGCCTTCCTCACATCCTCCGTCACCCGCAGCAGGATCCGCGCCGACAGGCTGCGCATCAGCCTGTCGCTGTAGCAGATGATGTCGCGGTCCAGGTCGACATAAATGCGCCCTTGGGGCGAACCAGGACTGTCCCCGGTGTGGTTTATCGTGCGGTAGCCGTTCGGCGCGAAACCGAGGCGGTAATACTGGAGCGCGACCTCGCGTGATTCGACGCAGGTGTGTAAAAGAGCCGGGGGTCGGGTGGAGGAGTAGAAGATATGTGGGCGCTCTTGGGGCTGGGGTTTAGAGGGGAGTTTTGGGCGCAGTTTTGAGAACCAAGAACGGGGAATCACGTCCGGGGCAAGGATCTGGGTGAGTGCTTCGGTCCAGGTAACAGCCCACCACCGGATAGTCGTCAGCATCGATGTCGAAAGTGGCCTTGTCGCACTCGGCGGGAAGGGGCCTTCAGGCACGCGCAGCATGATGAGGCGCCCTGGGGGTATGGCGAATTTCCATATCATCTGGCGTAGCTCCGGGGGCAGGTCGCGGAACAGGTGGAAGGTGGTCGGCGTGCCGGGTAATGGTGGGCGGTACGGCGACGACATTGGGAGAAGACGACATCCTGCCTCGGGCCGTCGGGCCAGTTGCCGTGTCTCGATACGCTCTAGATGGAGCTCGCGAACCGCCGAGCACCAGTACAGGGCGATGACGAGACAGACAGGAGAGAAGAGGGACATTCCAGACAACTCGCTTGTAGACCATCGGTGTTCAAGGTTGATGCGGACTATCGATGTTGTGATGGTCTCGGGGCTCGCCATAAACTGAGATCGAAGAAGGTGCGGTAGTTGCTAGGAATTTAAGACGATAGACGTTCCGAGTGAGTGAGTGGGCGAGAAATTGGGTGTGGACTAGTCTGGGACGTTGGGAATCGAACTTTCTCAGTGAGGCAACGCTTAAATAGGAAGGGATTAAGGAAGGCTGGTCATAGCGACAAGCCAGCCGTCATTCTTGAGTCCCACAGCAGGGACGCGCTGATGGTAGAGGAGGCATCACTAGTTCCCTCCAACTGATCGTAAATATAATGTCAAAGACAAGCAGCTTGGTCCCCGAGCGGGGTTCTAGCATCAGCATGATGCAAGCTGGCTCGCGATGGTTGTCTAGCTCCGGAGAGCGTCGTAACCCCATCCGAAGGGAACCACTGGCAAGGGGTAGTGGGTGGTAGTGTTGCAAGACAGCGACAAAGGCACTGTATTTGGCGGTCTGGAGAGTGTAGAACCTCGAAACGTGCATCGAGTCGGGTTGTTCATTAATGGTTCTGTTGCGTAGCTCCGACGGGCACATGAGCGAGCGTTCATCGAATGTTGGGTGAATTGACCGCTCGGAATATCAGTACACGTAACCAGGTGCCCACGCTGCACATGTAATGGGATTTGACATATCATAGATATTCAATCAAGTTGGAATCCGCAGCTCCGTTAAGGCGCATACATGGTTCGCCAGGAGATGGTCCAGCGCTCTCGATGCCGGGGAAGTTGAAGCCCTTTGGAGTGAAATAAGCACCCCCGGCGTAAGGTGCCGAGCAACGGGTACGTGGGGTTCCCGAGAAAGCCGAGGGAATTGAATTCGCCTATGGCACAGAGTCGGTCACTGCGCTGCCCTTATTCCGGGACACCGCGGCCGTCTAGTGCTCACGGCCGTGGTAGCCGGGCAGGTAGGTGTGGATGGTGAAGCAGCTCTCACACACTTAGCCACTTCACCACACATCACTCGGATCCACCTCATGCTTCTCGCCATCGTCCCGGACATGCTCCTTCTTCACATCCCGCTTCATCGGCTTGCGCATGTCATAGGCATCTTCACTCGACAAGCTTGGATCGGTGGCGTGTTCCCCGTAATAGTCCTTAACGACACGGAACACGCTGTAGCCCATGCTCTTGTAGAAGTTGATCGCCTTGTGGTTGCTGACGCGCACAAACAGGTCGACAAACCAGGCGTCGCCCGCGTCAGCGGCGACCTCGAGTTGCTCAGTCAGCAGCTTGCCGATGCCGAGACGGCGGGCTTCAGGGGCCACCGTGACCGCCGTGATGTGCGCGTGCCAGGGCAGGTAGTGTTCTGAGAACTGGTAGACGTCGGGGGAGGATTCGAGTTTGCCCATGACTAGGTTGAGCTGTTAGCGGGGTGGAAAAATAAAATAAAATCAGGAGGAAACCTCCGAACGGAAAAGAAAAAGGCAAAAAGAAAGGGGTGCCGCACTGTATCCGATGATATTCCCATGCTGGTCCTCCGCCACTTGGAACAGTGATGGCCACTTCGCGTAGTACTGCAGGTAGAAACCGAGGTCATACGTCTCTGTGAACGGATCAAGGTTGCATTTCGACAACTTGTTCAGGTCGTCGGGGCGAAACCGCCGGAAGTTCGCCATCGACGCGGGCAGGAAGGGGCAATTACGCCGGCCGTGGAGGTGGGCAAGAGCACTGTCGTCGGTCGAGGAAAAGGTTATGTTTTGTGTCCAAAAATTGACGATCTTGGCCTGCGAGGTCGAGGAACCTTAAGCTCAGTGAGGGGCGAGCCGAGGGGCATTGACCTGTTGTGGGGGGCTTGCTTGGTTGAAGCTGACAGCCTTGTGATTGGCCAGGTGGCCTCTTTTTCCCCTGCTCCTGCCCCTCCATCCCAGGACCCGGACTTTTCGGACGAGTGCCCGGGCCTGGCTTGACCTCAGGTCTGTGTGGAACAGGAACAAATAAGGAATTATTGGTTGTGGCTTTTTCGTGTTACGGACTACAAACAAGAGCTGAAATGTTTCCTAGTATTTTTTGTGATTTTCTAGCATCATCAAGATCATCTAGAGTGATTCGGCCCCCAGAAAAAACCCCTGTTTCCTTTGTCGGTCCTGTAATCCCACCACCCCGGTTTCTCCCCCACCCTCAACCGTCAGGCCGCTGTGCCAGCCCAGAAATTGGGACACGGAAGACCTGCATGCGGCGATTGCTGTGCCGTTTCGGGCGTGCACAGCAAGGCAAGAAGAAAAAAAAAGAAGAAAAACGATGATTGGGAAAGTTGCGGCCCGAGCGACTTGTGAAAGAACAGACTTCCCCGTCACGCAAAGCAAACGATACGGAACATAGCTATGGCTCTACTTTGCCATTGATGATGTTTCTTTCCCCGCCGAGCTAACCTTCGTCTGAGTGAAACGGACCAAAGCAGCCAGGGTAGGCCTGTCCGGGAAGCCTGTCCAGATTACTGCAGATTACAGATTCCTGCATCGGATTTCTTCCTTTCTGACTGGAACATCCAAGCATGAAATTTCTTTGAACTTCACGCAGCGAACAAGCCTCCTCATTGGGCCCTCGCGATATAGACCGCTCCGTCGAATATACCTGCATTTCTGGTGCGACCATTTCCCAGCGACCGACCTGCAACTCGCCATCCCTGTGCATAACCCGGGCAACCAGGTCAACGTGTGAAACGGAACGAACGGGCTTGACAAAGTCGGCGGTCACGGCTCGACTCGACGACTCGACAACTAAACAACTCGATTTCGCGCGATCCCGCATCGCGCACGATTGCTCGACTCTCGCGAGACAAACGACGCAGACCGTGACGATCCAGAGCCAACCGCTAAAATGTCATCACCGCAAACGCCACATCACTCCCCGCACCCTTCCCACGACTACTCCGCCGCCGCCTCTTACGCCTCCTATTCCCCACAAGAGCGCCGCCGATCCAAGGGGTCCTCATTCAACGACTCTTCCACAGATCTAGGCATACCGATCGTAAGCAGCGGTGGGGAGAGTGGGGGCCTCGGCAACTTGGCCGACGAACTCGCGGGTGCATTCGACGATGACTACGACGATGAAGATGACGGTTACGGGGACGGGGACTATGACGAGGAGGAGGGTGACGAGGATGCGAGAACCGACGGACAAGGCAGCGAAGCCCCAGGGATACACCTGGAGGATACCACCGGGGACGAATACACAGACGGGAAGCCAGAAGACGGGGTACGGGACAGCGGCATCGATATCGTAAGCCCAACACTGCCCGGCGGTAGGGCAGGGAACGGACACAACCCCAAAGGCAGTCTCGGGCTGCCGACAGCAAACGGGCGCGGCGGCCACCGCAGGAAGGGCAGTGAGTACGACGGGAGCGAGTACGGTAGCGAGTCGGACCTGGAGTCGCCCGGGTGGCCGCCCAAGCTGGTTGAGAAGATGGATGAGGTCGAATCCCTAGCTCGGCGGGGGACGGAGAAGACAGGGTCCACGGCGGATGGTGCGTTCAAGCGCGTCACAGATGGGCTGCGCGATTTGGGCTCGCAAGGGAATATCGAGAGCGGTGCAAACCGGTGAGTTTCAGACCCCGCTTAGCCATACCTACTACCTATCTGTAGTATCACCACTAACTAACTTCCTTTTCTCCAGATTAATAACCGCCCACACAGCCCTCACCACCCACCTCACCCACCAAACCCGCCAACTCCACAACCTCACCTACCCCCTCCTCTCCCCCCTAACCCCCCCACCAACAGAAGAAGCCGTCGCCGCCCTCCTCCCCATGCTCCTCGCCCTCCCGGACACCATGCCCCGGCCCTCCACACCAGCCCTTCAATCCCTCTCCGCCCTACACGCGCTCACCTCCGACCTCGCCCAGACCCTCAACTACCTCTCCGACACGCTGCACATGTCACGACAGACGACGACAGCCGCCGCACGGAAGCTGCGCGCGGCACGGGAGCTGGTGGCGGAACTGCGGCGGGAGGAAGAGTTGCGTGAGGAGGGGGAGCGGTGGTTGACGCGCGGCGGGTGGGGGGAGAAGTTGCAGCGTCGGGAGTGTGCGCATGTGTGCGGGGATGTGGTCGGTGGGTTTGAGGCGGTGTGTGATTCGTGGCGGGAACGGCTGTGTGCGCTGGCCGAGGAGACGGGGGCACAGGCTTGACCTGGCTTGCCTGGGAATGATATGGGTGGATGGATAGATTAGATGGCGGGGAGTATATGGTGCATGGTTTTCGGGTTGATATAGTTGGGATCGGCTGGTATCATCGTTGGTTGTTTCGTTTGATCTTTTTCCCAGAAATCAGAGGTCCAATGGGACTTGGTACCTCTCTAGATATGGTTGGTGGTGACTTGAGAACAGATGCAACAAACACAGCAGACAGTCTGGGAGTTGGGAGCACATGAAAGACAGACAGCTAAAGGTTAGATGGCTGGGAGTTAATCATACAAGCGGATTTTTTCTTTCTTTGAATCCCTTGTCCCGATTTCCATTTATTCCTCGAGTGCTAAAGCTCTTTACAGTAATTACCTATGGAAGCCTAACAAAGTGACCGTAAAGGGCTGAACACGTTGGCAATGCCCTTTTCTTAACTAGTTTATCTTTTCTTTTCTTCGACTAGGTATTTACAGAAATAGCTGGATAATTAGAGGTACGCCGAAACCGGGAAGGCCAAAGCCTGAATCAACTACATTTAAGCAGCCATTCGGCAGTAAGTCTCTGATTCTGATACTGGACCGGGCCAAGATATGACATTAGCCCTCCCTGAAGAAGGGTGAAAGGGAGCGGTGTGGTTCTAAGAAGCTGTAGTTAACCGAACTGGAAAGTTTCTTGGAATATGTTATGGCAATATGCGATAAAACGGCTATCTATTGAATGAGTTTCCCCGTGATATTATTAAGGCCCCAACGGGAAGTCCAATGCAACCCCACTCGCTACGACTACCGCAGCGGGTACTACCCAACGTTAATAGAACCTCGCAGCTGCGGTATGTATGTATGTACATACAAGCAGTACAACTGTCACCAATCAACTACAACCAACCTACCTAGCATAACAAAATCAAACAGTTCCCCCCAGCAAGAATCAATAATCAACAGCTCAACCTGAGCCTCTGAGCAACTCTAACTCAGAATCATTCATGCACTCTTCTTTGTCTTAACTCACTAAACTCTCACTCAATTCTTGAGTTTTTCTATCTCTCACTCATCCTCCTCAGATCCTGAGAACTCCGATCCATCTTCCATCTCATCATCCTCATCCTCTTCCTCTTCTTCCTCCTCGTCATCATCTCCCTTAAGTCCGTAGTCATCATAGAAATGCGCCAGCGGCTGCACCTGTGTCTTGTAACCCGCCGTGTTGAGTGCCTTGACCATGTTCTGGAATAGCAATGTCTTAGTTTCGATTTCCCAAAAATCCAACACGGAACGTAAGAAAATGCAAATGCAACACGATGAACTTACCTCCTCCATAATCGGCGCACACGTCACCACCACATTACTCTTCCCCGGCTCAAACACCGGCAACACAACCTCACGCATCACAGCACGGATCTCGTCCTCAGTAACCTCACGCACGCGAGCCAAAATTTTGCGATTCCAACCCGGCTCCAAGCCCCTCACGACCCCCAGGATATAATTCTGCTGCGCAGCCGCCGCCATCGTCGCTTGCTCGTCCGCCGCAGCAAACACAACCCCACTCACGGCACCCTCAACCAGATGCCGATCCAGCGGGACCTCACCTGACGCCACCCGCGCGACGGTGGCCCGGCTCGCCTCGATGGCTTTGCTCGCGTCGGGGGATCGGTACACCTTGAACTGGATGTAACCCGCATCCACCTCGCGCGAGAAGGACACACCGTAAGCAAGCCCATTGCCGCGCACCGCGTTCCACAACGGGCCCTCGACCGCCTCGAGATAACCTAGCGCAACGAGATAGGCGGGTAAGCGCGGGTCGGCGTAGGAGGTGAGGCCCGTTGCAGTGCTGACGCTGTAGGAGCTGTCGAGGGTGGTCATGGGGATGATGACGCTGCCAAATGTTCCCGGGGCGCGGCCCTCGGGGCTGAGCATGGAGGAGAGCTTGGTGAGGGGGAAGACGTCTGGGGTTGAGTCGAAGCTGGGGGCCGTGGAGAAGATGTCCCAGGCAGCGACTGGGTTGGGGAGCTGGGCGACGTCGGCGGTCACCAGCACGCGCATGTTGGCGAAGGTGAAGAGGCTTTTGCGGAGCTCCTCGAACCAACCGATAACCGTGTCGGGCTCCTTTTCGATGAGTTTTTTGAGGCGGCGCAGGTACAGAGCCTTGACGAGGGCGCGCTTCGCGACGAGATAGGATTCCGGTTTGAAGTGAACGGCCAAGTCGACTTCCTGAGCCATCACGCGTCCGTCTCGCTTCGCTTCGGGGATGTCGGCGAGCGCCTTGACCACGGCTGCTTTGACCCGGACGGGGTCGAAGATGATGTCGAACATCAGGGTGCGCAACCAGCTGATGATGGTGGTGTACTTCTCGCGGTCGACCTGGAAGTGGATGGCCACGCCCTCATAGTCGCCTAGGCGGGACGAAGAACCGATGTGATAGCTGATGGTGTCCTTCTCCAGCTGCTTGACCACCTCCTCGAACTCTAGCCGCTTGCCGTCCTTGGTCACGGGCGAGTTGAAAAAGATGTCGGCAAACAGCGGCAGCAGCGGCTTGTACTTGATTGGAGTCTGCGTCATGCCCAGGTGGACGGTGAGATGCACGAACCCGGTCGGGACGTCCTCAAACTGCACAAACAACGGCAAGCCCTGAGTCGCGGCGTCAATGGCCTTCTGGGCGGCGTTGTCCTGGACACCCAGGCTCCGTGCCTTGCCAGACCTGGCCGTGGCCGACTCAATGAAGTGGATGGAGGACGTCCCGGGGACGGGCCACTGGTCCAGCACCTCAGGTGGAATTGGTTTCTCGTTGTTCGCCTTGGCAGTCTCAAGCTTTCCCTTCAGCTTATCAAGCCCTTCCTTCCCAAGTTCCTCCTTCCTCTTCGCGATCCTCGCCTCCTCATTGGCCTTGAGCGTGTTGGCAAGCGCCTCAGAGGGTTTACCCAGGATTGAGATGTGGTGGGCGTCCGAGATCCATTTCTTCAGGAACGATTTCCATTGCTCCTCCGTCCAGCTATCAAGAACATCATACTCGCTCAGGTTCGAGAGCTCTTCCAAGGTAGACCCGTCGCGCTTACCAAAGAGATAGTCAGTAATAATGTTGGTGGCGTAGAATCCCTCAGACCCTTCGGCTTGTAGCTTCACCTGGCGCTGCTCCCGCTGCAGGCACTCCTTGATGTAGTCCATGTCTAGCGGCTTGGAGGCCACTTCCTTCAAAAGAGAAATGAGGCGCTGCTCCACAAACTCGAGCTTCTCGGTCGCCACACCCGTGGGCTGGAACCAAATGACCGAGTTTGGCCTGCTGTCCCACCAATACGAAACTGAGCTTGCGAGGTGCTCCTTTTCGACCATCACGTTCTCAATAACCGAGACAGAAGACCCGCAAAGGTATGTCATGATAATGTTGACGGCCGTCGCCTGGACCTGGTCGTTGCAACTCGGTCCGAAAAACGCCACGCATATCTCCCCGGTCGACTCGTCCTCCTCGGGAAACTCCACCGTCTCAACAATCGTCTTCTCCAGCGCCGGTGGCTGCGCGGAATCCACAAACGGACGCTTAAACTGTGGGTTGGGCGGCGGGATATCATCCTTGATGCTTTCCTCAAACTCATCCAGGATCCGCAAGAGGTCGTCATGATCGGTCTCACCAATGATCACAATGGCTAAGTTCTGCGGCTGGTACATGGCCTTGTGGAACTCGCGGATCCGCTGGGGAGTCAACACCCGGAGCGCCTCCATCATGCCGCCCGTCTCGTAGCGGAAACCAATGTTCTCGGGGTACAGCAGCCGGCGAGCCCGTAGGTCCATCAGCTCGGTGCTGCTGTACTGCAGGGCCTGCATCTCTGAGTAGACCACACCCGCATCGTTTCCTTCACCATCGATGTGGTGAACCTCAGTCACGCACGCGTCGTCCGTAATGTGGGGGACAATGACGTGTTCAAGGTAGACGGGTAAGATTTGGGCGAAGCCATCCCAACCGGCCGTTTCGAGCGTGTAGGCGGTGTGGTCGACCGCGGTCCAGGCATTGGTGTTACTGTACGCCCGGCCGGCTAGCTTGTCCAGCAGGCCCTTGTACCGGTAGCTCTTGGAGCCCATAAAGACGAGGTGCTCCAGTGTGTGCGGCGCGCCTGAGTCGTCGAAGATCTCGGTGGCCAGGGTGAAGTAACCGTTGACCTTGGGCCCTTTGCGGTCGGTCACGATGACCTGCATGCCGCTTCGCTCCGACACATACTGGGTGATTGTGGCTGGGGCATAGTCGGTGCGGAAACTCTGGACCTTGCGGAACCGAGGCTTCTGTGGTGCCGTCATATTCTGGCCGGTTATCCGTTGCATAAGCCCTTGGAGGTAACTATAAATTTGTTAGCACAGACGCGTAGAGGCCGTGGAATTGATCCGGCCGACAAGCCATCGAGTGCTGGGGCCTTGTGTCGTATAGCCCCTTCATCTTCAGAAACTTGTGATCACATAAGATGCCCTTTGAAGCATACCCATAGTCCCATGTTCCCTCCACAGCCTGCTGTGCTGCGACAGAGGTGTTGAGTACGCAGATGAGCACCAGAAGCATCAACACCCATGGGATCGGGCTCGGAAAAGGCATCTTGCCTGAAGATGGCACAGAACAGGCGAGCCCGGGGTTACCATGAAAAGCAGCAGATAGTGAAATAGAGACCGCGTCTGGATATGAGATGGGTCGGGCAACCTCGCCGCGGGGTAGGGGCTTTGAGGAAATGGTCCGCTTAAACCTGCCCACTAATGCGGCATGCGAGGTGTACAACAACACGGCTGAGCGACCCGGAGTGGGGGTCTTTTTTATGGGAGAACCCTTCTGAGTGGGTAGAGAAAAGCTTGATGCTGACAGACGTACCGGGTTTGAAGATGCAGGCTGCGAGCGAACAGTAGTTGTCGCTTTGCTGCCTGGAAGCAGAGCCGGAAACCAATGGCGGTGTGTTACTCGACAGCCAGCAAGAGCTATCAGAGGCGGACACAAAAACAAGTGGTTGCGGGGAGAGAGCCTTGCGCTTAGATAAACTTCTGAAGTGGATTTGCGCTGCGGAGGTGCGGGTAGGTTGTAAACAACTCCTCTGCTCAGATTTTAGGGACCGATGAGGGGCACAAAATAGAGGGGAAGAAGAGCAGGGGGGCTGTTGGAAGATTATTTGTGATATGTCTTACCGCCCGATGTGGAAATGCTGAAAGCCAGCTGTTGGGAAACTGGATTTAAGAACTAAAACCCTCGCGTGTACTTGATAAACAAAGGCAGCTAGCTGTTGTGGAACTTGTATGGAATGAAGGTCAAATGCCTTGAGGGATGGCGGGGCAGAGGTTGCACCAGGGATGTCTACCCCGCCAACAACCCGACGGTCCATTGAAATCTTGTCGTCGACAACCATAACCCCGATAACACCTTGATACCCATTCGAGAACAAGCATTTCGATTGGCCGGTGGTTGGGACGAGCACCCGAATTTGGTTATTTATATGGTTGACACTGATGAGACGAGACAGACCCCGGCTACGGTGAGATGCCGAAAATACCCGGTTGGGTTTCAGGTTCGGTAAACCAATGCTCACTTGTACATGTACGATCACAGGAACAACACAATCAGGACGGAACAGGCAACGTATCATCAAGCAAGACAACCAGGAGGTCGATTCTGGTCTAGTTGGCGGAGCTCTCCCTCGGAGCATGCCAGAGGCGCTAGACGGGAGAGACAAGCTCTTCAATGAGACAAGCTCTTCAATACCGGTTTGTTCCTCCCAGAATCCGTCGTCACATCCCTCGGCGTCCACCTTTTGTTGTTTATGCCCTTGAAGATGACGGCGCGGCACTTAGTGGCCGGCACGGCGGGACTCAGCGATGACACGGTTCATGTCCTCAACCTTCGCCTTGGCACGGCCGAAGGTGCCGAGCTAAAAGAAAACGACGTGTCAGATACGATCGAAGCTGGAATCAAGCCGGGTAAAATCTTACCTTCTTCTTCGCGAGCTTACGGGCACGCTTATCCCTGCTGTTGCGGAGGAGTTCGATGATGCGGCGCTCGTAGGGAGCGAGGCTGTTGTTCAACGTGTCAGCGGATGTCCCAGCAAGCGACCTTAAGCACGTGTCCGCGAGGATGTCGCAACAGAGGAAAAAAAAACAACATACCCAGAAACCTCCTTGACGAGGTCACGGACGAAAGCGGTGCGCTTGCTGAGGTGGCCCTTGGTGCGGCTCACGCGCGGCTTGCTAACGCGGGCGGTGGTCTTCTATATTCGGGGAAAAGAGGGCGGACGAAGGTCAGCCAAGGTCCATCATCCGCGTACATGCTTCGAGGTATCCCCGAGGGGATGAAGCAAATGCGAAGATCCTCCACGAGGTGAGACAGGAAGGCTATCTTACGTGGCCCTTGTTGAGACCCTGTGAAGAAACATGTCAGTAAACTTTCGCGATTCTCCTATTTTGCCAATTCGAGCCGGCAGGTATGGCTGCGAGCGCAATTGCGCAACAACCACGCGAATTCATCGCCAGCAAAAAAACTGTTCGTGGGTAGACTTACGGTGGCCAGCCCGGTGCGGGGAGTCTCGTTCTTGGTAGCGGCCATTGTGACTGGTGGTGCCGTCGTGATGATTGTCGTCGTGACGTTGAGCAGAGAAGGAAGGAATTTTTCTTGGGTGTTTCGTTTTGTGGGTTGAGGGCAAAAGTTCTGAGGTGGGTCTCCGGCACCAGCTGGTCGACGGCTGTCCATTATTGATCCCTGTTATCAATTTCATGGTGGGGCCAAATGCCCCGGGGTTAGGGTTACAGCGGCCCAGGTTGAGCCGAAGCTCTGACATCGACTTCCAATTGGGGACAGCTTGAACATTGACAACCCACGTCAAGCCACTCGCCATTTCGCTGCTGACCGTGAAGAGCCGATTTCCGGCGCTCTATGACAATCTACGGACTTTGTTGTCGATTGCCCGCGGTTTTTGGCGTTCTGCAATATTGAGGCGGTGGTAAAAGAGGAGGAAAGGGAATCTCCAGTGGACTCAAGCTTCGACACCCAACGGCGGTACCCCCGGGAGCGCTGTACTCGCCATGGCGGCCGCCGAACCTCCACCAGCGCGGATGGCGCAAGCGCTTGTTGACTTCTCACTCTACGGCTCGTTCCCCGAAGACACAGTATCATCATTACCGATCGACGCCGAATCCCTCCCCGCGGCCATCAAGGCACTCGCAGACGCCAAAGCGAAGCTCCAGGTACGAGCGCATAAGAATAGGGGGTTCCTGCACGCACACTAAGCAATATTGCATGCAGGCCGAAATCCATGCGATCAACGAGGAGACGGCCGAAGACGTTAAGACCTGGCAGGCAAATGCGCAGCTCGTTCAAGACGACATCCTACGGTCAAAGGCGCTGGCAGCCGAGATCGTAAAAGCAGCGGAGGCTCCCGTTGTTTCAGGACAGGCCGTGGACGAGATCGAAGCCAGGGCCGACTTCCTAATTCGCGAACTCAACTACAATGCGCAAGTACAAGAAACGCTCAGGGGAATCAGGACCGTAAACCGGACGCTGGACGAGGTCGAACAGGCTCGGGACGAGAGGCGTATTTTAGATGCCCTGCATCTGCTAGAAAGTGAGCGATGCGCGCGTAAGTTGGACTGGGCGCCGCTAATGATTACTAGAATCGTGGAAGCAACTGGATATCGTAGGAGTGAAGTCTTGTCGTGCCATCAAGCTCCTCGACGTCAGGGCGTTTGAGCTCAAGTCGGACGTGCATGAAGTGTTTGACCATGTCTGGAATGCGCTCATACATGTTGACGTTGACGGCCATACGGTATCAATACAGAGCAGCCGAGAAGGTAAGACAGAATCAGCCGAAGCAGACCTACTCCTCATGTGAATGGCTCTGACCCGCGCAGACGAGCCGATGAATCTCGAAGATGCGGTAATTGGTCTGAGAGCATACAAGGAGGTTGACCAACGGATGGACCATCTCTGGAAAAACTTAAGCCAGGCAATCTTGCTTCCTAGGATGGATCTTGCGAAAGCTGCACTGCCCGGTATTCGTGTTGAAGATGTGAGTAGACCTCATTGCGTTGACGGAGCAATTTCTGACCTCAACAGGGCGTTCTGGCACTGCGTGGATCAGCGGACAACAGCATACATTCCCTATTTGAGGATCTAGACCAAGTCTTTTCGTACCTTGTGCAACGACTTCCTCCCGATCTTATCGACACCATTTCTTCGAGTTTACTGCCGGACACGATACACAGAATCACCAGCGTCTGGCTTGATTCAGCAGTGCCGTCCTCCCTTCATGACATGGACGGGTTCCAAGTGGTCATCGAAGCTGCCAAAACCTTTTGCGCCAGGTTACGGGCTCTCGGATTTTCCAATTTTGGCGGGTTGCAGGAATGGACCGACAACGCGCCAAAGGTCTGGCTCTCCAAATGTAGAGAAGCTGCATTGGATTCTGTGCGGACCAAACTCTCTCAGGGGCTAGGTGCTCCCAGGCAAGTGGAGAAGGTAGAGAAGCAGATGGTTTCAAAAACAGAAGGCCAGCAGCTGGTTGCTAATGCCGCCGTGGCTACTGCCGATGACCATGGGTGGGATGCGTGGGATGATGGCGAGCAAGCAGGTCAGGAAGAAACACCAAACGGAGGAGCAGATGAGCCCCCAGGGGATGAGGATGATGGAACCGATGCATGGGGGTGGGGCGAGGAAGGGGGGGGTGAGGAAGAGGCCGCTGCAGAAGAACCGAAGAAAGAGACTAAGGCGACGGCATCGCAACCGAGCAAACCGGACGATGATGACGACCCATCAGAAGCTTGGGGATGGGGCGACGAAGCCAACACTGACAACACTGACGAAGCCAACACCAAAGAACCCGAACCCCAAAAGGCGCCTCCTGTTGCTCCACGGGCAGAGCCAGAAACAAGAGAGCTGATCTTAAAAGAGACATACAGCATCTCTTCACTCCCGCAGCCGTTGTTGGACTTGATATTCTCCATAGTTCAAGACGGCGCAGCCTTGACAAAGGAGAGCTACGCGGGAAGCCCCGTCGCAACCCAAGCAGCAGGACTATTCAGTCTACCAACTCTCGCCTTGGCTGTGTTCCGGGCAGTTTCCCCGCACTACTATGCCCCGGGCATCGGTGGCAACATGTAAGAGACCCCGATCGGACTCAAGGAGCAGGCATTCTCTAACAAGCCCAGGTATCTGTACAACGACTCGGGCTACCTGGCCGAGCAACTGGGGGAGTTCGCCGCGGCTTGGAAGACACGTGAGGACATCAGCGCTAGAGCCCAGAATATGCTCCGTCTCGACAATGATGTCAAGACTCTCCAGTCTTTTGCCAACCGGGCCTACACCAACGAGCTCGCCATCCAGAAAACCGTACTACGGGACTTGTTAGGAGGTATGTAGCATCCGAGATACAGCGAAACCCTATTTCTCCCTTCCCACTTCTTTCCTTTCCGAGTATTGACACAGAGTCCTTGCTTAGGAGAACAAAACCTCCTCCACCAACCCGACACAGCCGCCTCGATCTCGTCCGCCACAGCGCGCGTGCTCTCCCTCGGCACGGCCTGGGAAGACATCCTGGCCCGCTCGGTATGGCAGCAAGCAGTCGGCAGTCTTGTTGACGCCGTCGCAGCCAAGATGATCGCCGACGTCATGGACCTACCCTCGATCGGCCAGGATGAGGCGTACAATATCGCCAAGCTAATCGCTTCGGTTGAGGAGCTGGATCAGTTGTTTTTGCCTAGTCGTGGTCAGCCGCAGGATGGTGATGGCGGCGGCGGTGGTGGTAAGAAAGCAGAAGGAGACGAAGTGCCGATGACGGCGCAGTTCGCGGGGAACTGGCTGCGGCTGAAGTACTTGAGTGAGGTGCTGCAGAGCAACTTAAGGGATGTGCGGTTTTTGTGGGTGGAGGGCGAGCTGAGTCTGTATTTCACGGCTGAGGAGGTGGTGGATTTGATACAGGCCAGTTTTGAAGACAATGCGCGCACGCGGGAGGTCATTCGCGATGTGCGGGCAAATGTGCGGCCGTTGGGTGGGGACGGTGATGAGGGAGGGGGTTGGTGAGGAGGTGCGTGGTGCTCGTGATGGTGATTATGGACGGGGAGCGTGGTGTTATCGGCACAGTGGATTGGATCTAGGTTACCGACTGGAAATATACATCACTACTTGGGATACGATCACTACATCTGAGTTGAACGTGAGTTTTTGGTGTTTTGTTCTCTTGCTTGGCGTCGTTGTTGCGTAGCTCTGCATTGTTTACTTGCCCCTGAATTCTGCGTCTCGCTTAACTTGCTCGAGTGGGAAGTTTCCAAACACCAAAACCAAACTCACTCAACAAACTCAGTCTGTCGCGGCTTCACATTTCTAATCCTTCATGTTGCATCGCTAATTCCCCGTTATTTCCCTTCTTCCATTTCCATCTTCAAGCCGCGATTCCCGCGGCATAACTTTTTATTCAACTCTCCCCGCAGCAATCTACCTCCTTCCAGCGGCCTGCAGACTATACAGTTTGCTTACGCCTGCGAAAGCAACCTTCCGGCATGGAATTACACAATCTCAATCTTCCCCATATGTGTGTTTTTTTGGACAGCTCCCCCCCTGCAAATAGGGAAATGCAACCGCCTCCAAAGAATCCATGCACGAATTGTCCATTTAGGAAGCATAATGTTGCTGCTGTTGCCGTAGGCAGAAAACCCCATTGGAACTGCAGCGAAACCCTGTTCCCGAGTTCTGATGTTCTCCACGTACTATGTACGTCGCCTTCAACAACTATCGCGGCTTCACCGGCTTCAATTGATCGGCGGTCTTGATGACATGTCTCTCTCTTCCTCGCTTTGGCCTTCTCAGATAGGAACCCGCGCGTGCCAAGTAGGAACTTTTGCTCCGCCACCACATATGTATCTCGTGCCTGTGGGTGTGTTCACGCATGTCTTATCCTTTGGGAAAATCCTTCCCAGTTGAATGGAACGCGGGATGATGATAAGTTGATCAACCGTTGGTGGGGGAGGAAGGGGGTGTGGGAAGAGGAAACGAAAAAAAAGGACATATTTTTGTGGCTAGGGCTGACGAACAACAGCGACTCGTGTCGTATGGTGTTGTATGGCTGGGGGGTGTCGTGGTGCAGATTCAGGAATTTTCGACCGTTAATTATAGGATGTTGACGTTAGCGCTACTGCAGACAGAGTCGATTTAGGAATAGAGTCAACGTAGCCTAGAGGGAGAAGAAGAAGCGAGGCTGCCGAGTCCGAGACATCAACAGCCACTACTACTACCACCACCACCAATACCCCAACAACAACACCGCACCGTTGGCCTGTGATGCTACTGCAGTACGCCATGCCATGCCATGCATCATGTCTCTGTCTCTGTCTGTCTGTCATGCCAAGCCTTATTCTGCACCCCCCCTTCCACCATACTACACTAGTACATATGTACACTAGACACACACGCGCGCTTTCGCGCCTTTGACGATCGGATCGAAAGTAACGCTAGAAAGCGGGGGGTGCCAGTGGAAGGAATGCAGAACGCAGATGCCCTGTCTCATTGTGGCGGGGTCGGATTGGACGGGAGGATTTGAGAAATGGTATCATGCACGGCATTGAGAGCGGGCGTAGCATGGCATGGGGTGGTATTGGTGAAGCGGGCGGGGAGTGCAGACCGGTGAAGAAGATCGCCTGGTCGCTGGTTGAAACAGAAAACAGGGGCGGAAGAAGTTGAAGGGGTTGGTTTTCCTCGTGTAGTGTAGGCAGACGAAAGCACGTTTGTTTGTTTGCTTTGCTTTGCTTGATGATCTAGAACAACATTCCAATCTGCCCGGCCGGTCCGCGCTCGCTTCCTTGACAGTACCCGCCGGCTTCCCGAGGCTCCGGGTCGGCCGGCGCTTGGCAAAGAGGCATTGCGGGCAATTGGGGCGTGGGCAGCCTCGTTGTTGAGCAGGGGTTGCGGGTTTCTTCGTTTTTCTGCAGTGTAGTGGACTTCCAAGTCCGAGGATGTCTCAGTTTGCCTTGGAGGAAAAGCCACACAGCCCAGGAATGGGATTTCAAGATTCAACGGGCCTGTTCCGGGTTTCCGATCTCCCCGTTTTACCCGCAAACACATTGATCATCAGCCTTGGATTCGCCGGTCGACAGGGGGGCGCGGGTTTTGTCAAAACGGGCAACCAGGTCGTTCATGTGTCGACAGGGCTTGGCTCTACCCGAGACAACAACAAAGACGCCCACGGTCGGAAGAGGTACCCATTTGGAATCCATTCACTCAAAGCCGAGGTTCGCTAAAAAGATAGTGTGGGGGGGAAACGACGTAAGGGAGAAACAAATCTGACTTGGAACGGATCCGAAGTACTATGGTATATTCGGTAGAGAGCACAAAGTAACTTTGCCTGTCTCAAGGGGAAGTATTTTAAGGTACCTGGAACTCAGCGTTCTCTCTTTGCTGGAACAAAAATAGTCCTCAACCCATGCCTCGTTTCCACCCTGTCCAGCCCCCTCTCCCATGCACCCATGATGCCAGCCCGGTCTTGGGGAGCTTGAGTGAGGTCCCGAGGATGACCGAATACGCAGCTCGGCCCCAAGCTTGATGCCGAGTTAATCAAAGACAACATCTCGCAAAGGGCCAACGCTCCGTAGTGTACTGACATAGCTCCATTTCATTTTAGCGCACTGGGTGGGCTGAGAGCTCAGGGGAAGGAAAATATGCATTGAAGATTGCGATGCTGGTTTCCGAGGCCCCTGACCTTGTTCACCTTGCACATATCTCAGCTCTTCACAGCGGTCAAAACGGCCACCGGAAATGGTTAGTTAGTACACGATCCCATCAGATGTCCCGCACATTAGCCAAGCCTCGACTGCTCTCGCTCTCGCGAATGGGCCAGTTGAGCCTCTTGTTTACGCAAACATATTCGAAGAAGGACACAGCATGTGCAGATAGCAGAGAGACAGTTTCTCGGTGAGCCAGTGCGTCCTCACCGGTATCCTAAACCACTATGTCTTGCTTCCAAGCATGGTACCAATTGCATTCAATGCTTTAAGCATAGTATCTCCGTCCCAATTTCATGACAAACTCGATGCAAAGTACTCTCCGCGTTGCCTTGAATATGGCTTCTTGTGAAACTTGTTGCCCTCTCAGAATTAAAGCGCATTTTTTTCTGCTGTGGAATCGTGACCGCAGTGCAACAAGCCCCTCAACATCACCGATCCCCAAAGCAAGACTGGGCACAGCTAGGTACCACCCGGACATCAAGGGCAGGGAGCCCAAGGCATTTTCCGATTCATTCTCTTAGAACCTACGATGTTTCGAGACTATGCGGCTGTCGTTAGCCCTACTAGTAACCTTGTCCTCAAGCCAGTCCCAACCATACACAGTACGTCGCGTGATTCCCCCTGTTTAGCCCATGCAGCTAGCTATGCCCGTTAACTAGCATGCCCAGGGGGGGGTAAGGGGTAGGATCGAGGCGATCGTCCCGACTCACAGCAGCAGGGCTACACAAACCCAGATGCGGCACCCAACGGGCCTTGCGTGGCGTCAAATCCGGGGGCGGTGGTGTTGGGAACACAACACACAACACACAAGACGAGGCAACCAAAGTGTGGCAGCACAACAGATCGCGGGAAACGATTAAGGAGAGAGAGGCTAGTTTATGTGTGGGTAACACAGCAAACTCAAACTGCGCACTTGAAACAAGCGGTGATGGGGAGTTGGTTAGTTGAGGCGGTGGCTCAAAACTTGCGCGTTGTGGGTAGGTTGGGAAAGACTCCGAATCAAAGGATTGGTTGGTTGGCGATGTTTCTTGAGTCAATGGGCGTGGTGTTTTGTCACGTCACATTGTTGTGATACTGTACCAAGACTAGATAGTGTACAATATATCCAACGGAGAAAAATAACATCTTCTGTTGTTAAAATCGGAATAAAAACATAAACTACCTAATGGCCATGGTATCGTATTAACGACAGAAAATGTCCCCTCAAGTCAGTCTTTCGGCAACCACACACCGAGCCGATCTCAATTCTCACTCGCCCTGTTCCCTCATTTTTCTTCCCACAGCAATCCCATTGAAATCTCGCTCGTGGCTCGAGTCAAAGCCCTGTCAAGAAGCCAAGACGGATATCCGCAGCCAGGTACGCCCAGCCAAATGGTGATCAGAAAGCGTTGGCAATGCCGTGTTACTTGACGCCTTGCCAAAGCCAACCTGTCATGAAAACCAACAAAAAGGCGTCGAAAAAAAGGAGAACAAAAAAAAGGCGACCAATATTAACATCTGTACGTTTGTCCCTTACGTATGACAAGCCAAAACAACAAAGTCGGTGAGTCCTGGGCAAGGCACATGGGGGAAAATAGGGCCAGCCAGACCAGACGACCCCCTGGCCACCCAAAGACAGCCCAATCCGCCCAACGCCCCCTGAGACATCATTCCAAGGCGCACAGTCAGGAACTGTTTGGTCAGTAAAAGGTAGATTTACTCTCTGTAGGTCTTGGATCGCAAGCGGCTGGATGCATACGTAAAAAAACAAAATGGAGGAGGAAGGTCCGAATAGAGTTTTGTTTGCGTGTTTTGGTTGGCGCCAACGCTTGCTGAGCTTAGCCCAACCACACAGACCCTCTCTCTTTCTTTCTTTCAGTCTCTTCCCACGCGACCAAGACGCACGCCATCGGGAAGTGAGCGGTCGGCTAACTAGTGGTTTTCGTCGTTCGTGTGCATGTACACTAGTGACCTGGGCTGATGTACAGTAGGGTTCCCTTTCCCCCCCCCATGCGAATGCAATGCATGCTGCTCGATACGGGGAGACATAGCTACATACATATACATACGCATGCATTAGACAGAACCGATGTTGTGGGATCTGAGTTTGTTGGGCTTAGTGAGAGAGAAAGAGGGGCGAGGGGCTTGATGAGAGGGGGAGATTCCTACCTACCTGGGGTAGGAAGTCACTGCGGTACCAGTGACATGCCAACTGGGGTGACCACTGACGAGGGGAGAGAAAAGGGTCGGACAGGTCCCATCACCTGCAAGAGAACTCTGCATGTCCCATTTCACCATCACACGCCCTGCCGATGGACATCGAGATATGCTCGGCCGCCCTATCGATCGCTGATTTTCTCCCGCCCCATCTAGCCCCCGTCTGGCTCCCCCCCCCCCCTCCCTTCATGTGTTGGCTCAACCCCCTGGGCGTCTATTTGGCTCGGTCGAAAAAGGTGTGCTTTGTTCACCACAACTTTCCGCTCACACATACACCACACCCACCACAGCCATGTTATTCCCCGAATCATGGTGAGCGGCAGATGAGACTCGTCAGATGACGCGTCCAGTGACCAGTAGCATGACCTTTTAGTTTGCTTTCCCCTCCTCTCAGAGAGGGCATGTCAGATTTTGGTTTCTGCAGAGAAAGGGTGTTTTGCTGACCGCCGACCTGCCTGCGCTGACCTGACCCCGTGACGAGGCACATGTCACTTTTACCTTGGCTTACTTCAGTACCTTACACAATACCATCACGTTCCATCCCATCCCCTCCGTATCGTACCGTGTAGGTATATTTCCGTTGTTATAACACAGTGACTACCTACCTAATCCGGAGGCTGAGTCACTTGGCTCTGAAGGTATGCAGGAGGGGCGGAAGAGCGAGGCAGACGAGACGAGGGGGATCGATCGAATCGATGATGCCATTCCATTGTTGGATCGACGATTGGTCTTCTTCCTTCCGATCTTTGTGCCACCGCAGCCACTGTCAGCGCCGGCGCTAACAGGCGCAGACAAGCAGGCAGACAAGACACAAGATCAGATGATGAGAGAGGGTATTGAAAGGGGAAAACGGTAAACAAAATTACGGTAATAAGCATCGGGCTAGAGTCTCCTCGATCATCAATGCCTTGTGGCAGAGTGACGAGCCCAAAAAGCCTCAATTCTGCGGATAGCCGTCGGTTGTACCCGAGCGTCATCCTGTGCAACTCGGTGCAACAACAAAACACAAGGCACAGCCGATAAAAAAGGGGGAAGAAAGGTTTCGGAACCAGCCGAGGGGGTGTGCGCGTGTTCCCGACAACATGGCAAGGCAGGCCCTTGACTGGGAGAGAGAAGCGCGTTTCATTGCCCCAGAGATGAAGGCAACCAAGACCGACCGAGACAGCTGAGAGGTCCTCCAACAGTACCTAGCTTCGTCGTCTTCCAGTGACATGGCTACATACTATGTAGCAGAGAAACCAGAGAGCCCCGTCAGCCAGTGGCTAAAACAACGAGGCGCGAGGGAAAAGACGAAGAGAAGACAATTTGTCAGTGAGTTGCACAAGATCTGCCATCACCCGTCGGGCAGCGACCGACCGAGCTAGCATCGCTGTTCTGTGGGAGAGGTACCCGGAAAAGGAAGTTCTTCTTTTGTCCGGGACAAGGCCAGGTCGCCAAACCACCACCGGGTCATCCATCGCACTTGAAGACAGCCTCATGGGGCAACGACAACGCATGGCTTGCATGTACCTATCCGCCTAGCAGCGACAGCACATATTGCACCATTGTTACGCGTGTCTCACCGTTTTCGGTCCGCCAATGGTAGTGGTGATCATAATGGTGATGCTAAGGCAGAATAAAGAGCCGCAGCGACAAACACGAGAGACGCCCCGGCTTGCCTGAGAAAATTTTTCTGCTCGGCGACAAGATAAGACAAAGCGTGACAAGGCTGGCAAGGGAAAGAAAGGGAAATAAAGGGAAGGCTAAAATTCGTCGGACAGGGGTAAGAAACACCAGAGAGGTACGGTACCCGTACCCAACCAGTGTTCATGAACCCAACCACGCCAGCCCTAGCCCGGCCCAGTTCAGCCCCAGCCCAAAATCTTTTCTCCATCGACGCCTGTTTTCCTGCATGCAGGTTCCATTTTCCTTCACCTCCGCATTTCAGCCAGCCCCCTCCAGGCTCTGGTAGGTACCTGAATTCGCCACCAGGCACAGTTTTCCTGTGCAGGAGTCTGGGCTTGGCCGAGGCCCTTTCCCCGCAGAGCCGGGGAGGGGAAAGTTCTCGACGGAATTCTGGGCGTTCCCAGTCAAGCTAGTTAGCATGATGAGTAAAGAAAAGGGAGAAAAAAAGGTGAAAAGAGACGTGGCAACGACGCTGTGGCCAGGGCGTGGCGTGGTAGAACGCAACGGTCTGATAAGGATCTCGCTTGGGCAGTCCCTACTGTGCAGAATAACCTTCAGAACTGGGGTTATGCCAGGGGCAGCGGTGTGTCTGTTTGGTTACTCAGGAAAAGAGAAGAAGACAGCGCGAGTGGTCGCCTTGTATCCTTGCTTTCATGATAGGGCGCGGGGTTTTCGGTTTTTGAAGTTTCTTCTTTTGTTTGCTGTTCCTTGAGGTCTGAATTGGGACCATCCGAGAGGTCTCTTCGTGCGCACCTTGAGGCGGGAGGAAAAATGCAGTTCAATTTCTTCGGTCTCGGTTTGTCGATTGCTCGGTGGGCAGACCGGTCTGCAAACAGCAGGGGGAGAGAGGGAGACGAAATGATCATCTCTCTTCCATCTTGTGTCCAGTCTAGGTTAACGAGACAATCGCCTTTCTCTCAGCAATCATCGCTTAGTCCCACGGTTCCGGAAGCAGGAAGAACGAAGGGCAGGTCGCCTTGATCTCATCTGTCCCTCACGTTTCCCATTCCTGCCCCTCGAATCTTCCCTCTCTTCTTCGCCGGTCTCAACCGGAGCCAGACTCTCCGTCGGTTGCTCACCACACCGCAGGGGGTTTCTCCATCCCGAGGTCCTCAATCCCCCCCCGCCCCGCGAGCAGATGTTTAAAAAAGGTGATCTGCTGATGTCTCTGCTGGGGTCCGGTTAGGCGCTGGGACATGCGCCGGCCGGGACAACAGCCAGTCAGGCTGTCCGAGTCCGAGGTGAACTTTTTCAGGCCCTGGCAAAGAATTAAACGAGAGAGAAAAGACTCCCCTGTCGAGCGGCTTGCCCGTTGGCTGTCTGTGCGTTTGCTGAATGTTTCTGCAGGCTCGGGTTACACAAAAGCGCGAGACCTTGTGAGGTGACTGCTTGCCGGTTATTGGATGGTTTCCCTGAGTCCTGAAACTTTGAACGAACGGGGGAAAGGGGGGAAACCTTCGAGAGCTGAGCTGGTTCGAAGTTGCGGTGAGTGTTGCTCTTCCAAGGGGGCTAATTTGAGCCGCCGGCGAACTTGTTTACTTTCTGATGCGTGGCGGCCGAGTCGAAAAAGGAATGTTGAGGGAGAGGTTGGACCTCCCTTGGAAGGGCGTTCGATCGGAGGAAGCGCCTTGTCGCATCGAGTGACGTTCGCTACCCACGTGAACCGAAATCTCTCAGGGAGCCTGCCAGGACCTTTTCACAAGGCTGATGGGAAAACTGAGACAACTCCAACGCCGGCATGGCTGGTCCAACCGCAACACCAACACCAAAAAAGGACTCTTGCTTGGCAAAGGATCTCCGCAGAAGGCATGTAGTCCCGTGTCTTCGCACTTACAAACCCCAACCCCCAAGGCTCCCGAGGCACCAACAGCGTGGTCTTCCCCACCTCACCTCAGAGACCTTGCATGCCGTGGCGTAGCGAGGCTTGCGCAAGCGAGGTACATCTCACTCAGAACCCTCCCTCCTCCAAAAGACCCTTGTCCCAAGATAAAGAAACCCTCAGCAAGTTTGTGTCGGCCGAGCACCGGGATTAAGGGATAGGGCGAGGACGTTGGATAATTGGAGAAAGTTTTGTCCGTTTATTGGCGAAGATTCGTACGTAAGAGTTACGAAGACTCAAATGCAGCCGTGAATCAATTGACAGCACAATTGCCTGCTTGCCCCGCGAGCCTGCTGGTCACTGTTGTGGCTCCGGCATGCCGTCGTCGCTCACCTTGGGACCGCAGCTCTCATGCAGACAGACGTGACTGGACTGCTTCGGCTGACTGCATAGAACTCCATATCCAAAGTCGGACATAACTATGTAGTGAGGGAGTTTATCGCATGTCCAGGCCAACGGCAGGCAAGGATAGTCGTGAAGGCACCTGTGTATGTACACTCCCTACATCCTATGTACCCAGCGGTGACGCTACCCGGGCTACATGCCCCAGATGTGGCCGAGTACATATGTGTGAACCTACATACGGACAATACATACATACACGCGCGTCGGCCCGGGACGCTCGTTGTTGGCTTCGCGAGGTACGTGCCCCAGCTGGTCGCTTACATGCCGCGGAAGTGAGGCTGGCGGCGACGGTCCGATCTGAGAGGTGGGAATTTCGCGTTCGTGGCTGGCTGTGTTTTATCCTGCCGGCGAAGAAACGGGTCGAGGTGTAATCGGTCGTTTGCATTCGACAAGTCCCGGGCGAATGGGTGCATAGCGAGCGGCAGCCGTTCGTGCTGATGCTGACTTTGATGCGCCCCAAAACGGCAATAGGCGACGTGCAGTCAACAACCCGCGGCCTTTCCTGGCCTGTCTACGGACTGACTCGGTCGGCTTCCGATGCCTAAAATGGTGTGGAAATGGATGTTTTTTTTTCGATATCGCGAGGCCGGCGCAGTAAGTGCCATATTAAACTCATGCATATCTGATTCTTTTGTGTTTCCCCGTTACACCGAAGCAACGGCAGAGGTGAGGAAGGATGCGGCCAAGGTGTGGGGTAGGTGAATTTTTTGGAGACTTTGGCGGGGCTGAGTCCGGAGGTGCAGCACAAAGAAACATGGCTGCAGAGGCGAACGCAATAGTTGCAAACCCTTTTTGTTGACTTCCGTGTAGCCGTTGAGGTTCTCAGGAATCACCACATGACCGACGTGCAGAGGGTTAAAAAGGGCCTGGCCGCATGGGCTTCGGCCGGCACGGATGAACTCGGTACGCTGATGTCGTCTTATTACCCGGAGGGGTTCGAGTAGAGAATGGAAGCGAGCAAGCCGACGAGATGCGGATACCCGAAATCGAGCGGGGACGGAGAGAAAGTCCAGATGTCCAGACAGAGTTTTCAATCGAGCTCGTCGGGAAACCTCAGAATATTCCAGTGCTAGTAGCGGCCCAGGGCTTGGTCGTATTTGCCCTCGCCCTCGCCCGGCACCACCAACTCAACCGTGGGCCGGGAAAGAGCGAGCCACGAGAGATAATCCGACGTTGATAACGGTCGGTGCCTGAGACGGCCGTATCAGAGAAGGAAGGGGCAAGCGTGGCGCGCCACAGCAAATCAGAGGAAACAACGGCGTGGAATGCGGCAAGCTCGGGCCATCTTGGCCATCCAGGGCTGACTTCCACGTGTCGGCCGACGTCATGTTTCCCGGGACCGCAACCCCCCATGAAGACCTAACACACGCGTTTCTTGGCTTGGTTTCCGACACAGCCGAACGGTTTGGTGCAATTGCAGGGATTCCGTTTACGGAGGCGGAGTACGTACTATGTAGTGTACTCTCAGGGATCTTGGAAGGATTCTAGAAAACAAAAAAAAAGAAAAAAAAGACAACTATGACAACCAAACCAGCCTCGGAGCAAACGCGATCGCAAACACCTGGGGGTTTTTAGTTTGACCTTCTGTTTTTGCGTCGTTTCCCATATTTTTTTTGCGTTCCTTGGCCCCGGGATGATGTCTTGTTCCACGCTCACGATTGGGCTCATCCCCATTAACCTGGACGAATATCGAGTGGTGTGGCACCTTCAGCCTCTGATTCGGTGGACCGACGGCCCCAATCGACGGATACACACACACGCGCACAAGACACCCAACACCATGACGGAGCTTTGAAACATGGTGCCTGATCGTGGGGTTCTCGTCCCGTGCTTGGTCAGCTTCAGGCTGCCCCTCCTTGTCAGGGAGTTGAAAGATTGGCGAGCCGTGTCAGTTTCCCAGCGTGCATCTCGTCAATCGGCCTGGGATCCGGATATTTGGATTGTCCTTTCCGTTGTCCTGAGGGAGATGATGAATTTGAGCGTTCCGAGGTGGTGAAACGAGCATATCCCCCCCTTTGGTTGATGATCCGCGCCAATCCTTGCTCTCTGCAGCGGGAATGATGTGCAGCAAACCAACGAAGTGTCGCGGGGGGATGTGATGGGGGTGTTCGATGTGTGTCGTGGGCATGGTCGCCGAGGGACGGGATTTTCATTGGGCGTCTGCATCTTGGTTGCCCACGCGAGGGCAAAGAGAGGGAGGGGGGGGGGGGGGGAAGGCAAACGATGGATGGCGTTCGATCGCAAAAACAAAGGGCTGTGGTTGTTAGCGGCCCATGCCAGAAGCTTTGCCCTAACAGGCAGTTCAAGGTTGAGGTAGCGTTAGATACTTGCCCGCCGATACGAGCTTCTTGTGGTAGCAGTTGACGGCATGTCGAAGACATGTCCAAAGGACGATGCATAATTGGAGAGATCATCTCGTCAATGGGGGCATCGGCCACGTCGACGACCCTAAGACGACGGCACGATGGAGACCGCTCGTGACCAACGTCCTTTGCCGGATTGAGCCCTCTGCAGCAACCGCGGACGGGTCCAATTGAATGACCCCGATGCGACCCCTCGCGATGCTTCCTCAACGTATTAGGGCATGACAGAAACCCTCTTGAAATTGGCGCAGTGACACTGAAGAGGTCGCCATTGGGCGTTTTTCAAAGACAATCATGGCATCCCCGCGATGCCATGATCGGGAATCCTTCGTGGGATGTCTCTTTAAGCGAGCGCGGGAAGGGAAAGAATGGGGGCCGGTCGTGGGGTGAAAAAAAAAAAAAAAAAAAAAAGACCACAACAACAAAACGGCTCTCAACCCCACCGCGGGTGCCAACCTAGCCCGGGATTCTCTGATGATATCCTGTATCGTCAGTATCTTTGGAGGTTTATCGTCGCTTTGTCGAGCTCGCCCTGCACGCGCCGGCATATGCAGAACAACAGCGCCGGCACTCTTCCGCGGTTGGGAGCCATGTCAACTGCCGTGGGGGGCAGATCCAAAGAAATCATCGTTACTCCGCGGCGGTGTTGCTTTGCATATCCCGTGCGCGGAGAGCGCGACGAAATGGGGGGAGGGGGGCAGCTGAGGTCCTGGGGACGGTTCCCCATCGACGTCGAAGATCGCCTCTTTTACCCAGCTTTGGGTTCCCATGTCCGATAGGTCGTGGGAACCGATGGATGCAGTTCATACATACACTACGCACACCTGGTAAGTACAGTGCAGAGTTGGGGAAGTGCTGTGTGAAAGAAGGACGCTCCTGCACCCTGCAGAGATGTTGCGATGGCGCACGCAACGGCCCCTCCCGTTCTGGCTGCCGTCTGTGTGGCGACGATTTGAGAGTCCGGAAGGGCGCTCACTCTGGTGTCCGGGTTCTGCGGCCGGGCCCGGCACCGTCCCGCTCGCCCCGGTCGGTGGGTGGCGCTGTAACGGGCCTCCTTGTTACATGGTGGTGTAGTTTGTGCAACCAGAGGCAGGAGACCAACTGCTCTTTGTCGAAAACATGGAAAGATCATTCCTAGCGGCTGAGTTAGGTTAGTGTAGTGTAGCTAAAACTACCTAGCTTGTTATTCCGTGCCAGGTCGCAGAGGGGCTGATGAACTCGGCGATGTCACCACGTCTCGCCATCTCGTCGGTCCCGTCTGACGAGAGACGGTTGGTTCCTTGTCCGCATCGAGAAGCCACCAATGCTCGCAATGTGGGAAGCCCGCCGTCGGGCGTGGAGAATCTTTGGCTCACAAATATCCGTACTTTCATACACTCTTACCTTTTCCCCCTCTCTTGTTTGGTCACCATTTTTTATTTTCCTTATTTAGACGAGAAAAAAAAAAAACTTTATTGCACTTTCCCCTTTTCATACGCAACTGTTTGCGGGGCGGGCGTGGACGCAAGCCTATGCCTACTTTGGAAAATCGTGTTTGCGTAGGCGGAACCCTCCCTCTGGGGAAAAGAATGGTTTGTGGCACAAAGCCCTGTCCGGGTCATCAATGGACGTCATTGTCGAGCTTCGGGGACCCTCGGGCCACGCAGATGAAACAACCAAGGGCCGGGCAACGGCGCCTAACAGCGCAACCATCGCCGATCCGTGGTGGGTCTCCGGGCTTGACGGCCACTCAGGCCCCCCCGAGTGACCAGACGACAGACGGTGCTCGGCATTCTGTTCTTGATGGTGAAAGCGGATCAGGATCTTTGAGGATGGACATCTGTCATTCCTCGCTTCCGTTCTGAACCAAGATCTGCGCGACAGCCGTTTCAGACAGGAGTATCACCATTGCGGCGGTATTTGATGCCCGGTTAGGAGGAAACGGGAGCTAGCACGTGGGGACAAGTTTGCCTGGCAAGCCTGGCAAGCTGGTTCCGCAAGCTAAGCGGTCTCCGGTTAGTATACTGTCATGCTGTTGTTGTTATTGTTTTTCCTATCCGCAGAGGTCTCAGAGCGTCGTGGTCGCCGAAAAGGAGGTCAATGCTGCCCGGCTTGTCTTTTCGCTCCACGACATTCTTTCTCTATGGAGCGCGCCTCGAAGAATGAGGGGTCATCGCGGGGGAAAACGGCCGGAGGGGGGGTCGTGGAGGTCGTGTTGGCCGAGCTGCGGGTCAAGACTCTGTGGTATGTCGAATCGACGTCGCTGAAAGAGACGGCTCGGCGGCACGATGAGGTCGGTTTGCTGTGAACAGTGCTGCCGAGAAGCCGTGTCGTTTGCGAGCAGTTGCGGCCATTGGCGGGGTCATCGTCGGGTTCAACCCCTCCCCCCCCCCTGGCGAAGCAACAACAGGGGCTCTGTTATCGCTCGCCCGGGTCCGCCACTGGCACAGCACGTTTGATTTTCTGTCCGCGTGATGCAGCGTTGGGCGGCCCTGTCGCGGCGCTGAGCACCAAGCTGCCCGGAACTCGAGGGCCCCAATCAAGACGCGGTCCGGTGGGAGATGGTGCCCACATTCCGCCAGGCGGTCAGGCCGTGGGCGACCTGGAAAACAGACAGGCAGTTTGCTTGGAGGCGGGCCATGGGGGAGCTAAATCGAGCGATCTTCATCTTGGATGATTTTCTCAAAACAAGCGGGCAGTCCTGGCATCTCAAACGGATCACCGTGGGGCATCCGATGCTGGGGTTGGGGTTGATGAGCCTCCTAGTGTAGTGTAAAATGAAGGGTTGACGCAACTGGATGCTGTGCATCGCCCCGATTGTGTGCTTTGCGCTGCGCTGGCAAGGGCAGAACTCGAGAGAGGGCTTCTTGGCACGCCGGCGAAGCGCTGAACTTGGAAGCTTTCTGAACGATCCCACCCCCCGCCTCTGCCAGCGAGTGCTTTCGAATAGATCGATAGGAAGGCCCTAGCTTGCAATTTTTTCCCCTTTCTATTCGGCGAACGGAAATGGAGAGGCAGATGAAGGACCATTGTTATTTGTTTTGTAACAAACGAGTTACCTGCGGGTGGGGCGTGAACCCGGGCTTCCTTGATTTTTGACCAACCTCGGAGCAGCGGTTGAAGTAAGGGCAAGAAAAAAATAAATTCGTTGTGCTTCTCAGCGGGCTGTGAACATGGATCGAAGATGCAACGTCAGCGTTAACGTTACCCTTACGGAAATGGTACGAAGTCTCCAATACTGTGTACGGATTACACGGGACACATCCCGCCCTCCACTCGGTGCGGTGCTTCGTTCTTGATGTCCAGGTTTACAAGCGAGCCGTGCTACCGGGTTCTCACCCCCAGTCTAAAAATTTGCCCGAGGGGAAATCGAGCGATTGCCGCACTCGATCCCTCAAATGAAACTTAAACCTGTTAGGTTACTGTATTGTGTGTAAGATACGCGGTAATTTCTAGATTGGCGTGTTCCCGAAGGATTTGCCGGTGTTATTCATAGACTGGCGGAAGTGGCTGACCATTATGCACTGACATTGAACGCTTTCCGAGGCCGGCTCTCCGGCACAAGCGGCTGATGATTCCTTGATGTCGTGGGATGGGGTTTGGGAAGGGGGGGTAGAGCCATGTGGGCGCCATCGAAATTCTGTCGTTGGAAACAAACGACATCCCACCCAACTGCTTGGATCCGCTCGCTCCCCTTGTTCCTGTGGCCCGCCAGAGCGCAGCTGAGGTACAGCAGTACCAGGAACGCCTGCCGAGCTGCCGCAACGGGGGGACAGAAACATGGGATACAAAATTCGGCCAAACCAAAGAAAATTGCTGGGTTGGCATTCTTTTTTGGCAGATGCTAGGGCCATCCCCTCCACCTTTACCTCGGGGTTTTGTTTTACGTTGCAAGAGGCAAGTTTGTACGTACCCATGCCCGAGAATGTTTCTATGTAAAGTTAACCTCCCGCAGGAACGGAACAGCCGAGCATCCGCAGCTCCTTGATGTGGGTTGGGTACCACCTCGTTAACCGTTTGCTTGGCTCCCAAACTTATTCCACAGTACATACACGACGGAAAGAATTCGACCCGATTCCATGCTGAGCCTTCCAGGTTATTCTTCCCATTTCACCTCCCTCGACCAATGTCCATTCCTGCAATTTTTCATCTTTTCAAGGAGCTCAACTTACTGGAACGCTCAACGTGTCGAACCGGACCCCCACTGAGTTGGTCGCTCCTGCAAGACAAGCAGCCCAAGACATTCCGAGATGTCCGAATTAGGCAGGCTCGATGCGGAATTCCCGTGACAGACAGACGATGACTCCGGGCTCGACCCCACCTGCCATGATCTCATCCCGTCCCCCAGTCCCTATTTGCGCCTGCCCCATCCCCAGCCGTCTTTCCCGTTGGCGAGGTGGAAACTGAGCAAGAACGGACTGATACAGACTCAGCTCCAACTGGGACATCTCAGCGAGTGGAACCTAGACGCAGCGTCGTATTGGTATTGGTACGGGGTAATTACATATGGTTACACAAACCATCCATTTTTTTTCGCCCTGGCTTGGCCCTGACTTGCCCGATCCGGTCGGTCTGACCTCACCCGCTGCCCATGAACGAAGCTGGGCCATCTCGGGGAGGCGCCGGGGAGCCATTGGAACTGCTGCCGACGTGGTGCTGGCACCACAGTTCCGCCGATTGGTGCCCACTACTTTCGGGTTAGGATTTTGCAACAGTACTGCGTCCCGGACGCCCTCAGCGGGCCCAATGTGTACCTGCGAACGGGAGCTGCTGGACAAAAGGTACCTCATCAGGCCGAATCACCCGATCAGCACGGAGCGGGCCTCATATGCCCATCGGATAGGGGGGAGAGGCCTTACAACAGGTCCTGCGGGTATCCTGTACACTACGAAGTCCACGGTGGTCCCGTCTGTCTGGCTCATGTTCATGTGGCCAGCTGGGAAGCAAGGCGATGTCCGGAATGGACTGGACTTGCTGATGTGAAACAAACCGTTACGGCACGTTACGGCTGGGTCGTCATAACATGTATTCCAGAGAATATGAGAGTGAGGTTGGAAGGTGCGGTGAAGGACCGGCACCCCACTTGTTTCTGTCCACTTGCCTGAAAGGCTCCGCCTTGGTTGAAAGCTCAGCAGTCGCACTTCCCCGAAAGGAAAGGATTTTTGGGATCTGAGGGAGGACGGAAACGGGGTGATGGAAAAGAAGGCAGAGCTCGGGAGATGGAAGGGGGGCGCAGGGGGTCAAACCAGTCAGCCCACGAGTCCAGCAAGCCCAACAGCCAAAGGTCCAACGAACCAAACGACGGATTCCCGTCCGTCCAGTCTTCGGGCTTGGGCGGAACCTTGGAAACACTGTACGTAGGCTATTCTGTATGGATACAGGTACTGCACTTAAATGCCCAAGCGTTTGCCTCACCGGGATGCCAAGACCCCCCAGCACCTCTTTGGCCTGTTGGTCGTGGTGACGGCAATACTCTGCCGTTAGGTACGTACAACCCCTATAATAATAGGTACTGATGACACAATTTTCACCTTCGTCCCTGGCCGTTGTCCTCCTGTCGACGATCACCCTCGCACCAAGCGCCCCAACCGCCCTTGTCCTAGCCATGATTCCCGCAGCGCCCACACCGTCGTCCAGGCTGCCAATTATTTCCGGGTCTTGCATTCTGGGAGCGCGGTGAGACAAAAAGACCCGCTGCCCTCCACCATAACAGCCCTGAAATAAAGTTTGCCAGCCGACGCACGCATCACCCTGGAAATCGAGCTCCCCCCCTTTTCGACCACCAAGCGACTGTGCATCCGCAACACACCAACAAAGCACATTATTCCTGCATCTGGACATAGGCACACGCCCATAACAACGTCGGCCAGGAACATACCGCAGCATTGGCCATCCATCATTGTTTTTCTGCCGTCCTGTCGTGATCGTGGCCGGACCTGCTGCGGCCCTCGTCCACATCCGGCAGCTTCACCCAGCTTCACCCACGGCCCCCGTAGCCGCCGAGTCATCGAGGCATCGCATCATCCCCCGGCCGGCGGCCATCACCACTGTTATCGGCAACCGTCGACAACCGCCGACACTCCGAAGCACGACGGGGGACTCCGCGTAACTTGGGATCGAAATTTGCGCCAGCCGCAAATTTAAACGCAACCAACTTCCTTTCACAATTTTTCTCTTTTAGTCCCATCCATCCATCTGTTCGATTCCCCCCACCCAGCATTTTCTGTCTTTGCCCACTCTCGCGAGCCATAGACGGGCTGGCGCGCACCATCAGCAGGGCTGCAGCAACATACCCCGAAATCGACAGCACGGAATTCGAATTATTCAATCATTGTTCGGTTGTCTCGCCAAGCGAAACGCAGCTACCCGGCAGGCCGCTGCACCTCGAAGGCGCCCCGCGAAACCCCAGAGACGGCCGGCAACGCGGCGCATCGCATCGCAGCGCAGCGCAACGCCGGCGCCGGGCACATACTCGGCAACTAGGACTCGTCGCCCTCCCGTTCCACCTCCTTTACTCCCTTTCTCCCCCCATTTCTCTCGATTCTCCTCGATCCCGCGGGCGGCGCCTGTTGGGCCTTGACTTTCTCTTCGCCGCCTTCTAGCTCGATCTTCGGACGGACGAGGTTGTGGTCACTCTGTGTCCATTTTTTTGTGGACCTCCCGAGGTACCAGAACCGGCACCCTGGGAATGCGAGTGCCCTAAACAGCCACTTGCATACGGCCTGCCACCTCATCTTCCTGCCGTGAGCGACCCGGGCGGTCACCACACGGGCCACTCCGGACGCCCATTCTGCCCCCCCAGGAATTCGACGCATCAAGTCGTACATGCCGGTACCTGGGTCGTCCTTCGTACCTGTACCCGCAGATACTCCCTGCTGCACGACGACAGGCCGACTGGTTCGGTTACGCCCCTGTTGCGCCGCCGCACTGCTGCACTTTCGTGCTGCTGCTGCTTGCTGATCTCGCGTTGACTAGGCCTGCTGGTCATCATCCATCGCCCTGCGTCTTGTCCGCCCAGTGCCCAGCGCTCAGCACCCTGGACTTAGGACCCAGCCAACAAGCACCCAGCCCCGGCCGGCTGCCCACTTGTTGTCCATTTCCTTCAAAGACGGACACCTGTCTACCCATACATACCCCCCCAAGGACCCGCCTCTGCCGGACTCATAGGCTCGTCTATATCTTCCCCGCACCTCAGATCACCAGAAAGGAAGTCCCAGACAACCCAACAGCTACTCGAAAGATGCGGCCGATAGCGCTTCGTCCCATATAATCTTCAACAGCTGTCTTCTCTCCTCTGAGCCGCATAGGGCGCTCCACTACGGAACCGGACCTCCCCTAGCCCCATCCGAACGGGTCGAACGTGACACGACTTTCACCTTTTTTTTTCAAGAGGACCTTTATCTTTCTTTCTCTTCACTATTTTTGTGTCTGCGGACGCCATGACGACCACAGTTGACTTGATTCCTCGTTCATTATTGCCATCAGCGCTTTCAGCCATGGTGCCCGAGTCCATCCAGGCGCGGCGGGCGCGTCCCGGCCAAGTCAAGACAGACTTGGTACCACAGACACAACTCGTGGTCATACCACCCTCGGCCGTCAGCAACTCGTCCCTCTCGACTGCTTCGCTGCGTGGCTCGCCGGCCCAGTCGGTAGAGACCGTTGGGACGGCTGCTACTACCGGGAGCTCCCTCCAAGCTTCGCCCGAGTTTCTCGACACTTGCTATGAGAAGGAGCTCGAAGACCTCGATCCGTTAGGCCCCCCTTTTCGTCTTCCCGAGGCGGTCAACGCCAAGCAGCCAACTGAGCCCGCCGTTACCCTCCTGTCGAGGAGGACCAGCAGCACCTCGCTCGGCCAACCGGGTCAACCAGGTCAACCAGGTCAACCAGGTCAACTGAGCCAACCTAGTCAACAGAGCCAACCAGGTCAGCCAAGCCAGCCAGGTCAACCAGTTCAGCCTGGTCAGTCAGGCCATAAGACTCCCGGGACAAGTGCCATGGGCGAGGCCATGAAGATGAGCATCGTCCGGCGCGCTTCCAACACGATCCGGCGGGCCACTGGTTTGGTAGCGAGGCGACCCTCCTCGACACATCCCACCAGCCGGGATGGGAGCGTGGGGCCCGGTGTGATCCGCCGGCGCGGCAGCATGAGCAACCCAAACACACCCTATGAGGCCGTCAGCACATTTGACAGCGACGACGATGAATTCACCTTCTCTGCAGATGATCGTACCGACAGGACACTACCGGACACCGGTTCTGCCTCGTTGAACTCGTCTAGCAGTCTGGGCCTCATACCGCTGGCCATCCGCCAAGGCACAACTCTGGCCAAGGTTGCCAAAAACAAGAACACCAAACAAATCACCCTGTCTTTCGATCTCGACACGGCCTCCGTCCGGTGGGGTCGGAACAAGTACTTCAACATCGACGATGTTGTGGAGGTCCGTAAGGCCCCCGACATCCGGCAATACAGACTCGACGCCGGGCTTCTCGAATCCGTCGAGCCCCGGTTTTTCACCATCATTTACATGCCCCCGGGCAAGACCAGCACGAAGGTGCTCCACCTCATCGCCCAGAACGACGAGTCCTTCCAGCTCTGGATCGAAGCACTCGACACAATCCCCAAGCAGCGTCAGCTGTTTGCGGCCAAGCTGATGTCGTTGGACAACAAGGCCATGCGGACCTGGTGGCGAATGGAGATGGAGAGGCAGCTGGGACGCATGCGCTCTGCTGAGGATGAGCATATCGATCTCGCCGACGCCGAGCGCCTGTGCCGCAGCCTCTTCATCCATGCGTCCAGCGAGGAAGTACAAGCCAAGTTCAACCTGGTTCGGGGCACCCGCTCGAGTTTGGACGACGTGCCCGGCAGCCCGCAGCCCGACTCTCGTCTCAACTTCGACGAATTTGTCGAATTCATGCGGTTGATCGTGGCCCGGAGCGACTCCCGGACCGTCTTCCGTGCCCACACGAGAACTGGCGCGAACAAGATGACCAAGGCTGAGTTTTTCCGCTTCTTGCGCGAAGCGCAGCAGGAAAACATTGATGATGACCTCGCGATCTGGGACGACATCTTCACCGGGTTTGCCCGCAAGGGGCGGCCGAGGGGTACCGACAAGCAGGAGCCCGCAGGCGAGGAGGAACTGACCATGTCTGAAGCCTCCTTTACCGCCTACCTCACCTCGGCACACAACGGCGCGATTCCCAGGCAGTTCCGGGAGTACGTGTTGGACCGACCGTTGAACGAATACTATATCTCCAGCTCCCACAACACCTACCTAATTGGGCGCCAGGTTGGGGGCGTCTCGAGCACCGAAGGGTACATTGCCGCGCTGAAGGGGGGCTGCCGGTGTGTGGAGGTCGACTGCTGGGACGGCGAAAACAACCAGCCAGTCGTCACCCACGGCCACGCGCTGACGACAAGAATCTCGTTCCAAGAGGTCATCAACACGATCAACAATTATGCGTTCTCCACGTCTCACTTCCCGCTTTGGATCTCGCTGGAAGTGCGCTGCAGCCAAAACACGCAGATCAACATGGCCAAGATCATGATCGATACGTTTGGTGACAAGCTTGTGCGAGCACCTCTGGACCCGACCTCGGACCGCCTGCCCTCGCCGTCTGAGTTGATGGACCGCATTCTCATCAAGGTGAAGAAGGCGAACGAGGGTAGCAAGGGTCTCGAACGGCCCATGGGACGGCGCCGTGGCAACAGCATGCCGACTCCGTACCAACGTTCCATGACCCTGGACTCGATGCCGGTCCCAGTGCCCTCGAGCCCGCTCTTGAGCCCGGCTTTGACGTCGAGATCGAACCGGCAGATCAACACCATCACTGAGGGCCTGGTCCATGAACCCGCCAGCAGCGGCCCGAGCGAGTGCGATAGCGAGAGCGACATCGGTGCCGTGAAACGGCCCCAGAGCAAGATCCACCCCGTCCTGGGCGAGTTGGGCGTCTACTGCATGGGCATCCACTTCGACGGCTTCGATAGTCCCGACGCCAAGAGGTTCAACCACATTTTCTCGTTCAAGGAGAAGACGTTTGCCGAGAAGAACCAGCCGTCCGAGGAGAAGCGGGCGCTGTACCGGCACAACATGCGCTATCTGATGCGTGTCTACCCCGACGGCCAGCGCATTCAGTCCTCCAACTTCAACCCGCTCATCTACTGGAAGCGCGGCGTGCAAATGGCGGCGCTGAACTGGCAGACCTTCGACACGGGCATGCAGCTGAACCGGGCCATGTTTGAGGGCGGCACCGCCGAGTCGGGTTACGTCCTGAAGCCGCTCGAGGGCCGCCAGATCCAAGTGATGCCGAACCTGAGTCCGGATGAGTGCATGGGCAAGCGGCCGCGGAAACAGGTCTCGTTCGAGATCGAGATCATCTCGGCCCAGCAGCTGATGCGCCCCACCAATCTCAGCGGGAAGCGCACCATGGACCCGTACATCCAGGTCGAGGTGATGATGGCGGACGACAAGCGGAACAAGGGCGGCGTCGCAGTGTCCGCCACCGGCCAGCAGATGCAGCTGAAGCAGCGGACCAAGATCGTGCGCGACAACGGGTTCAACCCGCAGTTCAACGACACCTTCACATTTGACGTGACCACCAAGTACCCCGACTTGATCTTTGTGCAGTTCGCTGTCCGGTTCGCCGACAAGGGCGGATACAACGACAAGGCGCCTCACAGCGCGACCTTCACCGGGAAGCTCTGCAACTTCAAGCAAGGCTACCGCACCATCCGGCTGCTCGACGACCACGGCGACTTCTTCGAGTTTGCCGCCCTGTTCTGCAGGATCAAGAAAGGCCCCGTCACCGACATCATGGTGTCGTACCCGGAGGATGTGCCCAAGAACGCCAACAACAAGCTCAAGAACATCAGCAACCTGGGTCGAAATGTGTTTACCAATTCGAGCCCGAAATCCAGCTTAGAAAGCGGCCGCACCGCTTGACCGGCGGTCTTTTCCGTCTCTGCCTCTTCAGATATCATCTGTACGAATACTCTTGGTTGCAAGTGGGAGGAAGTGCTTTTTTTATGGGCACGCATGTACCAACACCATATCTTGCAGTTTCTCGCCATTTTCCTGTTTTTCTTGTTCACAGTTTCAGCACCCATTTACACGCACCATTTCGAGCCACGCCGGCGAGCATTACCGTCTCCTCTCATTCCAAATGATGGGTGGGTGAGCGTGGGGAGCGTGCCACGGGTTGAACTTGAGCGTCTTTCAGATACCTATTTCCCTTTGTCATTCATCACCGAAGGCGTTGTTATTCTCATTTTCCCCAGTTGTCGTTATCGTCTTGGGGTCTGGTTTCCTTGTTCGGTGTGGGACGGGCGTGAGCATTTACCGAGGGGATCTCGAGTGAAACATTTGCATCGTCGTCATCATCGTCATCATCGTCGTCATCATCCATGCGCCGTCGTCGACTTGTCCTGGCGACCCGACCGGGGCAGAATCTGCTTGATACCAGTTGTCCACATTTTGATACCCGCATTGCGAGGCATTACTTTACACATTTACGAATCGGCGCAAAAACGGGGTTGGGGTTCATTGTTTATAGACAGGGACAGAAGCAAGAAAAAAAACCATTTGCCTGGTTGCGTTTTATCTTTTTGTTCTGTTTTTTTCCTCCCTCTTCTTCAATTCTCTCCACTCACTCAACTCATCAACTCTCATCATTCGAGTTGTTTTTGTCATTTTTCTTTCTTTTTTTGCCCCTACCATGTTGATTCTGCGAGACAATAAAAGAAAGGGACATGGTGGGGACTCGAGCCACGATAGGCCTGGACCGGACGACACACGACACATTACACCGTCGCCCAGCAAAAGAGGGTTTCTACAGTCACACGGACGAAAAAAAATTCGAGATAGGCCAGGACGAGGGCCCGAAGCACAAGGGAGCATACACGATCAAATCGATCAGCATTTGGGTCGAGGGGTAGGAAAAACAGGGACAATTCACACTTTTCTTTGCCCAGTTGGCATGGGTTCAGGATTTGAGATGGCATGGGATGGAAAGTTGCATTGGGCGGAGATGGGAAAGAAATGGGATTTGTTTTCTATTTCCTTTTTCCTTATCTCTCGGGTTTGGGTTTCGAGATGCATGGATGCATGGATGCATGGGTGGGTGGTTGGGTGTGCATTGAACAACAAGCTAGGCGAGATGGCGAAGGAATGGGCAAGGAAAGATGGTGGCCCAATTGTCGGCATATTTGTTGTTGTTCTTTTTTCTACGTTCAACGTTGGCTGGTTCGATTTGTTTGTTTTTTACCTCATCCATCCAGTCTTGTGTTTCATTTCTTCATCTACTTCTTCACTTCACTTCGCTTCTTATTCTGTCCTTTCTTGAGCTGCGAGTCAGCAGGAGATTGCGATTGCTTTTGATCGATACCTAAGCTTTTTACCCCTAGTATTATTTTATCCACTACCAGCCAGCCAGCTCATGTTTTGGGTTTCTTCTTTTTTTTCTTCTTCTTTTCTCTGATGTGGGTTACCACGGCTCTATGAGTAGGGCGAAATTCGAACCGGCCTGTTGAACTTGACCTTTTTCGTGATGTGCCTGCTGTTGTCATCGGTGAATCAATGTCGTATTGTTGTGGATGATTACCCGCCTATCCACCTGCCTTTTCGTGCCTGTCCATGAATCAATAGGCAACGGCGGGCATCTGTGCTGTTACTCCGACGCGTAGTGCTTTTTATTCCATATCCTGCCCAGCCGTGTTTACACCCCCCATCCTTGCGCGCGATCTGCCCATCCGGTTACTTCTGTAGACACGGGCCAAGGGGGTTATTGTAAGCGTGTTGTTTGGCAGGCTCATTAATACGAGTAGCAGCATGTAGACTAAGCTTGTGTTGAGTTGTATTACAGATATTTCTCCATCTCATCACTTGTGTATGTGAGCGTGTAAGTTGTGACTGGTGTGATATGATACGGTGGGATCTCCTCGCTCGTTCGTGGAGTTCTCCCCATTCTATGCGTGCCGCCTCAACACCATACCTACTTGCCCATCAGAGAACAGGTTACCCAGCCTTATCGAGTCAAACAATTCGATGAACAGGTCCGTTCACACACCTGGTACGCACCCAGCCCTCTGTACATACATACCTAACGTGGGCGAAAAAACTCTTGTGCTATATAGTGTTGTCTGTGTCTGAACATGGATGAGGATACCGAAAGCCCTGTTGGTGGGTGGGTTGTTGCTATGCCATTCCGAATATTTATACCGTTATGTCCCGTACCGGCAAAGGATGAAATGCCCTTATCACGCACGCGGCTTGAGCAGCCGTAGAAGATGCCGTGATGGATAAGGTCCATCTACCTAGTTTCCAGGGCAAGAATCTCGTATAATTGATCTTTACCGACTGACAAAACTATATTCACTCCCAGAATCTCAGATCACTGTTCTATATCCTTTCCATTTATCTTTATTTTTCTACACGCTATCTTATCCCTAAGCAAACCTGAGGAACACCGAAGAATAAAACCTAACACTAGCAAATAAACAAACAACCAAACAATCACATCGCTTGCTTGCTTAAGAGCAATACTCATATGATATCATGTCATCTCTAAAGTCTCACCTCCCAGAATATACCCGCTGCGTCCTAGTCTAGACGTAGCAGCCTAATCTCCTAGTCGTAGGTAACAGCCCGAATAGCCCAAGAAACTAGACCAACCGCCCCCTATCATGGGCTAAACATGCACCTGCTTTATCAACAACGCTAGTATGTACTAGAGGTGACAACACCGGAATGTACAACCACCCCCCCCCTCTATCAATTACCATCAATCAATCAATCAGCCAACCAATCGATCAATCAATCAATCAATCAATCAACCCCATCCTCATCCTCCTCATCTTCATCATCATCCTCCCCCTCCTCCTCGCTCTCATCCCCATCCTCCTCACCCTCCTCCTCCTCCTCATCCCCCCCATTACTATCCACCCCCTTCCCATCCCTAGCAGGACTCTTCCCCCTCACCACATTCCCAGCCCCCACAGCACCCACAACAGGCGACCGCACCCCACCAGGCGACGACAAAGCAGGCGACACAGGCCCGCGTAACAAGGCGCTTGCGGCCGATCCGGGACTAGGAGAGCGGCCCCAGCGGGGGTTGGAAGTGACGGATAGATTTAGGTTGGTTGTGCGGTGGAGGGGGGGTTGACGTTGTTGTTGTTGTTGTTGTTGTTGTTGTTGTTGTTGTTGTTGTTGTGAGGGTTGTGTTGTTTTCGCTTTAGGTGGAGTTGGTTGTTGTTGGGATTGGGATTGAGTTTGGGGCGGCTTTTGTTGTTGGGATTGTTGTTGTTGTCGCTGTTGAGGCTGTAATGGCGGCTGTGATTGTGCTTTCGATACCGACGCCAACCGCGCCCGTTCCTCCTCCTCCTCTTCCTCCTCCCGATCAATCTCCTCCAACTCCTCCTCAATCGTCTTCCCTGTCGCCGGATTCAACCTCCTCAGCGATACCGATTCCCCAGCACCACTCCCCCCACCAGGTCGACTATCCGAATACGTATTCGGATCCCGCCCCAGAATCCGGTCTGCCTTGCTCGGTGCCCTCCGTCCAGCACCAGTCCCACCACTCCCCGCTAGACCAGACGAACCCAGCGGGGACGAGGTACGGTTCAGTGGGACCGAACGAGGCGGTTGTGACTGTAGATAGTGTCGACCGGCCCCCCCACGAACGCCGCTACCACCGCCCAACAAAGCCTGGCTATCGGGCACATCATCGTCCTCGTCCTCATCATCCCCACCTCCACCCCATCCCGCCGCCCTCTCCCTCTCAGCCTGCGCTGCACGGTCCCGCGCCAGCCGCTCGCGCGCTTCCACCCAGCGCGGGTTCGGTTCCCAGCTCCAGCCGTCGCCTGTGGTGGTGCAGATCGGGACGGGCCAGAGCCACGCGTTGTGCCCAAACAGATGCAACAGGTTACGGCGCGCGCCAAGGTCAAAGGCGTTGGGCAAACGCGTCGAGTCCTGCTCGTCGAGATACTCCTCGTAGCGCTGGCGGGCGCGGTTGCGTTCCATTTCGGACGGAGTGAAGCGGCGCGAGCCGGCTTGGAGCGCGGGGCCGACGGTGCTGCCCCCTGGTGCGTTGTCGATCTCGAAATCGTGGGTTCGCGGGGTATGTGAGGGTTCCGGGCGGAGTTCCTCGCCTTCTTCGGGGCGAGTGACCCCTGGGATGGCGTTTTGGTGGAGGTCGAGGAGCTGCTGGCCGTATGATGGCAGGTTGACGCCCTGTCCTGGGGTGTGTTGGTTGATGTAGGTCTGGTGCATGGAGCGGCGTAGCGGGGAGAGGTAGCGGGTCTTTTCGAGGCACTCGATGGTGGTCTGGCCCTTGGAGGCGAGGTAGATGTGCCAGCCGCAAAAGACGCTGATAACGATCCCGATGATGCCGGAGACGATGCTCAGCATGATGTAGTTAACAGGCATGAGGCTCTCTGTGGGGCCTGTGTTGGTCTCGAAGATCTCGACCCACACCCAGGCTCCGGACGCGGCGAAGCAGTAGATGCAGTAGAGGGAGGTATAGATGAGGAAGAGCAAGAAGGCCTTGTGGTTGCGCAGGCCGACGCAGGTGGCCAGCCACGGGCAGTGGTGGTCCATCTTGAGCACGCAGCGGCGGCAGGTCGAGCAGTGGTGTGCGCGGTCGGGCTTGCGGGCCTGGCACTTTTTGCAGAAGCGCAGCTCGCCGTTGGACTTGGCGGTGAACGATGTGGCTGACGGCATGGCGTGCATCGGGAGCGTGCTGTAGCCATGGTCGTTGGTGGTGCTGCCGGGGGGTGTGAAGACGGCGGTCGTGTAGCACCAGTTGAGGAGCAAGTAGAGGGCAACGCCAAAGGTGCCTGCGGGGGTCCCTGGACGGAGAGAAGGTCAGCACATGAACATAAGTTTTGCTTTTATTAAAGGAGAGAAAAAAAGGACCAAAACGAGCGTACCCAGCCAGGACACCTTCGACGGTCTCGAGCAGAGCACCACCAGCACATAAGCAGCCCACGAGGTCAGGCCGTAGACGAAGACAAGCGGAAAGTACTTGGCACACGTGCAACAGGAGCGCTCTATGCGGCGTGCCCAACGGCGTATACACCCCATGGTCGTGGAAGCGGAGGTCGGGGACGAAGAAGAAGAAGAATCGAAAGGGTGAGCTAAAGAAGATGACGGGTGGTTCGGGTCCGACGAGAGGAACGGGGAGGATTCGGGATGACCGGGACGCGACGGCGAGGTTCCATCCATCAGTCGGCCGGAGGTAGCACCGTCTCAGGTAGTCGGTCGGGTGGTCAGTGCACAGGGTCGGCGAGTTACCGGTCCATTGTCGTCGATGATGCCTTCCCGGGGATTGTGGAATGTGCAAGGTTAGTTACCTAGAAAAAAAAGAGGATGAAGTTCGAACGTGCTTGCAGAAATCCCAGCACCGCGGAACCCAAACTTCCCCAAACCGCGCTTCAGGGGTTCAATACGCGGCCAATGGGGCTGCGCCCCGGACAGGGAGATGCCTGCGTCCCCAGGGAGCTCGGACCATATTTGGAAATAAGCCCCTGTAAAGCCTCCAACGGCTGAGGAATCGCCCCTGAAGACGACCAAAGACAGGGGGAAGATCTTCCATGTTGGATCGCACGGGACCAATAATTCTAGACGTGAACTTGCTTTTTTGAGAGGAGATTTTACAAATTTCAAGATGCGTTGTTGATATTACTCCTACCGAGTAGTAGTATTCAACATTGAATGGGGGACTGCCCAAAATATGCCTACACAGGAAACTCTACGCCCATCATCTGGTGCGTTCCTACATGGTCTCCATATCGCCCCCATCTCACAAGTTCAGTCCCGAAGCATGGCCATCCTATACCGGGCAGTCTAAGCCCCGGCGTCACGGCTAGCGCCACTCATTATCCCACACCTCCTCTTCCCAGTTATCCCAGTTGTCCCCGCTATTCTGCGAGCCCTTCTCCGAACCAAAGAACTTGCGAGACGACTCGGTAACAGCGTACTTGTTGGTGCCGTCTGCGTGCACGCCGGCCAGGTCGACGATGCCGGCCGTGGCCTGGTCGAGGAACTCGGCGTAGCCCTTGGTCTTATGGATGTCGCAGCGGATGCCCTGGGACTCGACGTGCGCCGTCAGCGCCGTCATGGTGTCGAACCAGCGGCAGCAGCGGGGGCATTGGACTCTGATTAGGCCGGTGTGGACTGCCGAGCTGAGGTGGGTGCGGAAGCCGGCTGCGTTCTTGAATGACTTGCTGTACACGGCTTAGTCGTTTTGTTGATCATGGCATTTTCTGTAATAAAACTTACGGGCAGCGGTCGTGCGGGCATTTGTACTTGTTCAGGCACTTGACAAAGTATTTCTCTGCCTTCCATCCCGGATTGCGTGGATCATGCTCCGACCACGCGGGCTTGTTGTCCTCCAAGCGCTGGCGATCCTCTATCTCGGTCAGGCGGACCGGAGCAGGGGCGTCGGGAAAGAGATTCTTCTTCTGGTCCCAAGCCGTAGCGGTCTGGTTAACTGGCTTGACGCTGGCATCGCCACCGGCTACAGACGCGCCATTCTTTTGGCCCGGAGGCTCAGGGAAATCGGCCGAGTTGATCGCAGCGGAAGTAACACCGGTTCCCGACTTCGAGTCTTCTTCCTTTTGCTCTTGTCCGAGGGGCTCGACCTTGGAATTGCTGGCGCTAACGGCCTTAACTCGGGAAAGGTACGGCGTGTAATCATAGTGCTTCTTATTGTCGAGGCGGAGATTAGACGTGTTGATACCCTTCAGCGAAAGACTAGCGAGCATCTCGGTAGGAACGGTGTTGCGGAGCTCCAGCTCCCTGGAAAAGGCCAGCTTGTGCTCGCGACGGGCGACATAGTCGTGGTTCTTGATGACCTTGCACAAGTCCTTCTCAATGTGCTCAATGAGGGAGCTGACAGAGGTGAATCGGTCGTCGCAACCGGGGCAACGGAGGTGCTGCGCGGCCGCGTGGAACTGATGGAGGTCAGCCTAGATGAGCGGATTGCATGATGCGGGTTGGCTTTCTTGATTAAGGGATCTTACCTCGTGGCGATGGCTCTCCTCGCCCTCCGGGGTGTGGAAGAGCCTGAGGCAAGGCTGGCAATGGTAATGTTTGTTGCCTAGCTCCCGCTGCTCTTTATAGTGGATTCGGAGAGCCGCTCCGCTTTCCACCTCCTCTTTGCACTCCTCGCAAAGGCGAGCCATGCTGTCGGTTGGTATATTTGGGTATATTTGGCGAGAGGTGAGGGACAGGATATTGAGGCGACGGTCGGGTTGTTAGGCGCTCCCAACGGTGGAGGTAAAGAAACAAGCAGGTAGAAGATTTCTGCGACAACAAGATTTAAAATTTAAATTCTAATTGTGATTCCAGGCGGAGATGCCCTAGGGTTTGACGACTAAGCGGCATCGTGCATCTCTCATGGAAGGCACGACCGAGATGGTCTATGAAACAATAGCACCGGCCGTGACATTCGCCGGAGCCGGCCACGGGCATCCGGCCCAGAAATCACCTATACGATGCTGTGACGAGCGGTCAACATTCACAACAAGACATAAAGAAAAGGAGTATTGTGCTGCCATTGTCAAGGGGCTTGTTTGAGGTGAGCCGTTGTTCGATTTCACCATGCATTTGGACGGACATACTTGACATTCGACCTGGCTACGACCGGGAGTGGGTTCCTATCATCAACCTACATCCTGGCCTGCATCTACATGAGTTTTATGCTTCATGCTTCCCAGAACGTCACGCCCGGCCGAAGCACCTTGATAGCTCCGCATGTGGGTCTCAATCCGGCGCCAAGCACGGCCCCTCTCGGCCCCTCTCGGCCCCACATCTCCGGGAGACCCTGCAGCAACAGTTGAGAGGGCCGGTCTTGGAATGCAATCTAGAACAAAGCCCAAGAAGTCACTCAGGTGACTGTCCCTGACAGCCAATGTACTCCGGATGAAAATGTGCCTCGAAATAAAGAAATCTCACAATTTCCACCCATTTTTCCCTGCTGATTACGTCACTGCTGTGCCCCCAGGGATTACCCGCCCCCCACAGATTCCAGGTGCCAGGGTCCTACCCTTGTTGCAACTTGGCCCTTTCGCCATCTGCCGCGACCGGCCCAAGCGGCCCTCCAACGCGCATTTCACCAGGGAAACTTTGACAGCTTGACAAGTTGACAACTCCAACCGGGACATTTCCATTTGCGCCTACGCTGCCCTCTCCTCCGCGGCGTTTTTTAGCCATCACTAACCTCTCGATACCAGCGACTTTTTATTTTATTTCATCCGTGCTCTTGCTTGATTTCATCTACAGACCGTCCGCTGCAGCGACCATGGCGACGCCCACGCCCAAATTCAACTCCAAATCCCCCACCATCCGCCGCATCCGTACGTTCCCCCTCCGGCTCCCATCTTATCCATCACCAACCCCCCTACTAACCTTTTTTTCTTCTCTTTCCACCAGTCCGCGAAGCCCACGAACTCACAACCTCCCCCTCCCCCGACTACCACGCCTCCCCGCTCGACACCAACCTCTTCGAATGGCACTTCACCCTGCGCGGCCCCCCCTCCTCCCCCTTCTCCACGGGCATCTACCACGGCCGCATCATCCTGCCCCCCAGCTACCCTCTCCGCCCGCCCTCCTTCCGCTTCTCCACTCCCTCGGGCCGCTTCGAAACCAACCGGGAGATCTGTCTCTCTATTTCGGGACACCATGAAGAGACGTGGCAGCCGGCGTGGGGGATTCGGACGGCGTTGGTGGCGCTGCGGACGTTTATGGAGACGGATGTGAAGGGGCAGTTGGGTGGGTTGGAGATGGGGGAGGCGGGGAGGAGGAGGTTGGCCGGGGAGAGTAGGGGGTGGAGGTGTGGGGTTTGTGGGGGGGGAAGGAGTAATGAGGAGATTTTGGGGGAGTGGGGGGGGAGTGCGGAGCAGAAGGGAGGAGAGGAGGTGGTGGTGCCGGCGGAGTTGAAGATGGGGTGGAGGGATGAGATGGAGGGGAAGGGAAAGGGAAAGGAGATTGAGAAGGGGAAGGGGAAAGAGGAGGAACAGAGTGGAGATGAGGAGAGTGCTGCGTTGGCGGAGGGGTTTGTACAGACTGCTCCTGTGGGAGTGGCACCGGTATTGTCTGCCGCTGGCCAAGCACCAGCAAGAACAGACACAGGGAGCACAACAGGGACCACAATAGGTACAGCAGCGACGACAGCAGGAACAACAGGAACAACACCAGGGAGCAGCACAGCCCCCCCAAGAACAGCACCATCACCAACTCACACTCCAGGACTACAACAACTCCACCGAGAAGCCCCGATAGACGAGTCAACGGTATGGCTAGACCGGCTGATCGCTGCTGTTGCCATCCTGCTGCTGGCCGTGATAGCCAAGGTCATGCTGTCGTAGTGGGTGAGATGAGATAGATACCCAGGGTAATTGAAGAACACCCAGTCGGAGTGGAATCGAGGTGAATGAAGAGAAGAGAAGCTTCTCGAAGGGCTCGAGTACATCTCTTTTTGTCTTCTTGTTCACCTAGAATCCTAGCTTGCTATGAATCAATATGAACGAAATATGAACAGTGTAAGGGTAATCAATCAATCAATTTCCCATGTGATTGGTACTGCACAAAGGCAAGGCTCCAACGCCGCATGATGCAATATACATGTACTATACAGTGGTATCCCGTCCGTCCTGATCCCTATACCTCCCACTCTGATTATGCAGAGCCTGATGCAAAACGGCAAACAACTCAAAACTCCAAGTCAAACCAAGCCTAAACTCCAATGACTGACCGGTTACCTTATGCCCAACACAACCAAACGCCTCATCCAACCGGACCAACCAAGCCCAGCTAACAGTTTCCGTTCCTTTTCCGTCTCCGTTTCCTTTTCCTGTCCAGTCCCTTTCTCACACTCCCAAGTATCACGCCCGTCTTCCTCTCCCTCTTCCCCCTCTTCCCCCTCTTCCTCCTCTGCCCCCTCTAGCCGGCCGACCAGACGGCAGTGCCTTTCTCTGTCTCGTCTCCATCCCATTCCCATCCCCATTCCTCCCATTACTCTCATCCCCACAACCCCCAATCCCAACCCCCCGAGAAGAAGAAACCCCCTCCTTCCCACCCCCCATCGCCCCCTCCAACCCCTCCCGTTGCACCTCAACAACAACCCACCACCACTCCCCCACCCCCCCGGCCATCCCCCGTCCCTGAGCCACCACCAACCCCAAACCCCCCAGCCACTCCAGAATCAACTCCGCCTCAAACTCCATAATCACCGGTTTCAGCGTCGCGACTAACTCGGCCGCACGCATCGACCCGCGCGAGGCTAGTGTTATGAGCACGGCGCTGAGGTATTTGAGCCAGCGGGCCGGGTGGACTGTGTTGAAGACGTCGCACCATACTGGGACGGCGCCTGAGGGGCCGACGGTGGGGGGGGGGTGAGTGCGGAGGTGGGATCGGAGGGTTGTGAGGGATGATTTGTCTATGCTGTCTTTGGCGGTGTGAGGTTTGGAGGAGGAGGAGGATGACTCCGGGTTGGATTGGTCTTCTTCTGCTTGGTCTTCGGCCGGGTCGTACTCGTCAAAGAGATACCGCTCGGTAGGTACCACATCCAACCGAAAATGCATATACTTCTTCGTATACTTCCTCGTCTCATAATTCCCCGGCTCATGGCCCATCGGCACATGCGGCTGACCCGTAGTCTCAACCCGCACGCGGCCGTTTGCCTGCAAGTTCAGCAACGCCATGATCATGCCGTCGTTCGTGATATACGTGACCCTCTTCTTCCGCAGCGCCGGATCCGCAACCCGAAAAGCCTCGTCCAGCTCACGCTTGAACTGCGCCGCCTGGGCAAACTTGTGCTGCTGCGCCGACTTCTCGATGGAGTCGAGCACGCGCGTGTTGAAGCGCCAGCGGCGGCCGTTGGACCATTTGGAGGATGATTTGGAGATGACGCCTTGCCGCTGTAGTTGGTCGACGCCCTTCATCATAAGTTCCGTGATCTCGGTTTTGGCACGCGTTGGGAATAGGCTGTTGCGCTGGTGGAGTACGGCGTCGGCTGTGTAGGCTTCGACGGGAGTCACGCAGAGGGAGCGCGTCCAGGACATGGCGACGATTAGTTCGGGGTTTTGCGGGGTTAGGTCGGCTGGACCATTGGGAGGGTTGTTGTTGCTCTTCTCAACAGTGTCAGTAGTATCGCCATCTACCCGGAAGGACAGCGGCTCGGAGGTCACGTCCTGGAACTTGTTGAAGATGGACCGTTGCGGGTGGTAGAAGGCCTCGCGCCAGGGCCGGTTGCCGTGGGTGAACTTGGTGACGGTGACTTTCTTGTCGAGGGCGGCGCGCGAGGCCGGGAGCACGCGGCGCTCGGCCAGGTCCAGCTTGGTGGTCCACTTGATCAGGAACTTCCAGTCGTAGGCCAGCACGTTGTTGAAGTCGAGGGGGGGAATCTCGTCGCGCTCGTAGGCACGTAGGAACGCGCGGCGGAACTTTTCCGTCAGGCTCACGATGGTCGAGAGCCGGTCTTTTTTGAGGGCGCACCAGTAGTGTCGGAGCTGGCTGATACTGTGTGGTGTTAGCATAACAGTATTCACACACACCCGGTCATTCCCACATCGCAACACGAGAAAAAACAAAACAAAAAAAAACTCACGTCTGATCCGGCACAAGCCGCAACATCAACCCCCAATCCACAACCCGATCCACACCTCCCAACAAAGTCGTCACCACAATAAACGCCGCCAGCCTTACATTCTCCCTCGACCAATCCAACCCATCCTCATCTTCTCCTTCTCCCCCAGCCTCTCCAGCATTATTATCCACCTTCCTCAAAAAGTCCTGCGCCGACCTCGGATACGCCGTAAGCTCCCGCATCGTCTTGATGGGCGCCAACTTCAACTTGGGCGGTCGGCCTTGTTTTCGCCGCTCTCCGGGTGGCAGTGGTGCTTTCGGCACGCGCCGCTTCTTGGGGGGCGATGGGCCTTCCATGTCCCCGTTTCTGGTGTGGTGACTGACACCAGTCCGTTCGGCGTCGTCATCGTCATCGAGGAACACAACATCGGTGTAGTCGTCGTCTTCGAGGTCTTCGTACGGTAGGGTTTCCAGGTTGTACTGTGTGTCGTCTGACCAGGCGAGCGTCATGGGTCGTGAGGGGGCGATGGAGAATTTTGGTGCAGAGACGTTGATGAAGTTGTAGTGGCGGTAGTCGTAGCCGTAATAATCATGATTGCTATTGGCCACGGAAGCCTGGCCGAGCATGATGGCCGTGCCGGCTGGGGACTGTTCCCAAGCGGCGCACTGGTTGAGTACGCCGCAGACCTTGGCGTAGTCTTCGTCGGCCCAGTCATGCGGTTTGGTTGTGTTGTCCCGCTGGTTGGACACTAGACTTCCCACCATGTCTCGCACACTAGTCGGGATGTTCTGAGCCTGCAGCCACGCGAGACTGGGCATCCAGCCGTGGAGGGTGAAACTGCTGCCGTCGTTGATTTCGAAGAAGCCCTGCGTGCAGTTCGGCCACAGACCGCCGGGCTCTTGTTGAAGTACCACTGGCCAGGTGAATTCGGCCGTCTTGGGTCCCTTCGCTGCCTCGGGAGACACGGGCGCTTCCTCCGCTTTCACATCCTCCCCAGTATCCTCCGAACTCTCCCGGTCCTCACGATCGTCCTCGTCCACATCCATTCCTTCTTCCCCGTCGTCCTCCAAACAAGTATTCGGCCCCAGAAAACACACCTCCGGAGCACCAAACGGAACCGACGGCCTCCAGTAGAACTCCTCGGGCAAACTCCCCAGCCCCGGGTTCCTGACCCTCCCAAGCTCAGCGGGGAGTTTGGCCAGCGGCTTGTCAGAATGCGAGAGCCTCCTTCGCCCAGCGCGCGGGCCCAGTTTCGCCGGCAGCAGACTATACGCCTTGATCGCTTCGAGAACCGAAGGCCCTTCCTCTTCTTGCTGCCACTGTTGATCTTCTTCCTGCTGCTGCTGTGCGGCTTGCTCTTGATCCTGTGCATACCCCGCCGGGTCCATCTCGCCCATGATGTTAGGATCGACCGGTATGTCGTCGTCGTTATAATAGTACTCATCCTCCTGGTACCCCGTCCTCGCCCGCTTGGTAGCAGAACCACCGCCAATCTCCTCCCTAGCCCTCCGCTTCCTCCGACCGCGCCCAACGACCTGACGAGCATGGCTACCATCATCATACTCATCGCCCTCGCCCTCACCCTCATCCTCATCCTCCTCCACCAACCTCTCCGTCTCCCTGATCCAAAGCGGATCCCGCCTTGGCCCAACCACCGGCGCCGTGTTCTTGTAATACGTCGCATTAAACACCTCAATCTCCTCAATCTTCCGCCGACTACGGAACTTGCGGCCATTAGCATTCGGTTTCCCAATCAAGTCCCGCTCGTTCGTCCTCGTGTCATATTCCTGCAGCCGCAGCAGTTCTTCCTGCGTTGGTGAGAATGCCGGTGGCACGTACGTGCCCGGGTAGGTCTCCCGCATCAATTGCTTCATCGCGGCTGCTGCGGGTCCGTTCGGGTCGACACCGTGCCCCACGATCAGAGTGCATGTTTGGAGCCGGCCTCGTTCGGTCTTGAGCATGTGCGTGTGCACGGCGGCGAGTTTGCGCGATTCGAGTGCCTTGACTGCGCTGGTGCAGTTTTTCCAGGTGGGCGGCATCTGACGTCGGAATTCGATGAGGAATACTTTGGTTAGCGCGTAGAAGAGGGCTTTGTCGCCTGGGAACACGCCGTTGGTGTTGGCTAGCAGGTAGAGGATGATGTCGAAGGCCTGCGCGGTTCGTCGCTTGGCGTCGCTGGTCATGCGGTCGTAGTTGGAGGTGCGGGTGAAGGGCGTGTAGTGGTCTTGTGAAGACAGTGCTCCCTCCTCGTTCTCCTGCTGTTTTTGTTGTTCAAACACCTGCTGCTGCTCTCCCTGGTGGTCGGTAACAGGATCGGGGTATTCGCTCAAGGGGAACTCGGGCTGGGCAACTCCGTAGCCCCGGGTAGGTGAGACGTCACCATATCCATTCGGATACGCTGCTCCGGTCGGATCCCGCATGGAATAACCCTCCGTAGTAGCGGCACCAGCAGCAGCAGCCCTAGCTCGCTTACCGCTGCGTGCACCGCTCACCAACGACACCGCAGCCTCGTCGGAAGCCCGTGACCGAGACCGAGAGGGCGTGGTAGGAGCCGTCGGCAAAGAAGGGAACGCTGGTTCTCGCCCCTGGCTACCGCTGGCAGCACGAGCGGTACCACGAGTAGCCCGAGCCGCCTTAGCAGCGCCAGCGACCGCCATCTTCTGAGTTGTTGAACTCGGCGGCCGTCCTCCCGTGCGTGACCCAACCCCAAACGGACTTATCGTGCTCTCCGTAAGAGTGTTCTTCGCAGCCGCCGCCGCCGCCGCCGCCGCCGCCGCATCAGGCCCGCGACTAAACATCTTCAGCGCATCTGCTCCCTTTGGTCGCTCCGACTCCCACATCGCTGGGTTATCAACCTCATTCGCCTCACTAGCCGCAACAGTCTCAGCAGCAGCCGCCTCCAACCCGCGAAACTGATGAGCCGGATCCTGAAGCGTGCGCATCGCCTTCCGGATCTTAACACGGAGCCGACGAGTGGTCTTCTTCTTCGTCTTGCCGCTGTCCTTCTTTCCGCTGCCCTTCTTCTTCTTCCCGTCCTTGGCCGCCGCCTTCCGCTTACTACCGCCACGACGTCCCGTCCTCCTCCCCCTCTTCTCGTCGCCCGCCATCGAGACCGTATCAGACGGCGGTGGCACCGGAGAGAGTCGGCGGCGCTTGCGGGAGCGCTCGAGGAGGATGGTAGGGTCGAAGTTGGGGTTGCAGGGTACTTGGGCCTTCTGGAGGTGGTATTTGAGACCGATGTCGTTCTTCCAAGCACCGCCGCAGAGATCGCAGACGTAGGGCTTTGCGCCGGCTGCGAGGGCTTGGCCTTTCTTGCCTTTGCCTTTGCCTCTGCCTTTGCCTTTGGCGGCGGGTTCTGCGGGGGTGATTCCGGTTGTGGTCGTTTGGGAAGCCGCTGTGATTTCTTCTGGGGTGGGTGGCTGGTAGTCGGCTGATCTCATCTTGGTGATTTCTTGCTGGATCCAGCCCGCCTTTTCTGGGTTTCCTTCATCTTCAACCGCAAAAGCATACGTCTGAGGTGGTTGTGCTCCTGTTTCCAGGGCCAATATCTTCTTCCCATCGCCCTCTGGATCATCCTGGATAACTGGCTCGCTGAGATTCTCATCAACCGAAACCGTAACAGGCTTCTTGAGACCCCTCCCAGATCTCAAAAACGTGACTTTGCGATCCGCACGATGGACCTGAAGCTTCCCCAGCACGTTGTTGTATCGGACAGTCATGATCAGTTCTTGGTCCGTCGGGATCTTGGGCACTTGCGGCCCCTGGTTCTCCGGCGTAACGATGGTCCGAGGTGATTGCGTCTCTTGCGTCTCTTGCGTCTCTTGCGTCTCGGTCGGCTCAGCCGCAGCACCCTCTGCCTTCTCAGCACCGGTCGCCATTTCATCGAAAGACCGTTTTCGTTGTTGAGATGCAGACTCATCTTCCACAGTTTCAGCAGGTTGACCCTCTTGAGCTGGAGTTTGAGTCTTGGAGCCCGGTGTGGCAGCTGCGTCAGAAGCAACTCTGGCTGCAGCTACATGTTCCGGTCTGATGCGAGGAAGCAACTTTCGCTTCGATGAAACCTTTGTTTTGCGAGCTTGACGCGCCATCTCGGTGAGAGAAATGTTGTTGTCCGACTCCAACGCCTTGGTGCGTATCGCGCCAAACCCATAAGGGTTTGCTGGTGCAGGATTGGACGATGCTTGTTGCTGTTGCGGTTTTGCTGTCTCTTCTTGTTTCGGAGCATCTTCTGCAATGCGCGCGCTCCCGTTTTCACTTATTGCGCTAAGTGCAGAGAACATGTAGGCCGACGTCTTGCCCGTGCGTACAAGCTCGCTGACGACTTGAAACTTCTTGAGATGCGCCGGCTGCTGCGTGTCGGCCACCTTGGTGAGATAGCTCGAGAGATACCGACGGTGCTGATACCCGACAGTCGCGACGCTGACCTGGGGGTTTGAAGCCCCTTCAGCACCAGAGCTCCGAATGACCTCAAAGACGGTCTGCGCCAGTGGTTTCTCGGGGATCCAGCCGCTGAAGATACGCCGGACCTTGGCGCGGGCGTCGCCTCCAGCGCCATCCTCTCCTGATTTCTTATACAGGGCGAGCGCGTTGGGCTTGGGCTCCCGGTGCCGTGTCGGATCTGAATACTGCGACGTCTTCTTGCCCGTAGCAAGAAACTTCTCCCACTCCTCTGCGCTAGGTTCTCGTACAAACTTCAGACAGTCCTTGAACACTTTGCGCGTACCCGGGAACGAGGCCGCCGTGTACTTGAGCACGCCCACATCTACCAGCCGCTGACAGTTCTTAGCCAGTGTCTTCATCTGCCATCGCTTCCCCGAGACACCCATCTTGAGTCTCAGGTCCGCGTATCGAATCACATTGAATGCCTTGACCACGCCCACGGCGGTCCTTCCCAGCGCGTCCATGTCGATGTTATTCCCCGTCCAGCGCTCGTGCCAGGACACTGGCTCCAAGTCCTTGCTCAACGTCTCGGGTGTCAAATCCAGTCCGCATTTCTCCGTTTCCACCAGCGGCGGCGCAAAGTCAATCAGCCAGAGCCTGCTGGTCTTCATCTTTTGCACCACCACCGTGCGCTTGGCAATGTATCCCTTCCGAGCCAGCGAGTCCGTCCGCTTGGGTAGCGACCGTTTGTCCTGATCGACCAGCCGACGCAGATCGCTCTGGAGGATGCCCTCGCCCCGTGTCGACGCGATGCCCTGCAGACACGCCCATTCCAGCGCAGGCACGCGCTTATAATCGACCCCATGGCGTGTCAACGTCTGCCAGACCAAATCCTCCGCTGGGTGAATCCTCGGCCGCGTGGTGAGCGTTTTCTTCGTCCTCTTCTTTCCCTTCGCTTGGTCCGCGGTTGGTTCCTTAGTATTGGCTTTCGCCTCGGCCTCTGCTGGCGCCGACGCGGAAGAGTTGGTCAGGGCCGGGTCGATCGTGTCGGCTTCTGGCAAGGCGAGGGCGTCCTTGAGCTCCATTCGGTTCCATCGCTTGTTGCCGTTGATGAGGATTTGAGGACGAGAACGTAGCCAGTCCCAAGCCCAGCGAGCCGATGCGAATTCAGCATCTGTCAGGGATTTCTCGAGATCCCTGTCGTCGGGAGCTCCCTGCAAACTTTGCGCTGCGTCATGGCTTGGCCCTTGTTGTCCTTCAAGGCTGAGGTGATATTGGCGGACAATTTTAAGTAATTCGATGATGGAAACTCCTAATCGTGGGGTTAGCATCGCGATGAATCATAGTTGATACTGAAAGGCCATCCATAACCACCGCGCCAAATTTATCCCTTTCTTTAACAAAACAGTAGCCCATCCATAGTACCACTCAAACCAAACATCCCCCAACAAATTGAGTCATCGCGCCCACACCATGGTGTTGAAATCCATGGTGAGAAAAGACCAGCCAGAAAAACTCACCTTTCTCGCCCGAATACGCAATCTCCGGAATAAGGTCCTCCAGGAAAACCTCTAGACCGACTCCGCTCATGATGGTGATGCGCCGAGGCTCATTCTCGGGCGTTGAAAATTTTTATGAATGTTGCGTCGATGCGGGAATTGAACGCTGGCGCTCTCGTTTCTTGATGGCGATTTTCGGGGAAAAGTCGCGATGGGGCGGGAGAGTGAGTGCAGCGGAGGATTTTTGGAGGGGCAGTGGGTTGCGCTGCGGGTCAAAAGGTGGGGTACTGTTGCACGGAGAAAAGGTACGTACCTTGCCGCTCAATTGGGATGATTTCATTCATGTGGTGCACAATGGCACAACAGGCTGGGATGATATAAACTTTGTTATTGTCTTTCATCTTAGAATTGGATGGAATAATGTGCACCATGGGACGGGGGCAGCAATTGCTGCCTAGCATGACAACATCACCATATCAAGCATAGGTAGCAAAGAGAAAATTTCAAAAGTTTTCCGACTGGATATTATCCATTATCATTTAAACCTGCACCGTAAAACAGTGTTCTACTCATGCCCCGATAGCAGGCCTCCTCTCGCTCATCATCTTCCGATATGACGCGACAACCTCCGACCGGATATTCTGCAGCTCCTCCCTCTGCCTCAAACTCCCCGCCGCCTTGGGAATATCCTCCACCGCGACCGCGGCTCCACGCACCAGCAAATTCTTCTTGGGCAGTTTCAACTCCGGCGGTGCCTGCGCAACCTCATTCAACCCAACCCTCTCCTCCCCTCTCTTCTTCTTAATCTCCGCCCACGGATCCTTCTCCGGCCCACTCTCCTCACCAATATACCGCCCCCTCTTATTCCCCTTCTTCCCACCTTTCTTTTTCTTACTATTGCCGGCAGAACCCAACGCCGCCGCATCCGCATCCAACTTCCACGTCACCCCCATCGTCTCGTCCTCCTCCATCTCCTTCTCCTCAGCCAGCTCGCGCTCCTCCTCACGACGCTCCTGCACGCGCCGGTCGATCTCGCGCCACTCGGCGTACATGTTCTGCATGCGGCGCTCCTTGAGGGTGCGCCGGACTTTGAGGCCGAGCGGGTCTTTGCCGTTCTTCACTGTCTTGTTGACTAGGCCGCTGATGGGCAGGGCGGCGTCGACACGCTGGTTGAATTCGGAGATGCGCTCGCCGGGGCGGATCTTGAGGTCGGTGGCTGTCTCAGGGGTGGTTGTTGTAGTGGAGTCCGGTGTTGTCGATGTCGTTGCCGCGGTTGTTTCTGTGGGTTTCGCGGCTATTGCGGGCTTTGCGGGCTTGGTCTTCTTCTTGCCTTTGCCCTTGCCCTTCTCGGGAGCGTCGCCGTTGTCGAGACCTGACCTTTGTGGCCTGCCGCTAGTGAAGGCCATCAGGCGCTTGAAGGCGCGCGGGGCATCATCGGCGTCCTTCCCATTGCGTTTCCGCTTCTTCTGTCCATTGCTCTTTCCGCGAGGGTCGTCAGATTTTTTCTCGACTTTCTTTTCGGCCTCCTTCTTTTTGGAGATGGTCGTTGGCGGTAGAGATTTTGCAAGTTGCGATGGAGGAAGGTCGAAGCTAATTGCGGTTAGATACGGGCATCATAACGGTCTATCAGTTCCAATCCTTACGTCGACTCGTCCTTGTCGCGCCGAGTGTGTTTATGAGGCATGGCGAAAGCAAGCGTTGTCCCAATGCTGTCGGTAAATACTCACCAGAATTCACGCGCTGACCCAACGATAAGAGCACCTGAAGGTCCTCAATTCTGGTCGTGGAAAAATTTCCCCACAGGCCGATAAGATAAGAATTTAGGTGGACCTCCCATCCGCACCCCTGCTGCCGCGTTTAACCCCACTGTCGAAACCTTGAGCCGCTTCCTCCCCTGCCCGTGCTTCCCAACTGCTTGAAACTCCGTCTGACCCAGCAATGTCTCTCGGCCACTCCGACTTGGAATACGCGATTCTTACCATCATATCAACTGGCACGGGGCAATAGGAAATCACTAAATCCAGAAAAAAACAGATGAAAAACGGCGTCCGAGGCGGGAGCGGCAGTTGAAGATGGATTTAAGGTCGACGCCACATGCAGCTGCAGCCACTCGGCTCCCCAGCATCCAGCCGACGGAGCGCGACCCGCCTGTCAGCAACAACGGGGCCAACGAAGTCTAAAAACGGCAGGCATCCCCATCGTCTAGACTCTCAGCCGTTAGATTGCCGAACTTCAAAAGGCACATCGTCCCTGCAATGGAGCCCTTCTCTCTTTCCATTCCTTTTTAGCTATTAATTTCAGATGCTTCTTCCCAAAGCGTGCTTGTTTCTTGGAAATTGTGGACCGCTGTATTTTGAGATCGCCATGAATTGTCCGCTTCGGAACCCCTTTCCTCAGAACTTGTGACTCGGAACTCGCCCACAACGAATAGCGACACCAGCCCACGATCGTCTTAACCGACCCCCCTCCCCCCCCTCCCCCCCCAAGCGGCCGACTTGAACGCCTAGAGATCATTCAGCCCGTTAAACAGTAATTAAGCTTTCAAGATTCGAGATCAAGACACGGATCATGGGGCCGGAGTCGGTGGGTCTGGTGGAGGTCAGGAGCCGGGACTCGACGGAAGTGACACAAGTGGGGGTAGCACTCCCCGGGAGCAACCAGTCCCATTTAAGAACGAACCCACGCGGCCCCGAGGAAGATGTACATGAAAAACGCGACAGAGCCACCGGCATTCTTTCATCGTTGTTGGCAACCATGGCTTTCTGGAAATTCGAAAAACAAAAAGCGACTATGGCGGTGGACTACGCGCCGGTTCGGCAAGATGCTGAGGACGACGAGCACGGCGGGACTCGGGTCACGTACACAACCACGCGGCCCGAGATGAGGAAACCGCGTACTTGGCAGTTATACCTTTTGGGCTTGGCAGCCGTGTAAGTCAAACCCGGTCGATTCGCCGGCCGACTCGCACTCCGTGAAGACACACTTAACTCACACATCCTTCTCTAGGGCTCTCACCTTCATCATTGTCGACACCGGGGAAACCATCGCACACCGGTATTTCGGTGGCCGGCTCGTGGTGCGTGACCCGTTTGCGAACTGGGGCCAGTCGGGCAGCGGCACGGAGCAGCTTGCCTGGTACCCGACAGACTTCCTGCGGGACGTCATCCCGGTGCCGTGCCACTCGCACAACGACTACTGGCGCACCGTTCCCGTCTTCACGGCGCTGTACGCCGGCTGCACGGGCGTCGAGGCCGACGTATGGCTGCGCAACGGCGACCTCCTCGTCGGGCACGACACGGCCTCGCTACAGCCCAACCGGACGTTCCAAACGCTCTACGTCAACCCGCTGGTGGAGATCCTACAGCACCAGAACCCGAAGACGGAGTTTTACGACGGCAACGACAACGGCGTGTTTGACACCGATCCGGAGCAAACTCTCGTTCTGCTAGTGGATATTAAAACAGATGGCGCTGAGACCTGGCCGTGGGTGGTCAAGCAGCTGACGCCCTTGAGAGAGAAAGGCTGGCTGAGCTACTACGACGAGGCAGACGGGCAATTCCACCCGCGGCCCATCACCGTCGTTGGGACAGGGAACGCGCCCTTTGACCAGATCCTCAGCGGGAACAACAACACCCTACAACGTCGCGACGCCTTCTACGATGCGCCGCTTAACAAGCTCGAAGAAGAAGACGGCAGCGGTAACGCAACCTACCACACGTACAACGCCACCAACTCGTACTACGCCAGCGTCGACTTCTGGCATGCTATCGGCGCCGTGTGGTGGCGCGGCGGGCCCAATATAACGCAGCTGGGTAAGATCCGGTCGCAAATCCAGGCGGCCAAGGATCGCGGCCTGGTGTCGCGGTATTGGGGCCTGCCGCCGTGGCCGATTCATGTGCGCAATAAGGTGTGGGAGGTCCTGGTGGAGGAGGGGATTGGGATGTTGAATGTGGATGATGTGAACGCGGCGACGAAGGAGGATTGGACGAGGCCGGGGACGTTCTAGGGGAATCGACAGTGTAGTAAATGGTTTTGTATTAGGGTGCGTTTTCGGGGGTTTCCCTTTCACTCTAAAGATGGTTGAATACCCACCTGCCTTACATACAGCAGCACATCACGATTTTGAATTGCGATTAGGATACCACAGCATATTGCGAGAAAGAGAGTTGGTGGTTAATTAGAATATGGTACATACATGACTTAGGTAATGAAATAGAAACCGGTCTTCGATGCAATGTCACATTATGTTTTTTGGATAAATCAACAATGTCTACTAGCAAATAATACATAACACAATAAGAAGAGAAAACAAGAGTCTACTACTACAAGGAGGAAAATACAAAAAAGCTCACCGCCCCATCATCTCAACACCCCGGAGGGGTCAAGGAATGGGGGGTGGTTACGAAAACCCCGAAAGATTTTACTCGGTGCATCATCCGGGGATCGAACCCGGGGGCTGAGATTCCGCGGTGTACTAGTTGACGCCCACGGCCCTCCCATTGCGCCATTCGACCGTAGTCGGTTTGGGAGGGCGGTTGGAAGGAACAGCGGGCGGGCGGATTATAAAGGGCGGACAACTTTGGGGGAGGGAAGGAACGGATGGAGGTTTTGGATATCGGATTCCGCGACCCCGCTCCGGTGGCCTCCGAGACTCCGGGAAATCTCCGGAGTGGCTGTTTTGTGTGGACAATGAATGTGTCCCGTTCACCCGTTCGCCCGTTCTTACGCGGGGTTGTGTGGGCTTAAGCCAAGCAATGATAGTAGAGTAGCAGTACCGAGGATTGTGGCAGTTGAGAGGAGGGGTAGTTGAGGGGTGGTTTATCTTATACCACGGCTGTTTATTGAATGTCGGGTATGAGGTGTTGAGATGACATCAACGTCTGAAGTGCAACTTACAACTTGCTCAAAAGCCAAAATAACAAGCACTACAAACATTGAAGGGAATTGTTCATCCTAAAATCTTATCTAACCATCATTATCATTATCATCATGGCTAACCGTCGTGGTTCCATCGCTGCCATTGCTGAAGAGCGGCAGAATCTGGCATCGCTCGATGTAAGTCGTCCAACCACCACATAACAATCCTCACCAAATTACAACTTAATCTATGACTAAACAAACATCTAAACCCCCCACAGTCCTCCATCATTGACCGCCTCCCCTCCTTCTCCGCCGCCCTTTTCGAAGCCAAAACTCACAAGCGACTCACGTTCGAAGCCATCGCCAAGCATCTCGGCCGCAGCGAAGTCGCCGTGGCAGCGCTGTTCTACGGCCAGGCGCGGGCCTCGCCCGAGGATGTGGTGAAGCTGACCCAGCTGCTGGGCCTGTCGGCGGAATCGCTGTCCGGGGCGACGGTCGCGCAGCTGACGGGGTTTCCGGACCGCGGACGTGCGGGGCCGATGCCGCCTGTTGAGCCGCTGATTTATCGGCTGTATGAGATTGTGCAGAACTATGGGTATGCGTTTAAGGCGGTGATGAATGAGAAGTTTGGGGATGGGATTATGAGTGCGATTTGTTTTAGTAGTGAGGTTGAGAAGGAGGTGGTGAGTGCTGCTTGTTTCTGTTCTGGTATCCGGTTCTTCATGCCGATTTCCCGTCTTCTGGCTTTCCCGGCCTCTCTCGGTCTTCATCCTTGGATGGGTTGACCTGGTTCCGGTGGTTCCCTTCTGACTATCATTGTTCTCCCATCATCCGCCATGGTTCGGGATATTGTTATCCTCGGATCATACAGTATCCCCCGCGACGGACGATAGCAGGCTGTAGTCCGAGGGACCCCGGGCATTCTTCGCGGCGCAAGGGAGAGGCGTAAAGGGGCGAGAAGGGGACAGAAACAACCCGGCTGACGAACACGATTTGGAATAGGACGAGACGGGCGCGCCGTGGGTGGTCATCACGCTCAAGGGAAAGTGGTAAGTCCGGCATTGCTCGCCTTTCTCTCCGCTGTCCATGGCCCCCATCACCATCCTCAAGGCCGCAACTCTTCGGTTCGTGCAAGTAGACGATGATGATACTCGGTCGATGACCAGACGATCGTCGTTGACTTTGCGTATCCAACCCCCACTTGCCCACCTGCCTACCGTCTAGTCCAAGCCTACCCACAAACAGCACACACACATCTCTAGGAGCTCCACAGTCATACACTGGTTCGGCCCCCGTCCTCCACGCACAGTGACGGGTGGCCGACTACCGTCGCTCCCTATCATATCCCCTAGCCCATCGCATGGGTTATCCCTCTCTTCCTCTCTCTCGGTAGCCTCGGCGTGGCTGTAGCCCGGGGACTTGGAGCCCTCGGGGGGCTCGGTGACTGGCTAGGACTGCATATCCCGTTTTCGGTTCATCTCCGCCGAGCTCTCCCTTCCTTCCTTTCAGTTCCCGGCAGACAATGTATGCTGCGTGGTGTGCGGCATTTCCTGTAGCTCGCTTTATCCGGATGTGGGTGTGTCTTTGCTGATTCACTGTGTCCAAACCAGGCTCCCTTTTAGTCGTTTCTAAGACTATAGTCCGGCCACTCTTAGAGTCTATCTCGCCGGTCTCAGCGATGGACAAATAGGCGTGGTTTTAGCTGCTTTCTTTCTTTCTCCATGGGGGCCGAATGTATGCGGCCTGGAGCGTCCTGTACTTCTTTCTCTCCTAGACTAGCCAACCACGGGATCCCGGGATGTGCATCGACGGGGTCGAGGGAGTCGATGGGTAGCATTTCCAAGGCGAACTGGCCCCCGAATGCAAACACCCAATCGCGCCCATCCTCGGAATCCCGAGTGGACGTTATTTGGTGATTTTTGGGTAGGTTTCGGTGACGTTGAGTGGGTTTGATGTCGCTTTGCGGGTCGGGAGTCGGGGAGTCAAGGGGGGCCAAGGGGGGCCAAGGTCAACAAACATTGGCTCAGGGGTCAACAATACTAAGAGAACAATACTAAGAGAACAATACTAAGGCCCAACGCCACCACGAGTCAGCCATTGACAGCTTGCGAGATCGGCAACAAAGTTCCAGACTGCTCCCGACTGCGACTCTGCCTGTTTCGACTCAAACCTCACATCATCAATCAAACACACCAAACACACCCACAGCGCGGAATGTTGTGCATCCCCAAACCTCGCAGCCGAACTCCATAGTTTCCGCCCTAATGCATATGGCGCACGGTTCTGAGAGGCGCAATATGCTCCGGAGGCTTTCGCATCTCTCTCCCTGGATACCCTCTCCCTCTCCCTCGCTCCCTCGCTCACTCGCTCACTTGCTCATCCACTCCCTCGCATCACGGGGCCGTCCGCAGCGGCCTTGTCTCCTCGTAAGGACAATGCTTAGAGCCCTATCGAGCACAATGCTAGACAGGTTCGTCCACGCCCTGGCCCCTCTTTCTCCGGCTTTCTCTATTTCGATAGGGCTGTGTTTGTTCATGCTGAGAACACCAAAGGGAGGGTCGTGAAAGAATACCACAGGCCGAAAGATTGCGCTTGCTACTCTTATCTCCCCCATTCTGTACCTGCACGCCCAATGTAGTAGTAGGCAAGGCAGGGTAGCTGGAAGCAGGAAACGCATCCGATGAGGAACCGCGAACAGTAACGGTGGCTCTTTGAGGTTTCCTTCTCGTCCGTAAATGTGGATTCCCAATCTTCTGATGCTTCGACTTTGTCTATAAAACAACCCTCTATCCCACATCCAAAGCCATCTTCTTCTCTCTCACCATCACGCTCTACACAACTCAACTCAACAACACTACTACAAGAATTCCAGCTTTTTTAAAGCCAAACCCCCCAACCAACCATCAACATGCCTTCCACCACCCAGACCCAGGCCCCCAAGACCTCCACCTCTGCCTTCAACGCCTACTGCGTTGTCATGTAAATATGACATCCAGTGTCTTCTCGGTGCCTGGGCGGCCGTGATGAGAGACCCGAATTTTCCCCATCGACATCTCCTGCCATGATCACCTCTTCTGATTCTCTCTTCTGGTATCATGGTCCACGAGTGGGGGAACCTCATCACGGTCACACAACCCACACCAAACAACACCCGCTGCTTTGTCAACCACCGGCCTCAACCAAAAACGTCTCACCAACGCCCGCCCGCCAATCACTACCATCAGTCTTTTTTTTTTGCCTTCGCTTCGTTTCGTCTACAGTTTTTGAAGCACAAAATTCTCAAACCTTTTTGATATCATCATGGCGGATCCAAGGCCCATTCTTCTCTCAGCAAACTCGGCAAACACCTTTCTCTTATATCGACTCTTCACTCAACAATGACCTCTTCGACTCGTCTTTTCCGGTTATCACGACGTCACAGACCAACCCAAACCCCCCTTCTCAGATTTTTCTCTCTCTCCCTGTTCACTCCCAGCCGCGAGGGCTATTTCGCGATATCGTTCTCAACGCTGGCGAGTTGGATCGGGGGGGTAAAACGGCGACAGAAAAAGATTCGCGACCTTTTTTTGCCCTGTTCCTACAGGAGGAATGGCCTGGTTTGGTTTGCTAGATAGCTTCTTGGGAATGGTTTCGGATGCGGAGGAAGTGGAAGGGGAAGATGGGAGGATGGGGTTCCAACTAGTTTGTTCTGGGCGGAAGATGGGAGTTCCCCTTGGGTTTCGCTTTTTCTTCGTCCTTGGTATATCGGAGGAGGAGTGGTAAATAAGTCAAAAATTGAGGCCGGTTTGACAACAAATCTTGAGTTCTTTGCTTGTTTAAGTGACTTGAACATGACTTGATTCCAGAAATTCTACAACATCCACCGGGAGTAGACAACGGCAACAGCACTTAACTTACCGCGCTCTACTTAATCCTGTTCCTTTGTAAACCTTTAACGCCATTTCCCAATCATCACCAAACACCACCCCCAAAATCTCAACAGACGTCGTCCCCCCGGATCTCGTACCCGTCGGATCTTGTACCCACGCCAACATGTCTAACTATGACTGTCTTGCAGCACATCATCTGAGCAAAAAGACAAAAAAAAAAAGCAAGAAATACCCGTCTCCTCAACCAACTCCCCAACACCACCAACCCACCCCCGAACACCACATGGCGTTCCCGCCAACAGCCGCAACCAACAACAACCAACAAAACCCATGCTATTGGGGCCGTATCTATGAGCACTATGTTGTGTTTTGCTGTGTGGCACAATGGGTGGCATATGATGTGAGAGTTTGGTTTTTGAGGTTATCATTCGAAGCCCGCATGGCTCAGTGGTAGAGCGTGTCACTAGTAAATTCTCTATGACAAGGTCACTAGTTCGATTCTGGTTGTGGGCAGTCAAATTTCTCTTTTGGCTGGTTTGGTATTTTTATCTCCTTGGCTCGTGTGAACAATGTATTACCTCTTCTAGTACTCGTTTTTGAGACAGATGGGTGATGCATGGTGGGCAAACGACAGAGACTTGAAAGGGGTGGAAAGGTGCAGGTGGGATCGAGGATGCCAAGGTCAATCGTTCCTGCTTGGGACTCTCGAAACTAGACAGCATATCCCTAGTCCTAGATCCAATTCACAAATTAGAATTTTAATTTTGTAAACTTTCCTCCTTATTATGTTCCACTCCCTGTCTAATGCTCTGCGATCCTCCAGAATACACCTCGTTCTTTCATTAGGCAAGATCAGGGCATGTATACGTCAGTGTTCTGCAGGAATCCGAGATACAAGCTGACAAGTTTATGAAGCGGGGTTAGGGTTGTTGCTCCAACACCCCTGCAATCTCGCCCCACCTTCCGTATCTTATCGCTTGACCCAGCCAAAAAAGTTTTGGAAGTTTAGAAGCTGCAAGTCCATCAATTCACCGTGACACCGTCCCCACCAGCCAACCAACCATCAGCACAATGGCGAAGAAAGGCACGACGCAATCCCCCAAGGCCGGCTCTAAGCCGAGGTCACAAGCCGCGAGCACCAAACCAAATAAGCAAAAGGGCGACAGGAGAAAGTCCAAGGAGCCCGTTGTCGCGGAGGTCGTCGAGGACGAAGAGTGGGAGGACGAGAGCGACAAAGAGGAGGTCCCCGCAACCAATGGCAGCAAAACGAACAAGAGGAAAGTTAGGGAGGAGGAATTGAGCGAAGAAGACAGCGAAGAGAGTGATAGCGACGACGAAGACGACGATGGGCATGGCGGCATCGACCTAGCCGGGATAGACGACTCTGATTCAGAATCGGAACTCGACTCGGACGGCGGCGCGGACGGGAACGATGAGGACGAGGAAATAGACGTCGACGAGCTATCCGCCGAAGATGAAGAAGATGAAGAGCAAATCGCCGCCGGCACCCGAGTACGCCAAACAATCAACAACAAGGAGGGCCTCCTCGCGGCGCTTCGGCGCTTCGCCCTCGACACCAACCCCAAAACCGTCCCTTTCGCCTTCCACCAATCCGTCACCTCCAGCAAGAAGACAGAAGAATCTATCCCGTCCGTCGATGACGACCTCGAGCGCGAGCTCGCCTTCATGAACCAATCGCTCGAGGCGGCGCGCCAGGCGCGCGCGCTGCTGCGCAAGGAGGGTGTGCCTTTCACGCGCCCGTCTGATTTCTTCGCTGAGACGGTGCGCAGCGACGAGACCATGCAGAAGGTCAAGGCCAAGATGGTTGAGGAGGCGACGGCGAAGAAGGCCTCGGCTGAGGCCCGCAAGCAGCGCGACCTCAAGAAGTTTGGCAAACAGGTCCAAGTGCAGAAGCAGCAGGAGCGCGCTAAGCAGAAGCGCGATACCCTCGAGAAGATTAACCTGCTTAAGCGGAGTACGTTTTGCCACTTCTAGTCTACCCCTTTTTTTCATCTACGGTCCAAGTCCTACGTTTACTAACTTTTACCCCCCTCCCAGAACGACAAGACGGCGGCTCCTCCGCCCTCGGCGCAACCGAAGCAGACGACCTCTTCGACGTCGCCATCGACAACGAGCTCCGGTCCGCCGGCAACGGCAGCAACAAAAAGCGCTCCGCCGCCGGCGGCGACAGTCGCGCCCCCAACGCCAAGCGGCAAAAGAAGGACGCCAAGTACGGTTTCGGCGGCAAGAAGCGCCACCTTAAGTCTGGCGATGCTATGTCGTCGGGAGATCTCAGTGGGTTCAATGCGAAGCGCATGAAGAGCGGTGGTCGGCCAGGTGGCGCTGGTGGCCCTGGTGGAGGGCCTAAGAAGGGTGGGAAAGCGCCGCGGCCGGGGAAGGCTCGGAGGGCTGCTGCGGGGAGGAGGTAGGGCGGTGGTTTTGGTAATGGGTGAGGGGTGATGGGGCAGAGTGTCGAACTAGGCACGATGTACTTGTTGATGCTATTGTTCTATGGGAGAACGGGCTGGGTAATACTGTTCAAGGTAGCCACATTCAATTTTGGCGTTCATTGTTGGGCTGTCTTGTCAAGTCTGGCCGATTCCCCGTCGCCTCCCTTCGCTGCTGATCTCATTGCGAAATGGACGAGGTCATGTGTGGGATACTCACAAACAAGTCCATTGTTCTTAGTGATTGTGGTGTTCGAGCAAACGACCTCACGAAAGCTTGGAACGACACAAAACGAGGGCTCAAACATCAATGGAATCAAACTCTAACGTCCTTGGTACCCCAAGTAGCAAACAACCCTAGCAGAACCAGCGCTATCCTTGACGTTTCTTGTTTTCATAGATATCACAATCACTTGGAGGCTGGTTCTCACCTCCAGCTGCTAGGAAAATGCCCCTTAGCCCGGATATTTTCCAAAGGCCCGCAATTCAACCCAAGTCTCGTAACTTGAATGAGATACCAACGTTCTCGTTGCCGCTCCCCACCGTTGATCTCAGCATTGCAGGTGGTGATGAAGCCCGACACCCTTTCATAACAGCGCACAGGATGAAACAAAAGGTCGGGACGTTAGAAATAGTAAAAATCACTTCCTTGAACGACTGATATTTCGAGAAATTTGCCAAACCGAGTGCTATTGTAACCCATCATGAAATCCGGAATCACTAGACGTTAAGGAATAGTCCTAAAGCTAGCAGTCGTAACCAGGAAAAGAAATAAGGGGGGGGGGGGGTCACTATCAGAAACACCATGCCGTGATATTGAAATGGCAATTGCTTGCCCCGATACTTACTATCCCATGCTCACCACCACCAGCCCAACTCCATCATCTCGGTCCGTTAACATAAAACCCGAGCCAACATAAAGAGCTAGACAACGAGATACACAGACAAACAACCAATCAGTATAAACGCTTGCTAGTCTTAGTCGTTTCCTGCAGTACATCCGGCTAGCTAGCTATAGATGTTGCAACTACCCTTTCTCCCCAACCAACCCAACAACCAATTCAACAATTATCTCCCACTTATAGCTTTCCTGCTTCTCGTCCTGACACAAGCCGTACCTACAGAAAGTATTCCCACCACCCCATCTCCCCATTTCTCACCTTTTTCTCTATTTTCCCCCTCCCTGTTTTACCAGCTCCTCCCCTTCCTAAAAGGAGTCAACACTCCACCAAAATGGAAGAAATGATTCATGTTCCATTCGTCATATATCGACATATATCACATCATATCTTCCCTGTTCCGTTCTCTCCCCATTGCCCCCTAACGTGCTTTGTGTATACCGCCTAGTAGGTCGGGACGTAAGCGCGTAGCTAAGACAGACGAGTAGAAAGCAAAGCAGCAGATACTGCCACAATGGAAGACGCGGATAAAGCCCACTCCAACGAGAATCGGCTGGGAAGACAGACCACTTCAGAAAACGGCAAGACAGAAGCAACAACCGGGATACATCCACCATGGAAAATGGAACGTGGAACAGGAACAGGAAAAACAAAAACAAAGAATTCGTTCGTTCGTTTCATGACTCTGGCTACGCGTAATGTTGCCCAGCCGGGTGTTGGCCCGGTCAATAAATAACTAAGGGGACCGCTTCAAAGAGTACGGTACGGTACGGTACAGTACAGTACCACAACCAACAACAACATTCATCAAAGGAAGACAGGAGGAGGGTGGGCTGGGGAGAGGAGGTCAGAGGACAAAAAACAGGTAGAGAACAAAAAACCAAACAGAGGTATTGATGATGATGATGACTCCTACACTCCTCTCCCCATCCGTGTACCCTTACATCCCTCCCGCCCGTCCTCCCAATCCTCCTTCCTTTGGCCCTATCCCCTGCCATATCCTTCCCTGTTCCCTTGACCCGTCCCCTTAAGCCCCCCCTGACTTTCCGTTCCTACTACTCGCCCCATCACCCGTATCATCCCCCCTTCGTTGCTTGCCTACCCATTTGCCTGCCTGCCCTGACTAGATACTAAAGAAAACCCAAGAAAAGTACAAAACACCAAACAAAAGCAATGGCAGAGTGAACACAACAAAGAACGCAAAGCTGGCTCAAACACTCAGAAAAGCAACAGCGGCGGCAGATCTGTTTCTGTTCTCCAAAAAAAGGGGAAGAAAGCAGAAAAAGAAAAGGAAAAACAAAGCTTAGTAAGCGACGGTGAGGAGACCGAAAACGCTAAGAATCCTTCATGGTATCGTGCAACGCCCAACCATGCTCGCAGAGGGATAACGGTGTTGATCGGTAATGGTAGGTGGGTGGGATGACGGAAGCCGGAGTCACCAAGTCTGATGATCAGGTGAGTTGGCGGTGAGAAGGGAGAGGAAAAGAGGAAGGCGATAATGCCTCAAGATTCGTCGGATATGCTGTATCGGAACGGGTTGCGCTTCGCTTTGTACAGTACCACGCCATGCCGTGCCGTGCTTTGATGCCATGCTTGCCTCGCCATGCTCGCCATGCTGCTTTGCAACCGGATAGACATTACGGAATAACGCCATGCAAGACAGATGAGAGAAAAAGAACAGAAGAAAAAAAAGATTTGTGTGTGCGGGTTGTGGATTTGTGCGCCTGGGGTGTGTATGTCCCGGTTCCGAAGACGACGCTGAGAAAGAGACGTGCGAACGAATAAATAGATAAAAAACCAGGCGGGGGTATCAATAGGAAGGACCATAAATTCCCACAATGCGTTCTTCTCTCTTCGTATCATTGCGTGGCGGCGATACACCAGTGGCGGTGGAAAGCCCAGGCACTCTTTTGACACTCCTTGCTGCAGTACTTGGTACGCCGGCAGCGGCGGCACTTGGCAAATTGCCGGGTGAACTCTTCCCACTTGCCGCACTGGTAGTAGGCACACTGTCGAATCCCTCCTCGCGTGTCGTCCTTCCGGCACAGGTTCCTCATAACGACTCCGGCCCAGTACTGCATGTCGGTGCTGTGGTACCTAACCGTGAACTTCTCCACGAGCGGGAAGATGTTCAGGTCGTTGGGCAGGCAGTATTCCTCCTCCAATTCCTCGTCCTCTTGCTCCAGTTCGGCTTCCAGGTCAGTCGGGCTGGCGCCATCTAGAACCTGAATTTCCTTGCCGATCTTAAGCCTGGGAACCAGATGGCTCCGTTGGAAATATTTCCTCAAGTTACAGTACTTGGACACGTATGCGAGAAGCTGGAGCGACATCAAGACATCTTCTTCCCGAGGCATGGCGGCGAGCACTTGCGGGTTCGGGCTGACTTGGCGGTCGAGAAGGTAGCGCGGCACGCTCGCGTTGGGCATGGCTGGTTGCGGCGGGCTGACCAGTGTTGGCCGTGTCGGAGACAAGCCCATAGCCGGCACGGGCGCCGGCGTGTTGTTGGTGGGAACGCTGCCATCCACTGGAGTCTCGTGAGTGATGTTAAAGGTGCCGGTGTCCTGTGTCTCCGATGCCGTCGGCGTGTTCAAGTCAATGGCCCCGCCGGTCATCATGCTATCCCCGTCTTCAACCGTGACTTCTGGGATGTTGACTTCGGGTTGAATGTCATTGGTACCGGACATCTCTGCGTCGGGCGAGTCGTCAGACGTGATACTTTCAGCGTTCAGATCGTCGTTTTCGGCGGAGGTCGAGTGCTGGTGACGGATAGATGGTCGTCTTCGGGACCGGGCTGCCGCGGCTAGCATGGAAGTGGGTCGCACGGTAGGGGACCGTAGTTGTGGGGGCGGCAGGGGAGTTGTTGGTGAAGCCGGCTGCGAAACGATGGCGGAGCGGGAGAAGGGGAGCATGTTGCCGAGACGGTCGGCGTCACGGACGGGGGGCCTGGTGACCCCATCGGCGGCATCCATAGAAGGGACTACCGGCGCGAGGGGTGCCGTGTGTGGCCCCGGCGAAGGGACAGAGCGGTGGTTATGGTGATGGTGGTGATGATGATGAGGGCGATGTGCAGTAGCCGTCAAAGGAGCCCGATCGGGTGGCGGAGTGACCTGGAAATGCGGTGCTATGGGTGTCGGGTCGGCGTTGGAATGAACCACCGAGGTGGACGGCCCGGCGAGAGCTGCCGACACATCAATTGAGGGAGGCGGTGCTTGTCTCCGGAAAGTCCGCTGGTCCACATCTAAAGTGCCCGAGCGGGACGAGAAACTCGATGACTTATGCACACGGCTGCTCCCGCCGATGCGATGGCGGTCCGACTTCTTAGCTTCCTCCGCCTTTTCACGGACCTTCTCGATCACCTTGATGTAGTTGTCGAGAATGGTGGCAATCACCGGAACCATGTCGGCCTCGACGACCCGGGTCCGAACGCCCTCTGTGCCTCTAACGCCTATGTTGACCACGCATTGGAAGGCGAGATTCCACTTCCACATGTCCATCATGTCTTTGCTTCGCCCCTCCTTCAAAATGCAGACTAGCCGCTCGATGCCGCCATCGACAGTTAGAATGTCGCGGATGCGTGCGGAAGATGTGGTGAGATAAGCAAGATGGTTCAATGAATTAATCAGCGGTAGTGTCGATGTGCAGTCGAGAGCCCGGCGGTCATACAAGGCCGTGGTGATGCCCACGGATGCCTTGTTGACATTAGGTATGCTGAAGTTGGCTTCCCTCATCTTGGCTCGCCTCGATGGAATACGGGGCCGGCACCAGATAGGGAGAGAGGGGGGAGAGAGTGCAAGTGCGGAATGGCGGTCGTATGTATAATATCGGTTTGGTCGAGTCGCGTCGCTATCGAAAGATGGGATGGGATGGTTCGAAATGAGATAGTTTAATTGCCGGCCTATTGTTGGGGGAGAAAGGTTAGAAATGAAACGGATTACCAAAATTTATGCGCCCTGTGGAGGATGGGGTTGGCTTGCACCCGACTGCCCTGTTGCCCCAGCGGACTTGCGCGGAAGGGCGAAACCCGCTAAAATGCGTCAAGGCCGGGAACCGCCAGGGAGGAGAGGAAAGAGAAGAAAAGAAAGCGTGCACGCTTGAAGCTCCAAAACAACATACCCCGAGTGAAGATAGTGAAAGATGGGCGGTAGTTAGTGGGGAGTCGAACGAGACGCGAGGCCGGTTGCTTTTGAGAGAGTCCGCAAGCCGGCCGAGCGTGGGCCTCGAGGGGGGTTTCGATTGATGGCCGGCGATCGAGTCAATCCTCGCCAAATACCGCAGGCCGTGGGTACAGACGCGGCAGGCTGCGAGAGGATTAGGAAAGCGAATGAAGTGCCGTTCGTGCGTTCGGCACGATCCCCGAGACTAAACGGTGGCGGCCGCGAGAACCGGAGGTGATGGGTCGGTGTTGTTGTTGTTGCTGTTGTGATGCGAGGGGGAAGAAATGACGGCTCGCTCGCGGTGCCTGATGGTAATGGAACTTGGGGGTAGGAGGTCTGAGAGGCTGGGTAGACGGGTTTCGGACAGGCAGGCGGATGCAGCTGGGTTTTTTGCGTCGCAGCCAGGACCTGGCCACCACAGTGGGTCAAGCTCCCCCCCAAATTGTTGCCTGAGGCTGCAGGGGTCTACTGTCTCGCAGCTTTCGGCCAGTCCCGAGCGGCTGCTGCAACTTGGACTGTCGCTCGTTAAATAAAATGCAAAGGATTTTGAGAGCCCTGCAGCGGTTCGACGCGATGCACGAGACTCGTGGTTACTGCATGGCGTGGGCTCAGTTTGAAAGTGGACTCTTTTGAAGCGCCCCGTCGTGCATTGTTCGGGCACTGGCAACTGGCAAAAACTGGCAACTTTCAACTGCTTGTACCACACGATGGAGAGAGAACCCGGAGATTGGGCATTGGTAGATGAGGTTGCCCCGTGAGGCAAGAGCGGAGTCGTCGAGTTTGAGGTTGGGCTCAAATTCATCGACAAAGCATCGGAAGGGGCAAATTCACAGCTGCGGGGTGATCACAGGGTCGCGCCATCGTTCCGAGCTAAGATTGTCTCCAGTTGTTACTTGCAAGACCGGAGCAGGCGGTGAACGAGGCACAGCCAGAGCTTCGTCTATGAAAAGACGCCGTTTATCAGTGGCTTCACTTTTGATAGAAGGCACCACTATCCGGTTGCATACTCGAGAGACCCATGATTCCAGACTGTTTTGTTTAGTCCTTTCCTTCCCACGCCTTTGTGCCGAAACCGGTTCCCTCGACGGCCACCTTTCTGGGCACGTCTCTCCTAGGTCGTCAGCCGAGATCGTCTGTAAGTGGCCACTGGCCACACATCACGCCGCCGAGGGCCGCTGCGAGACGGCAGCGCGCGGACAAGCCCATGTAACGCTGCGAGAGCATTGAGAAACCGCCCACGACAGCATCTCCACGTCGGCCTTTTCGGTCATCCATCTTCTAGAACTTTGTATCATCGTTTCGCCAGTGCTGTTTTGGGACGAAACAAAGTCTTTGGCAAAGTCAAACAAAGAGATTCTTCAGCGAGTCTCGGGTATGCCCTTCGTTGTTGTTACCCAAACACGATTCCCTTTTCCCGAGTGGCGCGATTCCTAATCAACCGAGCCATGGAAAAAGCCCGACATTGTGACATTTGTGCGATGGTCGATGCAGCCCAGTTTCTCAAGCACCAATGCCGCTCGTCATCCGAGTTGACCGCCCGTTACCTTGATGGTCACTGTGCTCTGAGCCTCCAGATTGTCCACCAATTCGCATAGCCGGCCCCCAAGCCAACGGCCGTCTGATGCCCAAATCCATCTGCAGCCGATCTTTCGCTCTGGAACTTGTCTCCACCAAAAGTTTGCCCATGGGGTCGTGCGCATCATGCCCTGGCCTGAATGCCCGAGGGGCCTCCTTGTCGCCGAGCCTTCAAGTCATCTGAAAAGGCTGCCCCCCACCTTTTCTCACCTTTTGTCGCCATCCCACTGTGGGATCTCGCGGCTCCCCAATCAGTTGCCCCTGGAAGTGGGAAAAGGTTCATCCCAGGTATTGTGCGACTGCGGGAGTTCATGCCCCCCTTTTCCATCTCATGCAATGCACCCAACAAGCAAATTGCCCAAATCAACTCTCGCGAAGACGAAATTGTCGCGGTGACAACAAATTATTTCAGTTATTTCAGGAGCGCCTAACGTGAGCGTTCAATCAGCCTACGATGGCTGAGCTGAGACACAAAGGCACATGTTGCCCACCACGAAAGACTCGGCCACCCCGTTGCAGATCACGGCCAAGGCGAGGGCCGAAGATCCGGAGCGATTCGACCGAATAACCTTTTCCTTCTTCAGCCCTCTACCAACGGCGATGATCAATACCCGCCACCCTGGCTCATATGCTAACCCTTCAGCGTCAATGCTGATGGAATTTCGAGATGGAAGATTGATAAAGAAGAACACAATGCCCATTATCCCGATACTCAACTCGGAACTTGAATTGGTATCGGGCGATGACGTAGCCAGCCACAACCGCCATTGCCGTACGAGCTGGGCTGTATGCATGTGCAGTCTCGTGAACAAACAATCCCCCGCCTGAGTTTCGAAAAAAAAGAAGCGTCAAAAAGCTAAACATAACAGTAAACGCGCGCCTCAAATGCCCGCCGACCTCAGCGTTCTGTAACTCATACGGATACTCGGCTATCTCTCCGTCCTCTCAAGGCTGAGGGTTTGTCCCGTTTCGACGGACAACGGTCTTTATGTGAGCACTGATACCAAGCAGCTCATCCACAAGACACCCCGGCTCATAATGAGATATCTATGTTTTGACGTTCCTGTCAAACTCGTCAAAAGAAAAATAAACATCCATATCCTGTCCCCTCCGTCCGTGGGTTTCCTTTACCTTGCCTCAAGTCAATGCAATGAAACTCAAATTCCAACGATGCCCCGGGCGCCCCCCCACCAACATATGCACTGACAAAGCCCCTGCATGGGACGGAACGAAACCCCAAATCCTCTCCATGTCCGGTGCGTGACCCCCGCAGCGCTTAAATCAACTCACCTTTACACCCACGACACCCCAATAGGCGGTCTGTTTGAGATTTTAAACGGGGCGCCATGTTGATGATGAAGTTGATGCCGGTCGCACATCTGCGCATCCATGTGCACATTGGAGGAATCATATGTTCCATGTCGCCACGGTCACACTCTTTTCTTTGCGCGACCCCGCTATCGTTGATGATAATCGTGTTTTGTCCTTGAACGTTCGTGATGGCGAATTCTCGCCTCCTGCGAAATACCAATAGGTCGACTTCGAGCTCTCCACACTGATCACCTCGCTTGCATCACGCCCCATTTATTTGTATCATCGACTCCTCCGACTTCCGCCAAGCCAACTTGCCAGCTTCCCAACCTTGCCGGGCCGACCGACTGCATGTGCTCGGACGGGACTTTGACACTTTTTCTGTGTTTACTTCCATGTTATTGGAAATAAAACTGCGACAATAGATATGATCGCGATCGATCGTTGGTCGCCTTGCAGGGGGAAGAGTCTGTGCACCAAGACCTTGAACAGGCTTTTTTTTGTGAACGAGTTTGTATCATTTCCGAGGAAACCCAGGCTGAAACCCATATCCGAGATGACAATCTATCAAGGTTTAGCAAGGTTTAGTCCGCGCAAGGAACACAATCCATAACAATTTCATGAGTAGGGGTTTCCTCCACGACACTACATACACTACAGTGACTACACTAGTCAAACCGAAACCGACAAGCCAGCCAAGTTAACAAGCGCGCCGGTGCTTGTTTCACACACTCTTGGAACGACGGGAGCTTGAGCGGCTTGGCTGTTGGGCACGCCGGGGGTTGGACCCGTTGGTCTCCGTCCAACGCGGCGGCGCGTCGAGGTCCAATCACAGCAGACCTCCAGCTTGAAGAGGCGCCAGTGGCGCCCCTTGTCCAGTGAGAACTGCAAGGGGATTGGGTCAAAGTCGATGGCTTATTCTTATTTTATATACTTATTTCATACTTATTTTTCTTTGGTCTCGGGTTGGTGAGTTTTGCGTTCTGGCGCTTTATGAAACACGCGCGAGTGTATCAACACGGGGGCCGAAAGCCCGCGGAGTTGTAGAGTGAAGTCCTGGGACTTGGAAGTACCACCGTTGGGGTTGGGTCAAGGAAAACGGTGGTTTCCAGCTCGGTGGAAGCATGAGTAGCTGTGTTAAACGACGGAACGGAATGTATGTTTACTAGGTAGTCTAGGGATCGAGCCTGGCTTTGAGCACATCTCGACCAGGAGAATAGGACAACGGAGAAACGAGTCTACGATGATTAGTCTACCTATTCTATCTGTCCATTATCATGTCATATGATAGTCGTAGCCCACGGGTATCTTGCAATACACCAACACACAACCTATCCCGAGTATCCCATATCCTTTTCAACCCAAAACATAAATAGACATTAGAATAATATCCCTAACATAGGGCAAGGTAGGACATATACATCAATCCGCGCTAACCTGCGCATGCCTAAAATACTTCATCCCCACCCACGCGACCACCACCCACACCCACGCCATCACGCCCGTCAAGATCATCAACGCGGGGTAGTACCCCACAATCGGCAGCGTCGGATCGTCCTCCAACTCGGGCGGCGCATACGGCGTCGTTCCGACATCCCACGCCCAGCTCCACACGCCCAGACACGAACCCATCCCGATGACAAAGACTGTCCAGGTCACGACTAGGATAATCCAGCCCCACCATTCTGTTTCTGCGTAGTCCCAGTCGGCGGGGTCGGGGGATTGTTGCGAGATGGGCGCGGCGAGGGCCAGGGGGGAGGTTGCGCGCTGGTGTTGTTGTATTGTGCCATTGCGTCGGCGGGAAATGTTTGGTGGGAGGGCGGTGGTGATGGGGCTGGAGCCGGACCCGTTGATCGTGGGGCTGGTAGTGTGTGCCCCCGGCACGAGACGAGTTGGCAGATAAGATTCGGAGCCGGAGGAGAGCGAGAGAGAAGGTGCGGATGTGCGTGGGATGGGGAGGGACATGTGGTTGTTGCTGTTGTTGCTATTGGAGCGGGCCATGTGGAGGGCGTCTTCGTCGTCGGTGGTGCTGTAGCTTATTATCGGGCTTGTTTCGGTGTGAGGCTTGAGGGAGCCGGGAAGTCTGATACTGGGGGCTGCTTCGGAGCGCGGGATGCCATTCTCCATGCCGGGCCGTGGCGTCAGGTCGGAAATGCCTAGTCCGTATGCCGGGGAAGTCGGGTCCTGTTTCCCTGTTGATGAATTCTGGGTATACCCGCTAATTTCCCCAGGGCTTGAAGCGAGTGGTACCCCTTCCGAAGATACAATTCGGTAGGGCGTCCCGTTGCTGCTGTCGCCTAGCGAAGTGTCGATGGTCAATCCCCCTCGTGCCTCGCGTCGTTCTCGTTGAGCCCCCCGTCCGAGCAAGGCAACTTTCCGCAGTGACCCCCTTCGCCGCCGTGTCTTGTGCTGTGCAGCCTGCTGTAAAATCGAGTTCTGTAATACGTGTGGCCGTGCCTGAGAGTCTTCCTGTGTCTGTGTTTGAGTATGTGTTTGCGATGCGTCGGCAGGAATTGTGATGAAGGATGGCGTCGGCAGGCTCGGGGCCGAGACAGCGGCGGCCGGGTCGGACTCGAGAGTATTACGTCGGGATCGCGGCCGGTGTTCGCCGGCGGAGCGCATGAAGGGAAACTTGGACAGGAGCCCGCCGGCCCCAGACGAGCTGCGCTTTCTGCCCGGTGCTGGCGGGCGGACCGAGGCGGAAGGCGCATCGGGGCCTGAGCCCGATTGTGACGTTGGCTGCTCCATTTTCTCCACGTGGTTCCAGGTGCCAGATCCCGTCAGGCGGCCGAGCGCTTTCTCTACTTTACGCCCGTTTCTCCGTCGCCCGCAAATGTTCCAGGTGGACCTCCAGGCGCTTCAAAACACTTGCGGCCTGTGTGACCCCTGAGTCCGGCAAATGCACTACAATCAGCGGGTTGCCATTGCTCAATGCGGGTCGTTATCTCGTCTCTGTGCGTTCTTTGGACTACCCGAATTAGCTGTTGCCCGGTATCATCCCAACTTGTGTCGATTGGCGGTTTGACGGGTGGATCGTGATGTTTGTTGGAGGAAGGAGCATGACGTGCGCCTGGGCGGAAGATTCCATCCCCCCTGCATTTGTGATGCCGCAAAGTGGCCCAGAAGCCCATGCAACCTTCCTCGAACGACCGGCCTAAATGGAAGGTGCAGCCCACTAGATTGACGGTGCAAATCCACAGTAGGTAAACACAACCCCCACACTCGCTCTTCAAAATCCCCCTCCCCCTACTCTCCACAACGACCAACCTGCCGAATTATACCAAATCAACACATACCGCGGCCGTCGCAACCAACGTACAAGGCCAATACATTGATTCACGCGGCTCCCAGTATCGCAATCACAATTGCAACATATTACTCCGATTCGCCCAGAAACATGATAAAACTCAGGTTAACGCGAGAAAGCCCAAAGAGCCAATCGTTTGGGCAAGGGATGAGGGGTAGGGGTTGGGCACCTATAATCGAGCGAGGCCAGCCAGCACAATGGATATCAATCTACCCGATCCGTTTCAATCCTACCTACAGTTCCATCAATCCAAATGTGCTACATGGTATCTCAAAGGCACAATGACTGCGAAAATGGCTGAAGGCGATGTGCGGAGACCTCCAAAGAAAAGTACATGTCCGGTGGCATCACTATCACATGGGAGCATGCACTAGCCTCTTAATTTGATCATATAAACAGGGCTGACGACTTCCCATCGTTAGAGAACAGGCCCGGCTAACAATAGCTAGATTCAGCTGCCGTCACTGCTGAGCGGCGGTATGGCCACCTATCAAATAATTTAGGAAGTCAACAGCCTCGACAGGTTGGGCAGGTTTGCTTCACAACCCAGCCCAACGGATGGCTCGACCTTCGGCTGTGGAAGGCTGCGGGTCTTGCAAGCAACCGGTTTTCCGGGTGAACATGGACCGCTGCCAAAGAAGAGCGTTCCAAGCTTTAAATGTTTCAAGTTCCCCAGCCTTTGCAGTGTGAAGTCATGGCAGCTTCTGCGATGCAAACCCTTGCCACAATCATCAACGCCCGGATAGTATTCTTAGCCCCTCAACCCCAACCAAGGCACCATGGGATCGATTGTCGGGCCTCGATCCCACAACGACTACACCATCGGATGGGTGTGCGCGCTGCCTAAGGAGCAGGCGGCGGCGAAGGCCATGCTAGACGCGTACCATCCCACCCTCGGAAAGCCGCCGGGCGACAATAACAAGTATATTCTGGGGTCCATAGGCGAGCACAATATTGCCATCACTTGCCTGCCCATAGACCAGACAGGCACCATCCCCGCCGCCATCGTTGCCGCGCGGATGGCGTCGACCTTTCCGCGCATCAAGCTCGGCTTGATGGTCGGGATCGGCGGCGGCGTGTCTCGCGAAGTACGACTCGGCGACGTGGTTATCGGCACGCGCGTGGTCCAGTGGGATATGGGCAAAGCCAAGGAGGGTGGCAGCTTTGAGCGGACCCGGGCCTTGAACATTCCGCCCACCGCGCTCCTGTCGGCCCTGTCGGCCATGGAGAGCGCGCGCCCGCTGGAAGGGCCCAAGATATTTGAATACCTCGCTGGCCTGAAGGGGAAGTGGCCAAATATGGACTCCAAGTACTTCTGGTCTGACTCGCTCGAGGATGTCTTGTTCAAGGCAAGCTACGCCCACGTCAAGACGAGCGCCGTTGACGGCAACGATAAGGAGAAGAACTGCCGACGCTGCGACAAGACTATGGTGGAGAAGAGGGATGCCCGGGGTGCCCAAGGCGCCCAGATGCACTACGGCTTGGTCGCGTCGGGCAACCAGGTCATCAAGGACGCGGTCTTCCGGGACAAGCTGAACAAGGATCTTGGCGGTGATGTGCTCTGTGTCGAGATGGAAGCCGCTGGGCTGATGAACAATTTTCCGTGTCGTCATCCGAGGGATCTGTGACTATGCCGACTCGCACAAGAACGATGCTTGGCAGGAGTACGCAGCAACCGTGGCGGCGGCCACGGCCAAGGAGCTTCTGCAATATCTCTCGGCCGATGTTGTGGAGAAGGAGCCCGCCATCAAAGACCTGATTAGTGAAGGTTCGTTAGTTACCCAGCTTCCCTATGTAGCGCCGTGTCTAATAATCAATGCGCGTTTGCTCCTGCAGTTCGCGCTCTCGGATCCAAGGTCGGCGCAGTCGGCGCCGATGTCACAGAGATGAAGTCGAGAATGGAGCTGGATGACGAACAGAAAATCCTAGAATGGCTTTCGCCAGCCAACTACGGCCTCCAGCAAGCCAAGCACATGAAAACCCGTCAAGAGGGGACCGGCCAGTGGCTCCTCGACTCTGCCAAGTTCAAGGAATGGGTCGAAACCAGCCAGCAGACGCTGTTCTGCCCGGGGATGCCCGGGACCGGAAAGACGATACTCACGGCCGTCGTTATTGACAGCCTCGCTTCCCGCTTTGCGCACGACCCCTCTGTCGGGATCGCCTACATCTACTTTAACTTTTTGCAGCAAGGAGAGACGACGGCGGAGGAGCTATTCGCAAGCCTGCTGCGACAGCTAGCCCAACACGAATCTCCTCTGCCGGAGGGCCTACGGCGTCTCTTTGACCATCACAAGGGGACTCGGACGCGGCCGTCGCGGGGCGAGATTCTGGAGGTCCTCCATTCGGTGATTCGCACGCGCTCAAGGGTGTTTATCGCCGTCGACGCCATCGACGAATGCCCAGAAACCGACCAATGTCGGACAACGTTTGTGGAAGGGCTCCTGGACCTTGGGGGCCTCGGCGTGAACACATTTGCCACCTCGAGGTTCATTCCAGACGTCACAGACATGTTCGACAAGGACAACTGGTTGGAAATCCGCGTTAGCGATGCGGACGTGGCCGGATTTGTGGGCGCGCAAATTTCGCGAGCGGGGTCTGATTTTTTGAAGAAGGTGCGAGAGGAAGCCACAGCTGAGATTGTAAAAGCTGCTGGAGGAATGTAAGCAGCAACTGGACCAAGTGGAGTGATTTTTCGGGGCTAACCAACACCAAACAGATTCCTGCTGGCAAAGCTCGACTTGGATTCGCTCTTGGATGAGAAACTGCCTAAGGGAGTCAGAGCCGCCCTAAAGACCCTCCCCACGGGCTCGAAAGCGTACTCCGGCGCTTACGAGAACGCCATGAAGAGGATAGAGCACCAACGCCCGGCGTATGCCAAGGTCGCCAAAGCGGTCCTTTTGTGGATCGTCTGTGCCAGACGGCAATTGACCTTGCCGGAGCTCTGCCATGCGCTTGCTTTCGATGCTGGCGACTCCGGGATCGACCTGGAAAACGTCCCGGAGCCCCGAGATCTGGTCTCGGTATGTGCCGGATTGGTTATTTCCGACGAGCAAAGTGGGCTCGTCCGCCTGTTTCACAACACCACACGGGAATACTTTGCGCGGACGCGGGCGCGCTGGTTTCCTACCGCCGATGACGACATTGCCCGGGCTTGCGCCACCTATCTCTCGTTCAACGTCTTCAGGTCCGGGCCCTGTCCGACGGACGCCGAGCTTGGAGAACGGCTGCGCACCTATCCGCTGTACGACTACGCCGCCAAGTACTGGGGCCATCACGCCCGCGACGCACTGAGCCTAGATACCTCGGTATTAGATCTTCTACAATCCACGCCCCTGTCTGAAGCGTCGAGCCAAGCACTCCTGGCTGTTGAGGGCACGGGTGGGTCACAGCGCACCACACGCGTCACCGGGCTTCACTTGGCAGCGTATTTCGGGGTCGATAGTGCTGTGCCCGATCTACTCGGCATATATGGCCGGGACCCAGAAGATAGCCACGGACGGACGCCGTTGTCGTGGGCCGCGGAGAACGGCCGCTTAGCCGTCGTGAGGCGGCTACTTCACCTCGACGCGGATCGCCAGCGAGCGGACCGCTCGGGCTGGACCCCTTTATACTGGGCTGCCCAGCGCGGCCACAGGGCTGTCGAGGAGCTTCTGCGCAGCGAGGACACTAGTGCCTTGTCGCCAAGCGTGGACGACAAGAAAGTGTTGCCGGCCACCCCGGATTCGTCGCAGACGCCGGCCCTCCCGGCCGGCGAGGCCACCGTACGGCTCCTGATCGACAAGGACGTCCGCACCAATCTAATGGATAGCCAAGGGCAGACAGCCCTTGTACAGCAGGCTCCGCGCGGCAGCGACGCCGCCGTACGGCTACTACTCTCCTGCCAGGGTTCCAACCGGGCCCCGCGCCAGACTCCGCTGCTATGGGCTGCTGCAGGGGGACACCTGGCCGTTGTGCGGCAGCTGCTCGACACGGGCGCCGAAGCCGGGTCGGCTGACGATCGAGGCCGGACACTGCTTTCCTTGGCAGCCGGAAACGGCCACGAGGAAGTTGTGGAGTTGCTGTTGGAGCAGGGTGCGCCGGCCGAGTCGGCAGATGACCAGGGGCGAACGCCGCTATCGTGGGCTGCTGCGAATGGGCATAAGGCCGTTGTGCGTTTGCTGCTGGACAAGGGCGCTAAGGCTGACTCGATGGACGAAGAGGGATGGACACCGCTTTTGCGGGCCGCAGCGGGCAAACACGTTGCCACCGTGTGGCTGCTGGTTGCCGAGGGGGCCAATCCCGACCTGGCGCATCTTGTGCTGCCAACTCTGCTGGAAGACGTGAGGACACTGGAGTCATGGGCAACGGAGAACGGGAATGAAGCTGTTTCGAAGTCACTACCAGATACCGGGGAAAACATCGACTCGATCAATGGCAAAATGGTGGCGATGCTAGCATACGCCGCCGAGAAGGGGCATGCAAATATTGTGCGAATTCTACTCGACATAGGCGCCAGCACCGAGCTACCGGTTGGTGGTCAAGGAACACCACTGCTACTAGCCGCCAAAAGCGGGCATAGGGCGGTAGTCGAGCTGTTGCTCGAAAGGGGCGCCAACCCAGATTCAAGTAACTCCCATGGCGATACACCGCTGACATGGGCTGCAACGCAGGGGCATGAAGCAGTGGTGAAATTGTTGCTTAAAAGGGGCGCCGACCTAGAGTGTCGTGATAAAGATGGCGATACATCGCTAAATTGTGCGGTAATATCGGGGCACGAAGCAATAGTAAAGTTGTTGCTGGAGAAAGGTGCAGCTCTAGACTCGAAAAACAACAACGGCAGTACCCCACTCTTCAATGCCGCTTTGCGTGGGCATAAGGCGGTAACCAAGTTATTGCTCAAAAGGGGCGCCGACCTAGAGTTGAGTGACAATCACGGTAATACACCACTGGCGAGGGCAGTGGGAATGGGGCACGAAGAAATAGCGAAGTTGTTGCTAGAGAAAGGTGCGTTTCTGCACTCAAGGAATGTCGCAGGCGATACCCCACTCCTATGGGCCGTCGCATGCGGCCAGGGGACGTTAGTCAAGCTATTGCTCGAAAGGGGCGCCGACTTAAACTCGAAGAACATTCATGGTATTACACCACTGTCGTGCGCTAGACGGGAGGGACACCAAGCAATAGTGAAGTTGTTACAGGAGAAAGGTGCCACGGCCTAGCCCCCTCCTCCCCGCAGCGCTCCATGGCCAAGCGTGGGGAGCGCATCAACCCGCGCCCTTTGTCCAACCTGGAGTTTGACAGCTAGGACGGGGGCGGCGGGTTCCTACTGTACAGCCAGGTGGCCGGCAGTAATCTCAAGGAGGTGAAGAGGCTGCTTGAGGCGGGCGCGGATATGTGTACTAGGTACGGGTGGGCGTCGCTGCACTGGGCGGTGGTGAACGGGCACTAAGAGGTAGCGGAGCTGTTGCTGGTGTACTGGGCGGATGTGAATCTAGTCGCGGACAGGGGCATGAAGCCGTTAGGGATGACGAAGGACGAGAAGATGAGGAAGATGTTGATTGCTTAGGGGGGTGTAGAGTAGGAGTATACGGAACTGAAACAATACCGCTTTCATTTGAGGAGGGCCGGTGGAAGGACAGGGAGACTACAAACAATATTGTGAGATGATATGTCCCGTTTGCAGTGCTTTGTAAGCGAGTCGAATATGTACAGATTTGATCTGACCTTTTGGGTTACATGGGTTGAGGACTGGTACCGGAGGCCGAGTGCATAGTGAACAGATGACGTTTAAATGCCAGGGTCAATCCTCTCCAAAGGAAGGGCAGGTCTGTCAACGTCAAGTAGTCGTGAACAGATACAGTCCGCAGCACCCGGGTAGTAATTCCATCTCCCTTGACAGATATATTTTCATATTTTCCGATTCTTCTAACGATCAACTGAGAAAGTTCTAGTTCAGAGCTAACTAACCATTCCAGGGTAGTCTACGCTATAATGTTGCGTACATAGTAGAGACAATGCGCCAACCTAACAGCTCTCTGTTATAACTTTAGCAGGAAGAAGTGACGTTAGCTGTGTTCAAATTTGTATTGTCAATCTAGTGGACTGCACCGTCCATTTAAGCGGGCGGACTGGTTGTCTAACTTGTCTTCGGCCGGCAGGCAGGGACCCCCCTGCCTGAGCCCCGCTGCTGCAGTGCCCCCCACAAGATTGCTCGCGATTCAGGCCAACGACAACTGGACCGCTTTTGAGAATGCGAAGTTTTGCTGGTTCTATGCGCAAATTCAATTCTGAAATTGAAAAATATAACAAAAATTTAAAGGTACAATTGAATGTCTTGCTCAAACCACAGGGTAAGAAACAAACACGCATTTATTCGTCGTCAACCACACACCGTGCATTTGTCTGTTCTGCCATCCTAAAATTGCATGTGTTTGCCAGCCGGCGCTAGGTGAAAAGAGGAAACCCCCCAGCTTCTCTTTTCTGCAAGGCCCACGAACAGGCTCCGCTCCCCTGAGCAACCCCCCCCGAAACCCCCTACCCGGACAACGGCCCGCACAGGGGTGGAGGGCGGACAGCAACAACCACTGCGAGCGAACGGAACGTTAACGGCTGGGGCTGGGTCTTGAACCTGGATGGGACAAGCACATGGCTTCCAGCAACAACCGGCCGCCAGGGACACCGCCCACGCCGGCCTTTGCAGTGCGCAACGACGATAACGACAACGACGACAGCGGGCCCTTGTTCCAGTTCACCTGCGACGACTACGACGGCGATCGGGATCGGGATCGGGATCGGGATCGAGACGAGAACGGCCGAAAGGAGGAACAAGCGGCAGATTCCCCCTTTGCTAGTTCCCCAGAGCGTAAACAACTGCAACCTCCACAACACCAACAGAATCAACCGCAGCAGAACTTGTTGTCGGCATCACCGCGGAGCGCACCGGGCGCTTTTCTCCATCCCGACCACCGCCCGGCCTCGTTGCGCCCTCCATCACCCGAGCTGCTCTTTACCATGGCGACAGACGACGGGCTTGCGAATGGGGGAACGGGCTCCAATGGCCCCGCGCCGAATAACCCCTTCAACTTCCAGACCCAATTCATATCGACGGGCCCTGTTAAGTCGGTATGTGAATTGTCTCCCGCTGCTGATCGACTGTCTTGACCTGACTGGCTAACCCCGTTCACCTCCAGAACATTGGCCAACGCCGTGGCCATCGCTACAAACACAGCTCCATCAGCGCACAACATCAAATCTTCCAAGAACCACCACCACGACCGCCGCCCGTCCTCCCCGCGTCTCTCCCCATACCCACCTTCAAGGAGGCCTGGGCCAGCATGCAGCGCGACCAACGCGCCCGGTTGTGGTGGTGTTGCTGCCACGCGGCTGTGGCCATGTACATCTTCTTTAGTGCCGAAGGATCGTTGGCCATGACGGCTCTATCCCACCTTGTCTTCTTCGACGTCGGCTCGGCTGCGGTGTGTGTCGTGGTCGACGTGCTGGGCAACTTTGAGGTCTGGCGTCGTTCCAGCATCCGCCATCCGTTCGGCCTGCAGCGCGCCGAGGTCCTAGCCGGGTTTGCCATGTCCGTCTTCCTCGTCTTTGGCGGGTTCGATCTCATCTCGCACAACCTCAAGCACTTCCTCGAAACAGTCGGCAGCCATACCGCACACCACCCCTTAGTATCAACAACCGATACAGCCGAAGCCCATGTCGACGGCCAACATACCCACACTCACAACCACGGCGACACCCACCACAGCCACCACCACGCCGTGCGTTACATCACCCCAGGCACCGTCGACCTCACCAGCCTCGCAGCCATCATCAGCACGCTCGTCAGCGCCTACGGCCTGCGCAACCACAACCGCATCCGGCGCGTAATGCGCGTACCCTTCCCATACCTCGCGCGACTCCTCCCCGGCGCGGGTTTACTCGCCAACCCTTTCCACTTCCTCACGCTCTGCTTCTCCTTCCTGATGCTCATCCTCCCGCTCCTCAGCGTGCCCCATCTCGTCTGGCTCGACCGCATGATGTGCGCCGCCATCGCCGCAAGCATGTTCATCCTCGGCACACGGCTCGCCGTAGCGCAGGGCTTGATGCTGCTGATGAGCTACAACGAACTACCAGCCTCGTCGTTATCCTCCTCGTCACCATCATCCACACCGTTAACAACCGCCGCCCCCCTTAGCTCCTCCTCCTCCTCCTCCTCCCACCCATCATCCACATCCACCAAACACTCCCTCACCACCACGACCGCAGAAAAATCACCCCTCTCTTCCTTATCCCTCCCCACCACCCCCCCAAACACAACCGTCTCCTCCGTCCTCCACGAAATCGAATCCGACCCCCACATCGCCCGCGTCGAAGAAGCCCAGTTCTGGCAGGTCCACTACGGCCTGGGCATGGCCAACCTCAAAGTGCGGTTGGCCAGTCCCAGTTCCAGTTCCACCAGCGGTACCATCACCAGTAGTGGTGCCAGCAGTGGTGGTGGTATCGGGATGGGGACGGGGATGGTTAGCAGTAGTAGTGGGACAACAGGGAGTGCAGCGGATGATACGGCGCGGAGTCAGGTGCGGGCGCGATTGGCGAGGGTGGTGCAGAATCGGTTGGGGGAGGGGTATGGACGGGGGGGGAGTTTGAGGTGGGAGGTTACTGTGCAGATGAGTTGTGATGGATAGGATGGGTATACGATCTTGGTTTTGGGATGATTTGATGTTCGGGTTGGAGTTGGGTAACTAGGGGAATAAGCGAAAATAAATAAATGTTCGGTGAAACGTGATATAATTGTATATAGATCGTCGGGGGTTGTTGTACATAGCACACATACAATACGTGCATCATCATGTACGCATACGGATTTCATGATGAATACGCTCAGAAGTAGTTTATTTATGCCCTGCCGAAGATAATATCTAACCAAGAATCTTCGTCACGATTCCGTCTCGAAGATGCGGTGTGTCGATACCGAGTCTACCCGCTCAGTTGGCTTATCCAGCGCCGCTCTTGCTTTTTACGGACCACTCCCGAGTTGAACACAGTACATAATCAGAGACACAACGCCAGGTACTTATTCACCAGTCTCAGCCCTCACCATCCACACATGGCAAAAAAAAAAGTTCAATGCTCACTATTCCCCCCTAAAACCATGGACAACGTCCACCAACAGCAGGCTACCAAGCTAAATGTAATGTAAGCAAGCTAGGAGTATCATACCGAAACTCATACTCGTAGAAATAGACCACCTAGAACAGGAAGGAACAGAACAATACGCCCACAATTCTTGACCGAACCAAAGATACAATTCATCGACAACAACAACAAATACCAAGACACGCACGCCCGCTATGTCGGATCCGATCCATCCATCCATCCATTTCATTAGTCGCCTTGACGCCCGCCCAGAAAGAAGCGAAAGCAAAAAAGGAAAAAAAAGTACCGAGGCATCAAGCGAAGCGAGATACCTGGTGTTGGATACATAAATACCGCGTACCATACCCGATACCGCGGTAACACCAAAACGAAAATATCCCCTTCTCTCCTATCTCCACCCCCAATGCCGTCAGTGCCATACTCACTGCAACGCCAACTCAGGAAACATCCTCGCAATCTTGTCCGGGTTCCCAAACTCAGTCCGCACCGGCTCCGGTGTAACCGGGCTCGTGTCAAAGTACTGCATCAGCCCGCCCCCACCCACACCAATCCCGCCGTTTACGGCCTCTGCCACGCTGAGCGATGCCCGCTTCTTCTTGATGTTGCCCTGCGCTGGCGGCTGTTGCGATGAGCCACGCACTAACGGCGGCGAGGTCAGGTTTCGAACGTCGGTGTTGAGGTTGCTGGTAGCGCTGCCTCCGGCAGAAGCGCTGGTTGGCGACTGGATGGATGAAGTTGATGACGGGTCTGAGGTGATGGTTTCGATGTGGGAGAGAGGGGTGTGGGTGCGCGGGAGGGTCGAGGTAGGAATGGTCGGGATGGTTGGGCCGCGGAAGCGCCCCTGTTTGCTTGATTCGGCGTGGTCGGCGAGGTGCGGCAGACTTGTTGGGGGGGACGCAATGCCATTGGAGAGGTTGAACGGTGTGCCGGCCCTGGAAGCGCCCTTCTCGTTGGCGGTGAGACCCTTGGTGCGGACGAAGGCGGTGGATCGGCGGTGTTGCGGGTTGCGGTCGTAGTATTGGTCCTTGATCGGGTGCACCATGACCGTTTGGTTGTGGATTGTGAGGATCGAGTTGGTCGGGACGTTTACCCAGTTTTCTAGCATGTGGTTAGTGACGGCGTTCTTCCCACTGTATCCCTAGTACCCGGCTTACTCACCCCTTTCAAAGGTCAGAGGCTCGCTGGCCACCAACACGACATCTGCGCCCTTATCGCTCCTCTCCATCTGGTAGTCCCGGCTATCGGGCGTCGGCGCCCTCGTTTCCCAAAGCGTGCCAGACGAATAGTACAGGCTAGCAGCCTCGTCCGACGAACTGCCAATATAGCGAGTGCAGATGATGCTGTGGCCGTCCGAGACGCAGAAGTTCAGCAAGCTCCGCGTGTCGACATTCTCGGCGTGAACAACGCTCTCTGGGATGTTGTCGATGAGCTCATTGATTAGGTCAATCGTCCTCAACATCGCCTTCCTCAGCACTGTCGGTCCGAAGCCATTCTCCGGCTGCGAGCTGGGGTCGTGGCCCATTCGCTCGAGCGTGTCCAGGAACAAGGCAAACGCCCATTCGCTGTCGGTCCCACCGACCACGTTCAAGTACCACTTGTCTGCCAATCGTTCGCCGAGCCTCCTCTTGATCTGTTTCCAACCGCCCAGACCGCCATTGTGCATCCACATCAGACTACCATGGCAGAACGGGTGGCAGTTGTCTTCGCTGAGTGAGCCCTCGGTGGTCGCGCGGACGTGGGCAAAGATGAGTCTCGAAGCGGTCTTGGAGGCGAGGCGCTGGAGGTTCACGCAGTTCCAGGCCGGCGTGGTCGAGGTGAAGAGGCACGGCGCAGCGCCCAGTTTCGAGTCGGTGTAGAAGCCAATTCCGAAGCCGTCTGCATTGTTCTGTCCGCGGCGCGTGTCCTGTTACGAGTGAAGTAATGTGGTGAGTCATTGCCCATTGATTCCCCTCGAAGGTCAAGTCTGGAGTTGTGCAACTTACCAACCGGAGACGCGAGTCAAACGATTGCTTCAGTATCGAATGCGCGGGATCCAGGACGAGCTTCGAGAGGAGAATCTCGTCGCTGCCCTTGTACACCTAGAGAGCAAACCGTCTTGTCAGTAACAAAACTCCCCCGTGGCGGGGTATTGGCACGTTGGTCTCACCAGAAACCGGCACATCTTTGGCGATGAGTGCCTAAGACGGACAGTGACGGGGCCGGGAAAGGAGCGGTGCCGGGCGAATTGGTTTTCGATGTCCCGGGAGTTTGGAGACGACTTCGCAGGGAAATAAATAGAAAAAACGGTGCGCTCCCAAAGAATCGCCAATGAAATCAGAGTCTCGTTCCCGGCGGGTTGCGGTTGTGTGACCAGCAGCGCGTGGAAGAGCTGCAGTGAAGCGGTTTTGGGTTGTTGGTTGTCCAGTGACGGAAGGGTTGCAACTAGGAATCAGTCAACGGACAAGGGCCGGCCTCGAGGCAACACCCCGGACAACAGGGCTGACGAAATCGGCTAGCGGGATGGCGGAAAGGTTAGTGCACGACTTCCAACAAACCGAGCTGCATTGGGCTGCAAGCCCCTAAAAGAGAAGATAAGAGCAATCTAAAACTCGTGATTGGGTTCCATTGCCGGCGTTCTCACTCCGTGCTTTGTTTATCTCTACCGAAAATCTCAGATACAAACAAAAATTTTCGCAGTTTGCCTGCGTCAAACGGTACCTGCGTACCGGTCACTGAGCCCTGCGGCCGAGACCGGGCCCGGGGGCAGACGCAACAGCGGGATCTCGTGGGGAGAGACCCACCGCTTCCAAGACCACTGTTTCGGACGACAAGGGGAATTGGCCAAAGTCCGTTTGAAGCTTCGTCACCGAGGGAGAGAGGTTTATGTCATGTTGTTCTTGGCGGCGAGAGCCCTATCCGCCAACAAAGAGGTCTTACTCTGTATGCGTTGTCTTACGGGTGACTACGTTGCAAGTCTAACTAACGTTATTTCGCTTGTCACACAACGGACGGCGCAGTTTTGGTCCACGTTGTTAGTTAATTAGGCTATCTTTAAGTTATAGTGCTCGCACCTGCAACCTCCGATGCGGGTTGAGACCAGCAATGCAAGACTGTGTACACTAGACCCTATATTTAGGGAGTGTCAGGGGGCTTCCCATAGTGTATGTAGTCTCGAATGGAGCTTCTCGGGTTGGATGAAGCAAGCGGAGACTGGTGTGCATGATTGGGCCATGCTCGTACCGCCGCGTATCTCATAAATGCAACTAACCCGTGTAGTACAGTATTCAAGGTCTCATGAATGATGTGTACCCGAGATATTCTCTCGGCCCACGCTGCTTGCATCAAAGGTGGGGCTGAGCCCGATCGAAATTCCACGAGCAACCCGGAAGCTCAGTTTCATTTGCACGCCGCTCCCGATCTAGCATCATCGACCCAACGACCACATTTGCGTGCCATCGTTGCTAGCTCGCCAGCTCCCCCCGCCACGAGCTACCTAGCTTGCCCCCAACATCCTCGCCGGGCCTTTCTATGCTGCCGCATGACGCCTAGCACCCCGCAGCCCGGTTCACCACGATGAGCGCGCAGCTCCGTGCGGTTGGGGCAATAGCCCCCGTTGCCCGACGGAGCATGTTCCGCGCTGTCCGCCACTTTCACCAGCTCCCTACCGGCGGTATCCAGCGTGCAGATCTAGTCTCCCGCGGCGTTAGGAGGTCGTTGAAGTTCCCCTCGAACGCCTACCACAACAATGCCGTCATCGTCCGCAACGCTTCCTTCGCCCGCCTGCTGCCGAGGCTCGCGGTGAAATTCATTAGGATTCCCGCCCTGTTTGGCGGCTTGATGATTGGGACCGTAGGATGGATACAGTATCAAGCTATTCGTAAGGCGGTTCCCAAAGCTGTTCAGAGCTTGGTTTGGTTCAGGGAGTGAGCTTCGCTGACAGAAGAACGACTGTAGAGGTTAGCAATTCCGCTGCCGAGATGTACGGCAACATGAAGAACACGGTGACTACGACGGCCACTACCCTTTGGGGTGGCGCCAAGGACATCGCCGAGCAGACGAAACAGGGTTGGGTCAACACGAAGGACCAGTTTGAAATGCCGGAAATGCCACAGATGCCAGAATGGATGGACAAGATCATACGCGGGGAGGGCATAGCTGCCTTAGGGAAAGGCGGATCGGGTGGGCAGGGCGAACAAGGTGGGCCGGAACCACCCAAGCAGAGCAAAGCAGGAGCAGCAGCGGTAGTCGGTGCCTCAGCTGCTGCGTATGGATACGAACAATCTGACGAGAGCGACAACCGAACCCCTGAGGAGATACTCAAGGACGACCAGATGATGTACATCACCAAGCGGATGATCGAGATCCGGAACCTCCTTCAACGGGTCGGCCAGTCCAACACCGTCACCCTGCCGTCGATCGTGGTGATTGGGTCGCAGTCGTCGGGCAAGAGCTCCGTGTTGGAATCGATCGTTGGGCATGAGTTTCTACCCAAGGGGAGCAACATGATCACCCGAAGGCCGATCGAACTCACACTCGTGAACGATCCCGAGGCGCGGACCGACTACGGCGAATTCCCAGACCTCGGCCTTAACAGAGTCACCGACTTCTCCCTGATCCAAAAGACACTCACCGAGCTGAACCAGTCCGTCCCGGAGTCGCTGTGTGTCACGGATGACCCGATCCGGCTCACCATCCACTCGCCGAGGATACCCGACCTCTCCTTGATCGACCTCCCCGGCTACATCCAGGTCGCTGCCGAGAACCAGCCCCGGGAACTCAAGCGTAAGATCTCGGAGCTGTGCGACAAATACATCCGCGGGCCTAACATCATTCTTGCCATCTCTGCTGCCGACACCGATCTGGCCAACTCGACGGCCCTCCAAGCTAGCCGTCGGGTGGACCCAAGGGGCGAGAGGACAATTGGTGTCATCACCAAGATGGATCTAGTTGACCCAGACAAGGGTGTTTCTGTCTTGTCTGACAGGCAGTACCCGCTCCGGTTGGGCTACGTTGGTGTCATTTCCAAGCTGCCCACGCAAACTGGTCTGTTCAGGAGAGAAACTGGTGATCTCCTGGCTGGTATCACAAGGAACGAGAAGGCCTTCTTCAGCAACCACCCCTCCCAGTTCGGGCCCGAAGCGAAGGTTAACACCGGCACCATCACTCTGCGGAAGAAGCTAATGCAGGTCTTGGAGCACACAATGTCCTCTAGGCTGCATGAGACGACCGAGTCCATTCAGCGGGAGCTTGAGGAGACCACATACCAGTTCAAGGTCCAGTACAACGAGCAGCCCATGAGCGCCGAGGCGTACCTGGCTGCCAGTTTGGATGATTTCAAGCACCAGTTCCACGCCTTCACCTCGTCCTTTGGCCGGCCCCAGCTCCAAGAGCTCCTCAAGGATGCGCTGGACCAAAAGGTCCTAGACCAGCTGGCGGCCAGATACTGGAACCGGCCAGTTGAGGATCTTTCTGTGGCTCTGCCCGAACCGGATAACATCGCCGACCTGCCCAACGCCGACCCCAAGTCCCCCTACTGGCATAGGCAACTCGACACGGCCTCTACCGGTCTCACAAGGCTTGGCGTGGGCCGCATCGCCGCTACAGTGGCCGCCACAGCCGTTCAAGGAAACATTGACAAGCTCCTTGACAAGTCTTCCTTCGCCAAGCACCCCTCCGCTCGCAAGGTCATCAGCGAGGCCGCATCCACCGTGCTCGCTGACCGTTCCTATGCCACAAGCGACGGCATCGAGATTTCTCTCAAGCCGTACAAGTTTGACCCCGATATCCAGCCCCATGAATGGGCTCAGGGCAAGGAGCACGTCGTGGGCGTACTGCAGGGCGAGCTGGACCAGTGCCAGGCTGCCATGAAGAGCCTCGAGAACTCCGTCGGTGGGCGAAAGAAGCTGAAGGAGGTCATGACCTTCGTCGACAAGGCGCGCCGGGGCGATATCATTGTTGAGGGTGACCACCCCAGCGGCGCTGGCGGTTTCAGCGCTGCCCTTCTCGCCAGAGGTATGTTATCCCTTTCCCGCCTCAACACCGATTCTGACGAATACTGATCTTGATTCTTCCTCCCTCTCCAGGCCGTGAAGCCGTCTTCCTCCGCGACCGCGCCGACATCATCAACCTCCGCATCACCGCCTCCAAGTCCCGCAAGTGCAAGTCTCTCGAAAACAAGTACTACTGCCCCGAAATCTTCCTCGACGCCGTCGCCACCAAGCTCTCCCAAAACGCCGTGCTCTTCCTCAACGTCGAGATGCTCAACGACTTCTACTCCCGTTTCCCTCGCGAAGTCGAGGCCAAGCTGCACGAGCACATGGTCAGCGGCGGGCTGGAGCGCTTCGCTCGTGAGGACCCCAAGGTGCGCAGGCACTTGGACTTGATCCATCGTAAGGAGTTGTTGGAGTTGGTCTTGACCAAGATTGAGGACTTGCATCGGTTGGGTGGTGGGAGTGGTGCGGGGAAGTTGGGGAGTGGGCGGGAGTTGGAAGGGAAGAGGCGGAGGGGTCGGTTCTTTTAAAAAAGTTGGCGGTGACCTTGTGATGGATGTTTTGACATGGGACTTGATGTAGGTGGGGGGTAGAATGAAGGAAGCAGGGCGGATGGATGGGATGGAGGGTGGAGGATTTGCATAACATTTTCTCTTTGCGGCGGAGGGGGACCATGGCGTTTGCGTTCGTTATGTTCTTTCTTTTTCTTTTTCACAGGATGAAATGACCTTACGAGAATGGGTGTTGGGGTGGCGGTTTTTAGCGGTTCTTTTGGGTTAAACTCTCTCTCTCACTCTCTCTCCCAGATACACAGACACACACACAACACTCCCTTGTTCCCACGGATAGAGCGATTCCCCATTCCATCTTTTTTCCTCACTATTTTGTGTGTGAATGATTAAAAGCTGTTGGTTGAATTGGTTGGCCGGTTATTAACTAAAACATTGATGGAAGGTAAATACGTTGTTGTGAATATTCTTCATCTCCATCTCCCTTCCAACTCCATCCACATCAAAATAACAAAAAAAGCATCCGCTGTAGCTTTCATCCAAGTCCATGCATGATAGAGGAACGAACGATGAGCAAAAAGAGACGCCTTGAATTGACAAAGTTCTTCTATCAAACCGATTCCATGTTCCCCAGTCCCTTTATCCATTTAAACTCCAACACTTTAGATGTTACAGAGAGCAAAGGAAACATTATCGAATGGGCTATGTTGGTAACACAAGCGGTGAAATATCTTCATCGAGGACACTCCCTTTCATCTCTTCTTTTCCTAACAGCCTTTCACAGCTATCACTCGCTCTCAGCGTAACCAACCAACTAGGTACTAGGTCCCCACTTCCCTTGTCTCTTTCCTATCCTCCAAGGTCCGTGTGTACCCTTCCACACACCCATCATCCTTCAACCCCAAAACCGGTCGATGTAAGATTAAAGGAAGACAAGGAAATAATGAAAGCAGGACCAGAGAATGGCTACTGCATTTATTTCGCCTTGCCACTCGCACTGCTCTTCACACGGCGCGCCGTAGGGCGGTTGATATGGTGGCTCGGGATCCAGCTTTCGTCGTAGCTCTTGTTCCCGTCACCGCCGCTTGTGAACCCAGCGGACTCGTTGCCCGAGAGAGCGTCGGCAGAAGCGGCCTCGGCCTCAACGGCGGCCGCGGCGCGGCGCGCGGCCTTCTTGCCACCGCCGGCTTGCGAGGAACCGCCCTTGCCGGTGGGCTTGGCTTGGGGGAAGAGAGCCTCGATCCAGGTCTTGTAGACGAAGTAGAGGGTTGCGCCGAAAACGCCGGTGAGGAAGAGGTAGAGGAAGATGCTGTTGAACGATCGGGTTAGATGATGTTTTACAAAAGAACTGTTGCGGGGGCTGCAAGGCGGAGAGTGGTAAGCTGTTAGAGGAAAAAGGGATGCTCACATTTGGGGATCAAACAGGCTGGTGGGCGGCTCGACAATGCTGGCAGGACCACTGTGGGCCTGGACCTGGAAGATCTGGCTCGTGGCCTCGCTCGTAACAATGGCAACCAGATCAACCTGCACATCCTGCGGCATCATGTCGAGGACGAATTGGTAGGGCAATTGGTGCTTCTCGCCAGGCGGGATGGTCACGTCGTACCGGACGGCGGTCAAGTTGCGGATGGTCGCGGCAGACGCGGGAGCGTCCTCGGGCAGTGGCTTGGTGGTCGAAAGCTTGCCACCAATGAAGGCAACGTCGATTGGCGAGTCTTCATGGTTGGTGATCTCGATCAGGGCCTTGGTCACGCGGCCGTTGACGATCTTCACGCCAAAGATGTCAGCATCGGGGAAGGTGGTCTCGATGTCGGCCTTGAGCTCGGGTTGCTCGACCGGGACCGTGGTGAAGGACTCGGCATCGGGCTACGGAAAGGGTTTTGTTAGCAATTGGGGGTTTCTTTCCGGTGTCGCGTTATGCGAAAGGTGAGAATAAAAAGGGGGATGGGGATGAGCCGGCCACGCGATGACGCAGCAACAACACCTGAAAAAACGTACCTCTTCGGTGGCGAAGGCCGTCGCGACGCGCAGAGCGAGCAGGGCAATTGAAGACCACTTGAAGTTGACCATTGTGCCGAATTCCAAGAACAGAAAGAAGGGTGACGATGAAGAAGAGAAAAGGGAGAAACGATAGGAGATCGAGAAAGGAAGTTCGAATCCCAGCTGAAGCTCGGAGGAATCGGTCGTAAAAACGTCGTGTGTGCAATCTGGCAACTGTCACTAGCGCCCCCGAGCGCCCCTGGAGCTCGCGTGGTTCGTGCTCCAGCCAAGCGAATCGTGGCTTACCCCAAATATGCATATGTCGGGGTGAGGTGAAGGGTCAGGCTTGGCATTCATTCAACATCTCAACGACGCACCAAAGGTTCGTCCTTGCTTGTGAACAAACAGAAGCATTCAGTTGCACACACCATGGACTAAGAACATTGGTCTACAATAGAACTTGGTTTGGAGCGACCCTGTGGTTTGTGGCTTTGTTTCTTTTTTCCTTCAATTCTCCTTCCCCTTTTCCCCTAGTTTGTTCACTCAAAATCCGGGTCTTGTCAGAAGCCACTACCTGCAACAAAACAATATACCGCCACAGACAATGCTTCACCCAGCTCCCGTGCCTCACTCGGCCGATCCAATGGCACGATCAAGCTTACTAGTATTCGAACTAAGGGACAGTTCCTTGCTTCAAACAGCCCCGCTGGCCGAAATAGGGCCAAAAATACGATGCAATTAAATGAGAAATAAAAAGATAAAATAACCCAAAAAGCTCACCGCCCACTTCCTCTTCCATCACGAAGATTCAGTAAGCAGCTACGAAAACCTACGGGAGGGTTTTGCTTCAGTGACCGTACCGGGAGTCGAACTCCCGGCACGCGGTATTGCGGGCATGGGCGGCATGCCTTCGCCCCCCCCCAAATGCGCCATCCGCAAGGTCAAGCATTCGCCGGATGGGAGGGGTCATTGAGAGAGTGCGGCGGAAGGGTGGGTTATAAAAGGCCCGACCTGTGGAGGACGGGGAGCTCAACCTCCTTGGGATGGAAGGAAGGAATGGAGGGCCGGAAGTTCAGTTTCACTCGGTCTGGTTTTGTCCCTGACAGCAGCTCCTGGCATATTCTCACACCAACCACCCTCTGGAGGAGATTCTCTTCCGATGCCAGCAACGGCGGCCTTTTTTTCGTCATGGACAAGTCCACAAACGGCTGTTGCCTGTCTCACTGGGTGGATGGGCGCAACCCCCTTCTCTATTCAAGACCCCAGGCTTGACCAGTAAGTGAGCCAGTTCATCCCCAACAGTCGCATCATGTGTGTGACCGGTTAGCTGCGCGGCGACCGTTTAGAAAAGTTCTTACGTAGTAAGCACATCCTTGGTTTGTCCGATGCAAAGGAGGTTTAGTTATCTTGCCGCCGTCGACGAGAGACAAAGAACCTAAGACAAAGGCAATGTGTGTCTCACGTCCCAAGCTAATGCGGAACTTTTCGAGTGAAAAGTGAACGGGACTACGAAACGGAGCTAATGTACTATGTAGACCATTCGACTGCAGCAGCGGCGAGACCCGGGGGGCTGTGAAGAAAACAGCTGCCACCAACGGTACATGCATCGAATGATTGTGGCTAGAATTGTTAGATTACATTTCCCGAGATCCCGATTAACGGCCGTGACGTATGTCTTCACCATTTGGGTGACCCCAGAAAGTTGTTGAGCTGTTCGAACCTGTTTATTAAATTTCATGACCTTTTTCACACCAACTTGGGTCCCCCTCTTGGAACGGCAGCCCAATACAGAATATCACTAGAGAAAGGATTGCATCTAATCATTTCAGATGCCTTAGATGGAGGACCGATCTCGTCAAAGAGCACAGGGTGCTTACCATAGTCTGAGGCGGAAGGGCTCGTAAGCCAAGGAAGGCGAGTTGCGAATTCATTTTCTGGCGGCTCTCGGATAAAGGAGATGTTCTGTACCAATGGGCTCTGAGCAGGACTGCAGGAACGCAACCATATAACTATCACGGTTGGAGATTCCCCTGAGCGCAGGAGCACTTCCCTGCTTCAACGAGCCGCACCACACGGTACATAACAAACAACCCCCGACGATGAATTACCGCACCCTTTTTATTCTATTATTGGTAGCTAGCAACTGATACTCTCCATTCTTTGGATCACGCATCTTGGCTCTCAGCTATTGGGCTCATTGAAGCTGGCTTATCAAGCCAGAAGCACGATGTCGGATTCAAGACCTGTCTTTTCTTTCGACATTGACAACTGTGTTGGTGATGTTCTCGGACGCGATACCGTGGGCAAAAGGCTAACCTCATCCACACAGCTATATTCAAGAAGTCAGTCGGAAATTTTCAACTTCTCTCTAATAATATGACCGTACTGAAACACTGCCCAAGGCAGAAAGGTGCACGAAATAACGACGATGCTTAACCACACCTTCATTAAGAACGCCCTGTCGCTTGACGATGATGCCACGAGGGAGCTGCACCAGAAATACAGGAAGGAATGTAGCTTAATCCTCCAAGGCCTCGTACAGAACCACGGCATCGATCCTCTCGTGTAAAACAGCCACGTCGAAGACGCGTTGCCACTCGAGGAGCTCCTAGTGCCAGATCCCGAGCTCTGCCAAATGCTTCGAGACATAGACAAGACCAAGGTAAAGCTCTGGCTACTTACCAATGCATATGTCAACCATGGCAGACGGGTTGTCCGTTTGCTAGGCATTGAGGATCACTTCGAAGGCCTCACCTATTGTGACTATGCAGCTGAACCCATACACTGCAAGCCTCATGTCGAAATGTTCAACAAAGCGATGCGGGAGGCTGGTGTGGGAGATGTGAAAGCATGCCATTTTGTTGGTAGGTGCCGTTATCCGACCCCGGCCTACCTCATGGGGAGATACTTATGATCCAGTTCAGATGATTCAGCCGGGCACTGTTTTTCGGCCGAAAAGTTTGGATGGACCGCCGTTCATCTACTCGAAGATGATGCCCAGCCACTGGAGGCTGATGTTTGCAAATATCGCATTGCCCGCTTGGTGGAGTTGAGGAACCTGTTCCCTCACTTTTTTATTGGACACGGGACAGGCATCTAAATGCCAACTATCTGAGCCTTCTATTCTATTCGATCCGATCCTCAACGGACAGGGAATTCCAGGTTTCTGTGCAACCGTAACAAAATGTCTTGATAATCCGGCTCGTCCTCGGGCGTAATTTGTCGATGGCGAATTAAGAAATCTATCAACACCAAGGCACTGTTTGGTTTGAACTCCTTCAGGGACAACGCCCGCTTGACCTTGGGTACCGTCAGCAGCTCAAAAGCCTCGACCGAGCCATCATTTTGCGCCAGGGTGTCCAGTGGCGAACCTGTCAGGTCCAGATCAAATATGTACATGCGCTCGGGTTGGGCCAACCCCTCCTCGCCTCCAGATCCCTCGTCGGAAAGGTTGAAGAATGTTATATCCCCGGCTGCTGTGGCTCTTTTGACGGTTTCCTCTCCTAACGATGCTTCCTCCTCGCTCTCCCGGATCAAGCACGACCACGGAGTCTCCCCGGTAGCAAGTGCTCCACCGACCGATGTGTCGAGCATCCCGGGATATTTTGCCCTGTCCCTGGACCGCCGCGGTACCCAAATCTCCATTGAATCCTCACGGTCCTTATCGGCGTTCCAGCGATAGGCGGTCATGTGCACACCATATGTGACAACTCCGAATAGCGGGCAGGCGCTGCGTTCAATGCTGAAGAGCAACTCCGCGTCTGGGCCGTAGACCGGCAGCAATTCGTCTCGCCACTTTTCGAGGTTCTTGAAACGGCCCGACGATCGCATGCCCAGTGTCGTTTCCATCATAATGGCCGTTCGTGTAGCATCGTCGTGGCCACCAACCAGTGTGAGAGTCCTCGGGCTGCAGTGCCGGTCGAAAATCCAGTTCGGCAAGCTGGCTAGGGCCAGGGCGACAGACGGGAGAACATATCCAAACGTGACGCCCGGGTGTGAAGCTATACGGAAGTGCACGTAGGAGTTGGGCGTCTCGGGCTGGTCCCCGGGACACGGGAACGAATCGACAGTCTTGACAATATCAAGATTTGAGTGACTCATGGTTGTCGTTGATTATGGATGAAGAGGTGGGGGAAAGAGGGGTGAGCAGGCTGGGCTCGGTGATGAAGAAATCAATAAAGCCTTCGCGTCATGTTCAACAGGTCGCTTGTTGAGTCGTTGACTGTTTGGGCTATCATCGGGCTGGGACAGAAACGAGGGGCTTTTCGAGCCTGTGGTACGGCGAGGCAGTCATCATCTGACATCCGCCACACGGCACAAACCCTTAGGATGGCCAATCATTGATAAGGCTGAGCATGCAGAGAGGGCAATGTGAGTGTGGAGTGATGTGGCAGGGGTTGTTACCGTGCATACGTGTGTGTAGACGGCAATGCAGAACAAGTACATATAATCAGCCAGCGCAAGGCTCTGTGGCATGAGTGCCGAATTTGGACCTTTGGTTTCATTACTGTGGTTTGCATTGATATGACTCACTAGTAGGGCCAGTGCTAGGAACCAATCCGGAACATCCCGAGGGTTACCCTTTTTCTTTTTTTCTTTTTTTTTTTCTTTTTTTTCCCGCACGGTGGGAGGCAGGGAGGAAAAGATCCTGAGGCAGATTTGATAGTAATCTCACCGTGGAGTGGTGGGATAGGTTTCATAGTGTAGATGGACCGGAGCATGTCGTTGATGCTCAAGGTTCGGGTGCTAGACCAGCTTCAGAGCACACCAACGTCTCCTGCCACCCCCCCTCGCCCATAAGAGGTTCACTTAGGATCTTGGCCACACTCAGCAGATGTTGATCATCATTGCGGCAGGCTATGAGTGACAAGCCGACCGGCATGCCCCTAGGTCCTGCAAAGGCAGGAATGTGGATCACTGGCATGTGTGCTGCCTGGCCAGGCGGAACAGGTGAGTCCACGCCAACACTGAAGAATGGAGGGCTACTATGTACTCACCGTCCATACCGAATTGAAAATGGGACTGCCCATATCGCCCAGACTTACGGGTGCTTCATCGGTCGCGCTGGGGGTGATGAGTGCGGAGTACTTGGTGGCGATCTTGTCGAGCACAGGTCGAAGAGCGGCGTAGTAATCGAATGCCTGCCGTACCTCGTCGCGGGAGAGTTTACGCGCTTCGTCAACGGATGCGCGGACCTCCGGATCCAGCTTGGTCTTCGTAGCGTCCATGAGATAGTCGTTGTAGAATGCCACACCGCCATTGGCTACAAAGATAACCTTGAACATCCGATTCAATGCGTCGGCATCAGTAAAACCATCCGGGAATTCGACGTAATCGACCTGGACACCGTGTTTGTTGAGGATCTCGGCGGCCTTCTCCATAGCCGTGAGAGTGCCAGACCCGGCAGATGACCAAAACGGTGACTTCACGAACCCTACTCTCATGGTTTCCAATGCTGTTTCCTCAGGGGGTTCTTCCACCGAGATGCTGAGAATTTCGGTAAGAAGTTTGAGATCCTCCAGACTACGAGCGGAGTACCCGATGGTATCGAACTCGAGAGAGGCAACTTTGATCCCCCCACCAGAGATCGTGTTAAAGGTTGGCTTCATGGCGTATGTGCCCGTGTAAGACGCAGGGCGAATGACGCTACCTCCAGTTTGGGTTCCGAAGCTGAGTGGGACGTGGAAGTCAGCCACGGCAGCCGCAGACCCAGCCGAAGATCCACCCGGTGTCCGGTTTGGGTCGTGCGGGTTGGTAGTGGCGGGACCTGGGTTGAGGACTGTGAATTCTGTCGTGGTTGTCTTGCCTGCAGCGACTCAGAACGGCTTACATCGTAAACTAAGCAAGACATACCCATTATCAGAGCTCCGGCTCTTCGGACGATGTCGACAACGGACGCATCCGCATTGGGCTGGTTGCCCTTGTACAGAGCAGAACCATATTCCGTCGGCATATCTGAATCATATGAGCACCGTGGCTAGGAGCTGGAGAGGCAAGCTCACCTTTGGTGTTCATTATGTCCTTGATCCCGATGGCTACCCCATGAAGCCGGCCCCTTTGTCCGCATGGAACTTTGTCCAGATCACGAGCCTGGCTCAAGACAAGATCTGGATCTGAATCAAGGTCAGTTTAATATGCTCGGCAGTAGAATGCGAAGGAAGCACGCCCAAGTGCTGCCACGCTTTGACTATGCCATCCCTCGACTTGATGCGGCTCAACAGCGCAGTCGCGTAGGCCTCAACAGTGAGCAGGTCTCGCTCAATCAAGCTCTGGACCTCGGTGGCGGTCAGCGACCACAGTTTTGCTGGCACGAACATCACTGTTAGTCGTAGATAGTTGCCGATGGGAAGTCGTGCTCAAGTTGTCGCCGAGAAGCAGCATTGGAAGTCCGCGCAACGGATTTTGACTCTGCTGGGATCTATTGCTCCTTCCCAGAGAAGAGCAACGCCTTTCCGGGGAGGAGCGAGGCGGGAAATCTTGCCTTGCCATCATTGCACTGTGACAAACAAAAAATGAGGGGTTAGAAAGGTTTGTTGGCCCTGCCATCACACAAGCAGACAGCGCGTGTCGAACAACTTGAACTTCCATTGAGCGATAGTTATGTATAATACATTGAACCACGGGCAGCATGGTAACGGATGAAAATTCGAAAATCAACGTTAAAATGGCAGAGTAAAAATTCGGACCCTGAAGGAACGATCAGAGTTGAGTAGGTACAGATCCTGCGGTTTTAGGACAGTCTGAAGCGGATAGGAATGAAGTGCTCGAGTCTTAGGCCGTTGACCTCACGCTGCTTGGCAGATCGGATATTCAGTGCCGAGACTCCGACTCGAGCATTCGAGATGACCAATGGAAAGACCGTTGACCTGCAGGGCAAGCTGGGGTCTAGGAGAAAGCCAGAGCTGACGTCGTGGAGCTAGCTAGCTGCAACGACAACGTCTGTGCAGCTCCGAGACCACGTGGATATCAAGGCATCGTATCGCGAAAACACTCATGCTATGCATCTACCAAGTTGGGCAGCTTGAAAAGAACATCTGTTGGCTATTTCGTGACCGGCCGGAGCGTCGGAGGTTGGGACTGACCTGAGTTTTCATGTACGGCCGCGTGGAGTTCGGACAGTGGGCTGATTTTTTTCTCTCTCTCTCTCTCGCTTTCGGGAACCCGAGCAAGAAAGTCGTATGGTATTTTAAGAAAACTTGGATGCCCTGCACAAAGTCGGATTCACACAGTACACTACACCGATGGAAGCAGAAACTTCGATCCAGAGGAAGGCCTGTCAAGCTGAATAGATCGCCCTCATTGCCTAGTTCATTCAGGGCCGACAGGCTTGGCTAAGACAAAGATTAACTGTGGCAGGAAGCGACGCTGCGGAGTGCAACAGCCACTCACGCCACTTTCTTCGGAGGGCCACACGCAACCACGCGGGGAGGACGGCAGGGGTCGTCACTTCCTCGACGAGAACCTCACCTTTCGGCCTCAAAACCCTCTGGAAAAGCTGCACACACAAGAATTTATTTGACCCCTGCAAGTCGCTGTTGTACGACATCCCGAGATCCCATCGAGGGGGTCCCGGCAATTGATTGCCACCAGGGGAACTCTGTCCCTGGCCGGCGCGTCCACTATGCGAGAAGCACGGGTCACCCTGGACGGTGCGGGACGACAAGGATACGGACACCGTCAACCGCCACGAGGATGAGCCTTCCCGTGTCTTCTCTTTTCTCTTTTCTCTTCTTTTTCTTTCGCCCCCGAGTGCTGGGGCTGACGAAAATCTTTGCAAACTAAGACATACACTTACGTTTCCTGCTAATCGGGGATAGCTCGGCTGTGGCCACACCGCAAGAGGTCGCAGAAAGGCTGCCTCTCAATCCATTCCCGGAAGGCTGCAGGCTGCGTCTGCCGGACGGCAGGCATGCTTGGGGCGCAGTGTGTCGAGGACGGTGTCTCTTGTATTGGGACATCGGATGCGTTCTCATCTCCATATGTGTCGTCATCCGCATCAACATCCTCGGTGGGTAAACGTCGAGGCCTATCCGCAGTCCATGGTGCCTTTTGTACTGTACATACACAAGCGCGGCATCACAAGATAGGATAAGACATGTGTTTACCTGAGCTCGCATCCCCCCACGCCAGTCGCTTAAACACCGGGACGGATATGGGCCACGGAGACTGACAACGCCAACAACCTCGTGCTCGAAGTGTAGTGTATGTACATGCTAATCCCCCTCCCTCTTTGAAGAGCAGTCACGGCCCTGGGAAGCTGAATCTTCAGCCTCGGTACCAGTCTTTTGACATACCCGATTGCACACCAGTCTTCATCTGGCACGATTTTGACATTCGCGGACCATGTTCACCATGGTGTCCGCGCTGACCCTGCGAGGTGAACCAGCCCCCCCTGTCGGTACCGATCGACTGAGAAAGCTTGCGAGATCTTGATTTGCAGCCCTGACCTCGACCCTGGTTCCTGGAAATGGAACCCTGGAATCCGCCACGTTCAGAGCCGGCCCAGCATGCCACATGCATCAAAAACTTCCTCTTCCTCCTCAACCATTGTCCGCTACACCCCACCTCGGCTCGGCAGCGATCCGCAAGGGCCCGCGGAGAGGTCTTGAAGCCGGCTACCGGAATGTTTTGCTGGGCAGACGGGGGTGGCCAGATCTTCTTGTCTCTTGGCCCTTCTTCTCCAGGGTCAAGAGAAACAGTGGCAGCATCGCCTTGTCCGCCTGTCCTGTCCACGTGTTGCCCATCTTCTCACACGCACCGTGGGCCTCCTCACCTTCCGTGCTTCTGTAAAGCAGTAGCTCGAGTCTCAGCACTACACCCTATACAGTAGTGTAATAACCTCAGCTTTGTCGAGTATGTACTCCAACCGTATTCGGACGAGAAGTGGCCTGCTGGGACCGATATGCCGCCCGTTTTGTGTTCCTCCCTCCCGGTCGCAGGTCCCTTGCTCTTCGCTCCCTGCACACTAAAAGTCTCGCGTGGGCGGGCGGCAGCACCATCCAGCCCTTGTTGATCGCCGCCCCCCGCAGCCAGGGACCGCAGATTCGCCATGCCATTTGCATGCCCAGCAGACGGGGCTCAGCTGGGCTATTAGTGCCGCTTCCTCACCTACCTTGCCGGGCTCGGATCGGGTCCCGGTTGGGCCCTCCTTGGCCCTCCTTAAGGGCAAGCAAGCATGGGGGACGACGTCTGCGCATCCCTGGCTGTAGCATGCTGGAGATAACCTAACTATTGCTCCGAACTGCCGGGCCCGGGAGAGCGCCGTAGCTTATGTGCACTGGGCAACTGGGAAAATACGCACAGGGCATACATACATAAACGCTTCTCCCTCGCATGTATTCCAAGGCCCTTTGACCACGGCCCTCTTACCCCCCGGCTCAACATCGATTCTTCTTGTTGTTGTCTTCACCTCGGAGTGGGGTTCTTGCTTTCCTTGTTTATTCTGTCATTTATTGTGTTAGTGGCCGAGGGATTCTGCCATATGTCTCCGGGATCCCGAATTCCCGACGAGAGAGTCAACTATAGCAGCTGTGTGTTGTCTTAAATTTCCCCGAAACGAGGCTCACAACCATCCCGAGGGGCCAGCCTTGCCTCTAGTGGCCACACTACCCACAAAGAAGACGAGCGGCACATACCACGAGCTGCTGTGTGGAATACAGACCCCTAATCAACCAAGTCGCCTTTCCCTCACCCGGCTTGGACATTATGGCGGCGCCTTGGGCAGGAGACAACCCCTTTCAAGAGGAACAGGTACTGTACCTAACTATCCCCCCTTGTTTGTACATGTGCAAGCGTACCTCCTTCCAACTACGCAAAAAGCCAAACACCAAAACCAACCCCTAACACCTCCCACTAACGCTTCCCTTCATCTCCTCAGCCCTTCGGCGGCGGCCAATTCGACATAATCGACTGGCACCCCTATTTCCAATCCTGCGTCCGCTACTTCATCGAACACGCCCAATTCGAAGGCCCCGTCCAAGCCCTAGCAGCCTTCATCAACATCCAACTCCCCTTCCAAAAAGCCCAACAAAACCCCACCCTCCTCCGCCGCTCCCCTTCCCATCCCGGCGGACCATCCCACCCCCCAGGCGGCCCCGGCCGTCTCTCTCCCGCAGCAGCCGCCGCCGCCGGGCAACCACCTCAACCCGTCACATACCACGTCTCCCTACACCCATACATCCGCCGGCTGATTGCGACGGGATTTGACTTCCCCGCGGTTTTGCACGGGTTCTTTGGGGATGACTGGGAATTGGGGGTGCGGCCGCTGCATGAGCAGGAGAGGCGGAATTTCTTGTTTGCGGCGAAGAGTAGTAGCTGGTTGGAGGTGAAGAGGGCGTATGATATGGGCACGGATGAGACGGTGCCGTTTTTGAAACCGTTGAGGAATGCGAGTGAGCAGGAGATTAGGGCCGGGGAGGGCGGGTGGAGTGAGTGGTTGGCTATGCAGGATTGGTGAGTCTGTTTTTTTCTTTTCTGGTTATTTGTTTTATTTTGGCTCTTTTATTCGATTACCTCTTTTGGGGGAGGAGAAAGTCGTCTGCCCCTGAAGTACCAGAAAACAAGTGAAGAGCGAGTGCTAACTGTTATTGTGTAGGATGCTAGGGCCGAGGTCGATGGAAGTCAGGGGTGATACCGCGGGAGGCTCAAGGTCAGGGGCTGGTGGAGTGAGGATTAAGAGGGAAGAGGAAGATTGATGACCGGCCACCCTGGGCTGGTTGGCGTATGTGACCGTGGTTCGATACGGTACAGTGATTGTATGATTGCGGGGAAGGGTGTAGTCGTGGTTGGCTGTGTTGCGGGAGGAACGTTTATGGGAGGCTCGTCGAATTCCGTCTTTCTTTTCTTTGTTTGGGCATGGCGAGCATGGCGGCCTTCTCGATGTGTATCACGCTATCATGTTTGATGTTTTCATGGAAGCCCCGTGCTGGATCACGGGTTGCAAAGATAACCACCTCAGTTTTCTCAGCAAACTACGCAGAGCCTGCACCTGGCATGAGTGAGTGGCTATGATTCCAGGTAAACCCTGGGCCTGCCTGCTGCTCAATCACTCACCTGATGTCTATCTTTCTCCTGGTTATTTCTTACTAGGTACATCGAGTTGACGGTTGTCTCCTCCTTTCGCCAAGTAGTTAGGTGCTTCTACGGTTTGCCGTGCCTGGCTTCTCTAGGCTTTAATCTTGCAAGTCATACATAGCGTTTTCTTTTGCTACGGGTCAACACGCGGTTTAAGTCTACCAAACTTCAGTGGTGAGGACTCATCTAACTGGTTTAAGCCTGTTCCTTGTCTGATATGATGCAAAATGCTGTTGGATTTGTTCATTTAGCACATAAGTAGACACAATCAACTCGTAATGTTTTCAGCGGATGATTAGGAGTGTTAGACAAACGTGGATTGGAATGACCGGCGCACAACGAAGAAACGAGCGATAATAATGGCAGCCATCTTGTATATATAGGGTATCGATCGGACTCCAGGAATCCGGTTCTAGCTTTTGCCATCGCCTTTTCCAACTTTGCAATCTGCTTCAGAACACCTCAGTTATTAAGCCGTCTTTCTCTCACATCGCTACCATGGCCGCAATCTGGGATGACCCTCGAGCTCCCTACCTGGAGATGGTACGTCTCGCGCTCATGACTTGACCATGGTATTTCGGTCCCCGACCCCACACAATGGTTTATTGACACGGATACTTTGTACAGAACCCCAGAGAACCAATGTCTGAGATTACGGCATGGTACGCGAGATACAACCTCTGCAGAACATACTTTTTCGACTACACCCAGTACAGCGAGGCTGTGATCGCCTTGGCCGAATTTCTCAACATCCAGCTCCCACACTCAACCCGAGTAGCGAGGAACCAAGTCAAGCTCCGCCCATACATCCGACGACTCATCGTAACGGGCTACGACACAGAGGAAGTACTATCTCTGTGGTTCGGCGCGGACTGGAAAGGCGGGGTTGGGAGGGTATTGCAGCAGGAGCGCCTCAATTATATGTTGGCGGCCATGAGCACCAGCTGGTTTGGGGTGAAACAGGCTTATGATTTTGGCCCAGCCCAGAGTGTACCATTTTTGAAGGAGCTTGAGGCGCCTGACATCGAGGCGCTAAGAAGGGCACGGGATCGGTGGGCGAATATGCAGAATTTGTGAGGATTTCCTTTGGATTTTTCCTCCTAGCTCAAGGAAGATGTGCTGACCCTAGATGTTTAAGGATCACCGAAGAGGACGTGATAGTCAAGAGTGAGAGGGAGGCGGCATAATGGCTAGGCTTTACGGGGAGTGATTCTTGGGAGCTCTGGTAGAAGAGCTCGAGCGAGATGTCTTTCCTAACAGGCATCCTGCTGGACAGCTGCGTTGATGTTGTGGTATGGAAATTTCCTGCTGGACACAAGGTAAACAGATTGTATTAGAACATTTAGATTGCTGGACCAACAAGTTCAACTCAGGTACCCCCTAATGTTTGCCGTGACCTTCCACAAACTTGTAACCTACCAAACTTACATGGTAACACAGCTGCATATCAGCATCCTTCTTGTGTGATGTTGTGTTTTGAACCTAGTTCAACACCTCCAAGGTACGCCCGTATTCCCTTTCGTGCTTCGGGGGAGGTCCTATTTAACAGTTAATAACAAGTATCCAATACACTAAGTGAGCTCGACTCTCTGCTCGGTTCTCATGCTAATTTGGTAATTTGCAGTTCTTTGTGGTCGGTTGTGTGACATGCCTTCCACATCAGATACGTACGTAATATTGAAAGCCGGGTGTAATTCGGCGTAATCAGCACCCTGCGCGGCCCCACCCACACTTCTTTGTTACGCGGTCCCAGCTCGGCTGCAGCCGACTGCAGCGCGTCGCAGCCTCGAAACACCATTCTTTCATTATTCTTGCCGAACCCACGTCCTCGAACATTTCTCCCAGATCCGCCCATCTTCAAGGTTAATTCCTTTGAACCTTTCACGCCCCACCAATACCCGCAACATGTGATTCCTCACACACATTATTTTTTTTTGGATATAAATACCTTCTGTAACCTAGGTCCCTAAGTTCAAGCACACAAGCGCACGCGCCCACGAACCACTTACACCCTCGCGAACGAACGAACGCCGTTAATTCCAACCTCCACCGACCGAATTCACTCCCCTCGAGAGCTAGGCCATCAATGCCCCCAAAATGGACCCCCACCACGCCCACGCCCACAACACCCTAACCACCTCCCTAACCGCCTGGCAGCACTTCCTCGACCGCGCCCTTCTCAACCGTCTCGACCCAGCGCGCTTCGCGGCCTTCCTGCCGATCCACTTTAGCGCACACCCTTTACCACCGGCGTTGGTGGCTGATGTCCTGTTGCGGCCGCCGCCGGCGCCGCGGGGGTGTTATCGGCTGGATCCGAGGGTGTTGTTGTATTTGCAGGCGTTGTTGAGGCAGAGGTGGGTGGATGTGGCGGGGGTGCTGAGGGGGTTGTTTGTGTATAGTTCGGCGCAGAGGAGGGTTGGTGGGGAAGAGGGGGAAGAGGGGGATAATGGTGAGGGGGCTGGAGAGGGAGGAGGGATATCAGGGGATGGGGGTGATGTGGATGTGAAGATGGAGGTGGAAGAGGAGGGAGGGGGAATCCAAGCCGGGGTCGAAGCACACAATAAGAACGATACCGGGAAGAAGAACACAACAACAACAAAACGCCCCCGCAAACCCCGACGCTGGCAAAACTCCTACGACGACGAAGAAGTGATCCTCTGGCGGCTAGCGCGGGCGATCCACGAGGGTACCGCGGTCAAGACGGCGCGCGAGGTCGCCCAGGTCGCCCAGGTGCTGGCGGCGTGGATGCGGCTGTTCGCGGCGCGCGACGTGTTTGGCCCGTCGGCAATGCACCACCACCCTGCTGCGCTGATGCAGGCGCGCGACGATATGGAGGATGCGCGGGCCGCGTTTGTGCTGTTGCTTATTGCGTTTAGTGAGAGTCCGACTGTGCTGGCGGCGCTGGAGCGGGTGGCTTTTCGAGGTGAGTGGGGGTGTATTTCCCTCGGAGGGAATTATCAAGTGGGTTACAAAGTAGACGTGGTGTTGACTTTGTGCTGTAGGGGTTTGCAAATGGCTTTCTGAAGCTCTGCGGGTTTTCGTGCCGTGTATCATGCAAGGGCTGCCTGCGATGGCCACGCGGTTGGAGATCTTCAGGACCGACGTGCTGGGCAAGCACCTCCCGCGGAAAAAGAAGGACGTGGAAGATGTCGACAGCTACGTGGACAGCTTTATCGACATGGACAGCTTCCAGGTCCCCGAGCTGCCCGTGGTCAACTCTCGGGCTGGGCTCTACATCTACCTCAGCGCTGCGGTAGGTTTTTGTCGTCCCTCGTTCAAACTTTTGGGCGCATCGTGCTGACAATAGTAGCTCGTGGGCCGACCCATGCTTGACGACACCGCCTTGTTTACATACTTGCACAACAGATATCAGGGAGACATACAATCCACGGCAGTCCAACTGATCCTCGCTTCCTTCGACCTCCTCGCCAACGCCGTCTTCCGCAACGAAGGCCCCAAGACAGGCCACCTGCTCAAATCCTACGTCGTCAACAAAGTGCCCCTCATCCTCGTCTCGCTGGCCAGAACAGCCAACATGTACCCATTCGACCCAGAGTCGTGCATCAAGGAAGCCCTCGGGCAGGTCGACACCAACGTGTTCCCCACGCTGTCGGGCATGTTCGAGATGACGACCAACAACGCGCACCACAACAACGCCAACAGCTCGTTCCATGACTCGGTCCGGCAGGACTTTTGCTTCTCGTGCCAGCTGCACGGCCTGCTCTCGCAGCAGGCGATAGAGAGCCTGCTGGGGGATATCACGTACCAGTCGCTGCCGGACGAGGGGCGGTATGTCAAGGAGAGCTTGGTGCAGGCGTGTCTGCAGGATGTGGACCGCACGCAGAAGCTCATTGGAGAGCTGGATAATATGAATGGGAATGTTGGGGCCGCTGCGCAGGCCATTATTGAGGTAAATACTACTACCACCTACTGAGTTTACAGTCCGAGCATGTTATTGACAGAGATCAGGTCATCGGCAGTCTCTGCCGGAACAAGGAAACCATGACCCTGAAGCAGCTGTGCAGCCAGCTCGCGGCCAAGCCGCTGTCCCTGGACGTGTTACTCCTATTCGACAAGCCGCAAAAGATCCTGCAGCCGCTGTGCGAGCTACTCGACAACTGGGCCGGATACGAAGAAGACCAAGGCGAGTACCAGCCCGTGTACGAAGAATTCGGGTCCATCCTGCTCCTACTGCTGGCCTTTGTCTACCGGTACAACCTCTCGCCGGCGGACCTAGGTCTGCGCTCGCCGGACTTGTTCCTCGCGAAGCTGCTGGGCGGCGGGAATAAATACCGGCCACTGGAGGAGTTGGACGAGCAGGAGAAGGCGCACCTGAATGGTTGGATCCACGGGCTGTTTGATACCGCCGGCGGCTTGGGCGACGATCTTATGGCGTCGTGCCCGCCGCAGGACTTTTACTTGCTTATTCCGACGCTGTTTCAGCAGATTGTCGTGGCGTTGAGTGCTGGGTATTTGGCGGATGACGTGCTTAAGGGGGGTCTTGAGTGTGGGTTTTCTTTTCTTTTTCTCTTTTCTTTCTCCAGATCAGGCTAACAGATGAGTAGACTTGGTCGGCGTCCTGCTACTACCCTCCCTCGTCCCCGCGATCCTCTACCTGTCGAACCAGCTCTGGGTCGGCGGCCCCCAGATGCAGTCGGCCATTATCAAGATCCTGCAGGTCATCATCCGGCCCAGCGGCATCTCCAACGAGGCCATGACCATGCTCTCGTCCGTGCTCAACATCGTGGCCAAGCCGCTGGAGCACGCCCTCCGCTCGTACCAGCGGCAAGACCCCAAGTGCCAGGAGATCGAGCCGCTGCTCCGGGCCATCCAGGAGAACCTCGCGCTCTCCCGGCGCACCGGCGGTGCCGACCACACCGAGCTCGAGTCGTGGTGCAGCACGCACGCTAACAGCAGTAGCACCAGCAATGCCACCAACAATAACAATACCCTTACCAACAGCAGCAACAACAACACTACAAACAACAACAACAACGGCGCCAGCGGAACGACCACCACCTACCCCCACAGCGGCCTCACCGCCGCCGTCCGACACACAGTCCAAAGCCTCATCCAATGGGCCCAGCACCCGCCATCTCTCAACGGCACGCCAGCGACCTACACCCACCGACAGACCCTCGCAGCCGTCAAGATGCTCGGCGCGAAACGGGTCCTCGCCGTCCTCCTCGACGAACTGCGCGCCGCAGCCGACACCCCGCAAGCCAGCATCGCCTACGACGTAGCCACCGCCCTCATCTGCGCCCCCGACGTCACCAACGACGCTTCCCTCCCTCCTCCCCCTTCTCCTACCGACCCGAACACCTCCAACCCAACCGGGACAAACCCAGACGGAACCACCACAACAGCCCAACAACAACAACAGAAAAGCCAACACCCCTCAAACATCCAACGCCGCACCACCCTCCGCACTGCCCTCCACCTGAAAGCCACCACCTGGAAACAAACCCAAACCCAAACCCAACAAAAATCCGGATCCAACGACCCCCTCACCGCCGAAACCATCGTCCGTCTCCACCGCCGCGTCGAAGCCCAACTCACCCCCGCGCCTCCCCCTCTCGCTCTAGTAGCTCCTCTCCCTACCCTCCAACCCTCTGATGCTGCGGATGCTGATGCGGCGGAGGCGGCGATTGCTATTAATGCCGCGGCTGCTATGTTGCATGGTCATGGGCAACCTGTCGGCGTCGAACTTGCTGGCGCGCTGGGGTCGGGCGATGTGTTGGGGGATGCGATGGGCGGTAGTGCTACGGGGGATCTGTTGCAGGATTCGATGGTTTTGGATGCGGCTGCTGCTGCGGCGGGGTTGGATGGGACGGATTTGTTGGGGGGTAGTGCTGGGGATCTTGGTAGCAATAGTGGTGCTGGTGGGACGGAGTTGGGAGGGGATGGGTTGTTTGGGAGTTTGGGTGCTGGGAGCGATTTTGGGGCGGATTTTGGGGGGTGGGATATGGATCTTTCTTAAGTTTCTTGAGCCTTGAGGGAGATAGATGGATATATGGGGGCTATGGGTGTGTGTAAGTGGGTGTGGACGTTTGTACGGGGAGTGTTTGGTGATGGTGTTTTTGGGGATAGAAGCGAGAGTATAGATTGTGGGTTATTGTATGTACCCCTTTTTTTTGGAAGGGGGGTTTGATCAAGAGTTTAGCAATCCAGCGTTGTATTTTTTGTATTATTGTATTGTATTGCGTGGTTATGATTCCTACTAGATTGGAGTGAGGTGATGGAGTGTTGCTGAATTGTTGTGTTGTTGTGCTGTTGGATTATGCTCTTTGTTGCACTACTTACACCATGTGTTGTGTGAGTGAGTGAGTGTGACTAGGAGTGGTAAACCTGGGCCTCAGGGGCAACAGCCATGTGGGATATGGTTAGGTCAGGGGGGCGATGTTGCACAGCACAACACGGGACTTTTCAGGAACGGTGCATGTGTCTTTTCTGTGTTCGACACTGCAGTCCTAGTACTTACTGCTCACTCCTCACACATTTGTCACACGGCAGAAGCTGGAAATCTTGGTGCTTTTTGACATGTTCAGTTTATATATCTCTCCATAGGAACGGGTAGGAAAACACGTGGGAACAAGACGAGCGGAACAGGGTTATGAGGGACGTCAATGTTAAACGTGTCGTCGTCTTCGGGGCCGGTGGTTTTCAGCTCGTTCGGTGGGTTTCGAAGGCGCTGAGGGCTGCGCTATAGCGGAGAATAAGATTTGGCAGTGGGACAGTAACCTAGAGTTACTCTTTTATCAGAAATCGAAGCTAGAGGGGCTACACAGCAGACCCAATGGCACGGCAACCACCGGCGTCTGCATACCGGAGACTTAGTGTAAAAGGGCGTGATGAGCCAGTTAACCAATGCCGTTGTCCAGACAAACGGTCAACTTTCCTAGCGCGGGATTTAGTGTATCATGGTATTTTCTATTTTTATTTCGCACTGACGTGTTGTATCACTTTTCATTTCCGTACAATAGCCACCCACAAGAGCACATCACAAAAGCACATCACAAAAGCATCATCAGCCCAGCCCTGTTCTGACCCCCCCATTCACAAGTTGCTGTTCAGTATTTGTAGCCGGCTTTCAGCCTTCTTCGGCACACCAACGCATGCAATATCGAACAATGTTGCATCTTGCGCACTTGCCGCATGGCAGCAGCAGCAGGAAAATGCCTTGTGGTTGCCACGCTGCATCTCTGAAGCCAGACGAGACGACCCACCTAAAGTACCCTGCCTTGCCTGCCCGCCCTGGGTCGTTTCGTCCTGGACCCGCACGCCCAGGAAACGCCCAGAGAACCTCGACTCCACCGGCGTCTAAATTGGGTTTAACCTTTGACGCTGTTCAAGATCACGTTGTGGGCTTTACTTCAGAGTCCTAACACTCGCAGAACTGTGCCACTTTTTGCGGGCGGAATGCGGGGGATTGAAGAAACGGCAAAGTTCAAAGTTCCAACGTCAGCGTCGGCATCCTCCTTCTTGTTTATACCCGACTTGTGTAACGACGCAGCAAGAATATCATTTTCCCTTTGAGAAGCTCGATTTGCTGCTCTTTTCGTCGCTGGCAACCTGTGCGTGGCTCGCGTGGGCTGGAGGATTTTGCGATCGGCGGTGATCTCGCCCGGGCTGGCAAGCTTTACGAGGCTAACCTGTTTCGGCGCAGGTTCTTTGCCGGTTGTGGGGTTGCAGCGAGCCCAGAAGGAAGGAAGCCCCGAGAAACGGCGTCGAGGAAGTTTGGGGTCCAAGTTTTTCTTTTGGTTCAACGGTTGATCTGATGAGAACATTTGGATCGTGGTGAACATGACGAGAGGGCTTGCTGGCCGTTGTGGTCATGACATGCTGTCCGCCGCCTGGCATCGACGATGATGAGGACGACAACAATCACCGCAACAGTAACCACTTCTGTGAACTCCGACTCAGCCTTCGTTCGTCTCGCTTTGGTTTGCTTCTCTGGGCCCTGGAAAACGACCCTGGCCGTCTGGGCAGACTGCGCGTCCACCAATGACGCCGGTCGCGTCCCACGAATTATTGGGGCCCGGTGTTCAGCTGAAGGTCCCATCCTCTTTGGGCGATGGGCTAAGAGAACTTTCTGAGAGTGAAGTCACCCCAGACAGCGCGCTCCCTTGCCAAAGAGCCAAAGAGCCTCAGCAGTAGTCACAAAAGCGGGACACCGACCGTTTCCCGCTTGCAGTTCCTGGTCCTGGCTGTGCGAGCCTTGTGGTGTGTGGTGTCCCGGCTCCCTAGTCCTGGGCTCCCTAGTCCTGGGCTCCCTTCCCTCGTTTGTTGTCTTGTTTTTTCCTTTTCTTTTCTTTTCGCGCCAGAGAAGGAAAAGAAGCTTCGCTCGCCTGTCTGGGGTTGTCGTCATTGGGCGTCGAGGAGAAACAAAACTCACGCTCGCTTCTTCACTGACCCGCTCGCTCCCTGCTCTCTCTCTCTCTTGGCAGCCCGTTGTTTCTCATCCACGGGCCGCAGCAGCCAGCTGTCGTCACCACATCGACGTCGAACAACATATCTTAGATACCACACACGAAGAGCTCCCTGCGCCGGGGCTTAGCTTAATACACACGCCCCCGACATGAGGACCTCCCTCGGGCGCGCAGCCGTGTGCTGCTCTGCTCTCCTCCGGCTGGCCGACGCCAAAGCCCTCAAGTGGAGCGCCGACGAGAACGAGCCGCGATGGGTGCCCGCGGCCGAGACCCAGCTCGGCTTCCTGCCCTCGCTGGGCATGAACAACTTCGCAGCCGGGCCACAGCCGACCTCGCCGCCAGAGCCGAGGACTGTGGCCCACGCGTTGGTGGCGCGTGATTCCACCGACAACACCTGCGGCTATGTCAGCGGGAGTTTCAGTAAGTCGCCCTGGGATTCTTGATTTTAGACTCTGAGTGAGGATGGGATTGTTGTGTAGCAGGACAGGGACTGACGAGAACCAGCGTCCTCACTCTGGTGCGCGTCCACGGCGCGGTGTGTGTACAACTCGATCAACTCGCACATTGGATGCTGCGACGACGGCGAGACCAAGTGCCCGATTTGGACCACGTGCTACGACTCGACGGAGCGGAGTAGCTTCTCGACCAATAACGGGTACACGATGTGGTGGTATGTCTCGTCGTTTTTCTCAAGTTATCGGGTCCCTCTCACGGACTAACAACCCACAGCGGTTCCTCGGACTACCCCCATTGCATGACCCATGTCTACCAAGAATCCTGGGCCGGATACACCCTCTTCGGATGCGGCGTCGCTGCCGCTACCGACAAGATCTGGTATCAAGCCCTAGACAAGCCGTCGTCGACTAGCTCTTCCTCCACTACCAGCGCAGAATCGACATCCACCACCAGCACGTCCACGTCCACCTCTGCTACCGAAACCTCTTCTTCCACACCAAGCCCCACGCCAGGCCCCGCTCCGAACGGCGGCTCCTCGACCCCCGTCGGGCCCATCGTCGGTGGTGTTGTAGGCGGAGTCGCCGTTCTCGCCCTCATCGGCGCCGGCATCTGGGCCATCAGGCGGCACTCCAAGAAGAGCAAGCAAGTCAACCCCGACCCAGCCGCCGCCGCAGCCGCAGCCGGGAATATCCCCCCGAACGGACCCAACGGACCCAACGGCCCCGCCAGCCCAGTCAGCCCCTACGACAACAACGGCATGTCCCAACCCCCCTACTACACCGGCGGCGCGGCCGCTTTCGACCCACGCGCCAGCCTCGCCAAACCTCCCGTCGGCCAAACTCCTCCAGGCGGCAGCTACGACCCCATGACGGGCGCGTACATCCCCCCCAGCGTCAACGGCGACCACAGCACCCTCGCCGGCAGCCCCGCACCGGGATCTCCCCCGCTGCACACGGGGTACCAGGGCACGCCGTCGCCTCCTCCTCCGGGGCAAGGGGGGTACCCGCAGTATGGTCAGCAGCAGCAGCAGCAGCAGCAGGGTGGGTTTGGGTATGCACAGCACCCTGGGCAGCAGCATGCGCCGGCGCCGGGACAGCAGGGGTATACGGCGGAGTTGCCGGCGGAGAGGGGGGATGGTGAGGTGAGGGAGTTGCAGGGGTAGTTGGGTTAGATGGTAATTTTCGGGGGGCTTTTTGGGGGGGTTTTTTTTTCTTTCATATATCCAGGGCGAGACAGGATGAACGAGGCGGAAATGGGATTTGATGGAACAAGGACGGGAGTCTCGTATTTATGGAAAACGCCATACGCAAGATTTACTTGTCATGATATATGGGTGTTATGGAGGTCGGTTGGTTCGATTTACCTCGGGATTCCCTCTTTGTCCGTACGGTCAAGAATGCATTTTTTTTTATTTCACTCTCAATGAATAAGAGCTCTCTCGTTGACTTGTGAACGGTGCGTTTGATGTACATGTGAATCGGTACAGTACTGTACATGTATGTACATGTGCAGTAGGCTTGACCCTAAAGCTTACTCCGCCTCCACTTAGCATACGGATGCTCCTCGCTCAAAGTATCCGGAACAAGATGGTCGATGGCCCGGGTATTGACCATCCCCGGGTGCAGTTCATCCAGGCTTGTGACGCCGCACATTTTCATGCTTGTTACTAGTTCGTCGTTGAGGACTGTTCTGTCGTCAGCTTTTTCTGTGTCTCCTACTGAGTCGAGCACACTCCCGTCGAGCACCCCCCAACTCCAGGCTAAGTAACGATAGTGAAAACAGGGGACTTACTCTCCAAAACCCTCCTCACCCCCTCCCCCCCATAGCCCCCCAACCCCCACAACACCCCCCTCCCCACTCCAACCCCCCTCGCCCCCAAACACAAAGCCTTCAACACATCACTCCCCCTCCCAACCCCCCCATCCACAAAAACCTCCATCCCCTCCAACACCTCCGGACAACACCGCTGTATCTCCAGCAACACTAATATCGACGCAGGCGATGTATCCAGCGACCGACCGCCGTGGTTGGAGATGAGGATGCCGGAGACGCCGGCGTGGAAGGCGCAGAGGGCATCAGAGGCGGTTTGGATGCCTTTGAGGACGATGGGGACCCCGGGGGGGAGGTGGGCGCGGAGGAAGGGGAGGGTGTGAGACCAGGTTAGGGAGGGGGAGATGTAGGATGCCATTAGGCGGCCTAGGGCGGAGCCGTTGGTGTCGGGTCGGGGGGTGAGTTGGGTGGCCATGGGGGTTGTTGTGTTGATGGTGGGGGAGGAGGAAGTGGGAGTGGTTTGGATGCGCTCGTCGGCTTCGCGTTTGCCCGGGACGGGGGCGTCGACCGTTAGGAAGACGCCTTTGATCTTGCTGGGCCCGTTGGGGGAGGTGAGGGAGTGCAGGAGGGCTGAGGTGTTGGGGGCGTGTTTGTCGACGTAGAGTTGGAGGAAGACGGGGATGTCGTCGTTGGTGTTGTTTTGCTGCTGTGAGCCATCGGGAGATGATGGTATAGGGTGGTCCAGAGCGGCTTGGATGACATCCGCCACGGCAAAGCTCGCGCTGGTACTAACAATCTGGGCTACACCTCCCATTTCCTTACACGCACGCGCGATCTCGCGCTCACCCTCCGGGTGGACTGTCTTGCCGAGGGAGGTGGGGGAGACAAAGATCGGGGAGGAGACCGGCTGGCCGAGGATGGTGGTTTTTAGGGACACGGGCGCGGACACGTCGATCAGGACACGCGGGCGGAGGGTGATTTGCGAGTAGGTGGTGCTGTTGCGGCGGTGGGTGTGGCAGTCTGTGGCGGCTGAGGAGACGAAGGCGAGGGTTTTGGGGGGGAGGAAATCGTGGGCGACGAGGCGGAAGTCGTTGACGGATAGTAGACTGGATAAGGGGGGTTTTTGCTTGGGTTTTGGGGTTGGTTGGGATGAGGAAGCAGCCAGGACGGGAACAGATGAGGAGAGCCGGCCAAGTTGCTTTGATGCTGGGAGCGTAGAGAGGAGGAGTGATGGCGAATGGACGGCGTTGTATGCCTCGGTACCATCGCCGCCTGCGTGGTCCAAGAGGACCGAGAGTCCGCCGGGATGTGTCGGGGCAAACTCGGTCAGATCGTAGACCACGCCGTCGATGGCGAGCCACAGGGAGTCGATGTTGTTGTGGTTGGCTAACTCGGAAGGGGGTATTGAGCGAGACATGTTTTGATGGTTGAGGATAGTTCAACGGTAAACAATGTGGAAATACATAGTAGACTTGAAAATGGGTTAGCCGGTTAAATATTCTAGCCTGACGCTCATCCGGTCTTTCTCCTCAATCCCGGGTTCTTGTCCGAGATCTCGGAGCGGGCCGGTGTGGGGCATTTCGGTGGTGATTATACCGAGCCCGGGCACATGACCGAGGCTGCATTTGGATGCCGCAATGATGGTATCCAGGAATGGAAGTAGGCCTAACTTAAGTCTGGCGCAAATTGAAATTTAGGCGTGGTGAAAGTAATCGAGAGACATTTGTCAACCGAGAGGAAAGAGCGTTCTGGGCTCAAGAAAAGATCCGACAAATACCCGCATGTTGTACGATTCAGCACTAACGAGGAAAGAACGAGCTGTGTTTTTGGTTTAGACTGTGGACAGGTCGCCTTTTCAGACCTTTCTCGAGCTTTTTCGTCCTCTGTTCTCCTAATGCAAATCTGCCAAGATAAGACGAGCTCAATCGGCCCCCTCTAAGTGGCATGGCCGTGGAGCGAGCCTGAGACAGTTGCACGCACAAACCCATTGCTCTCCTTCCCTTCCTCAATGCCGACCCTTTATAATCCACCCGCCTGCTGTTCCTTCCAACCGCCGTCCCAAATCGACTACGGTCGAATGGCGCAATGGGAGGGCCGTGGGCGTCAACTGGTACACCACGGAATCTCAGCCCCCGGGTTCGATCCCCGGATGATGATGCACCGACGAGTAAAATCTTTCGGGATTTTCGTAACCGCCCCCCCATTCCTTGACCCCTCCGGGGGATTGAGATGATGGGGCGGTGAGCTTTTTGACTTTTTTTCTTCCAGGGCAATTTGCTTCTAATAGTTGGTTTTGTCTTTTTTTAATTTATTAGTATACGCTGGGAGAGGGTAAGTACTCTGCCCTACCAGTTTACACTAATTCCCACTGAGGCATCCTCATGTTTACTATATTGATGACTGTCCTGCACCAAGGAACAGAGACTTCACTGGGTTGGGTTGTATTGTTGGATTTATATTCGATATCATCAAATCATACTACATCACGGTAAATATACCTCAACCTCTGAACAAATGTCAACAAACACTCCTAACCGCCCATCGACCACTCCCCCTCGAATTCACTCCTGTTTGCGTACTCAAATCCATGACCAAACCTACCGCCACAATCCTCATCATACGCATCCTCCACAGTAGCCGGGTGATAATTGTGCGGAAAAAACCTCGGCACACGAAACACCTCCTCCTTCCCTTTTCCTTTCCAAACTGTTTGCGATGCGCTGTGCTGTCCTTGAGTTTCCCCCATGTTAAGCTTTTTGCAGTGCCCAAAACTGACCTCGTCTTTCTCCAACCCCACCGCTTTTCGTTTTCTTCCCTCCCGTTCCTGATATCTGTTCTCTGAGGCGGTGTCGTTGTCCACCAGCCTCGACGCCCTGTTTTGACCTCTGTCATTGAAATCCCAACCTCCCTCGTTTTCCTCGCCTTGATTCATAGTGTCACCCTGTCCCTCGTGGCCTCTATCGCCAAACCAAAGCTCATGCCCATGCCCATAACCCGAATCATGTCGACAATGCCCATGATTTCCTGTCCCTAATCCACCATCCCCATCCTCATCCTCCCCCTCCTCCTCACCACCATCATCACCACCATCATCTTCATAACCCCCCCTTTCACCATCATACCATCCCATCTGCAGACTCGTCCCCAACAAATCCTTCTTCCTCCCCACGCCGACGTCCTTCCTCCCTCCATCTCCCGGACCAGAATAAGGAGCCGAACCCGGAGCCGAATAATCCAAACATAGCCCTTCCAACGAAGGGACAGGGTCCAAATAGGGCAGGGAAGTTGGAGCGGGAAAGGCTTGGGCAAAGGTTATTGTTGTGGGACGGGCGGCGTGTTTGAGGTAGGTTGTTGTTGCGTGGGAGGGGGGGTTTTTGTTGCTGTTTCCGATGTTGTTGTTGGTGATGGGGTTGTCATAGATTGGGTTGGTGTTATGCGTTGGGAGGTCTGGAGGGGATGGGGGGTGGGTGGTTGCTGGGTGAGGGGGGAACGGGTGGGACGATGAGAGGTGGTGATGGGGGTATAGTGATGGTGGTGGTGGTCGTCGGTTGGCGTTGGGGAGGGTTATGTTGCTTGTGTTGTGGGTCAAGTTGTCTGAGTAGGACAGTTAGTTGATATGGTCAAGTTTTCCATCTGGCTTAGCAAAGGTAGAACTCACGCTCATCAACCCCCCGACAACTAGGACAATGCCAATGTCGACAAGCCTCGTCGCGAAGGTCCTCAAGAAAGATGGCGCCACGGCAAACATGGCGGCTGCTGGGGTTGAGGGACAAACACTTGCAGCAACTCCAACCTGGAGCGTGCATAGAGTTTTTGCTGCTGCGTTTCGAGGTCTGGGAGGGCATCATGCTCACTCGTACGTAATCTGCGTGTCGAGGACGGAACCAAGCCAGCACGGCATAGCACTTGGAAGGTAGACGGCATGGATAACCTTGGGAGGAGCATCTTTTTTATCAGGTGTACCTCCCGAGCTAAATGTGGCCAAACAGATAAAAAGCATGATATATCGCCATCCCGCATAAGACAGTTTTAGGGGTATTGAAAACAATTGTATATACGTTGCTGTGCCCTTCCGAGCCATGGGGCCATGTCTCAGTATGTTTGTGCCACCTCAACTATTTCCCGCATACCGCAGTATTTATGTATGTCCTAGACATCCCATGGTATGTAGAGCTGAGGGTAGGGGGGTAGTTAAGCACTCCATAGTAGACGGGCTGGGGCATGTTCAATATACATAGTATCCGGCAAAAGTTTGTTTAGTTGTTGTTCAGCTCGCCTGAGATTTGCGGCAGCTGATAGGCTCGATGTGTGTCTCAGGGGCGAGGACGCTGAAAACTGTTTCGCTCTATTTTTATTTTGTTTTTGAGTCGTGGCTAGCGGGAAATTTTGGGTAAGTGAAACACAGGCTCGGAAACTACACCCGTCTGGATAGCGGGGGGGGCATATTTTTCTTAGCCCTTGGTGTTAGTCTCATGCCAAAGTACAGGTGAATGGTCAGCTTTTCAGGCATTGTTTATCTATCCAAGGTTTTCTTTCCTTTGCATTCCTCCCTTCACCATTTAACTTTGCTGCCTTCGCTTGTGTAAGTAAATGCTTGCTTTAGACGTTGTTACACGGTAGTTCCCTCAGCGTCCCAATGGAGCGGTCCTAGAGAAGGGCAAGTTTTTCAGGCCATCACGCCAGAAAGACCATGAATGTTTCAAGCGGTAAAGGTTCAAAAACATGGCGAAGCATTACTTTTCCCTCCCAGCTCCGTTTGAGCCAGTTAGTTCGAACCCGAGATTCATCGTGAAGGCGTATCTTCAGTGCAATACAATAAAGCCAAATGCACCAACTTTATTCTTTTTAACACCTGTGTCACATTAACTGTACTCCTCATAAAATGGCGACATTCCCAAGACTCGGGACATCACGCCAATTCAGTGTTAGTGACTCCGTATCAAATGCTGACTCATCATCAATTGTTACAATCTTTCCTTATCTTTCCATTCTCGATACAGAATACCTAACAATACAGACAGACGACTCACTCCCACTTTGTCTCACTCACGCACTCAGGACAAAGAACTCACTCACTCAGCAACCAGCCATTCATGCCAACTCGCTTAACCACAGACCCCCTTTTCCAATATAAACAAACGAAACCAAACCCACCGTTTCACGAGCAGGAAAAGCGTTCCCCCCCGCCCAAAATGGAAGCGCTCCCCCAACTCCCACCTAACTACGCAGCCGCCATCGAGCTCATCGATGCCGCCCATGAGGCGGACCCACGGCCGGCTCCGGGGCCTGCGATCTTCCCGGTCCCTTATGAGCTGCACTATGCCCGCAAGATGACACGGTGGTTGGCGCTGCGCGAGCCTGAAGCGTCGCCTGCGTTGCAAGTTGCTTGTCGGGCGCAGCATTTTCGCCGGTGTGTATATTGTCCCCTCTTCCCTGATTTATCAGCTCCCCAGCTATTCGGTCACTTCGTGGAGGATATACATCCATAAATGGCCCTCCATCTAACCCCTTTCCATCATGGTTCCGTTACGATATCACACTTCTCCTGGCCACATCGTAACAACCCCCTCTAACATACACTTCAGGTGGCAACTCCCCCGCTCCTCCTACCCCCAAACCCGCGCCGGCTACCTCACCTGGCGCGCGAAACAAAAATCCCTCGCCGCCGCCGAACTCACCACCCTCCTCTCCACCTCCCCCCAAATCCAGCCGCCCATCCCCCCAGACGACATCGCCCGCATCGCCGCGCTGGTCCGCAAGGAAGGTCTCGTCCTTTCCACTACCGCCACCGCCGCCGCTGTGGGTAAAGAAAGCAGCGGCGAGCCGACGAAGACGAAAGAGAGCGACGAGGAAACGCAAGCGCTCGAGGACGTGGCGTGTCTGGTGTTTCTCGACGACCAGTTTGATGAGTTTGAGAGTCGGAGCGAGATCAGTGAGGATAAAGTGGTGGGGATTTTGAAAAAGACGTGGGGGAAGATGAGTGGGAAGGGACGGCAGTTGGCGTTGGGGATGGAGTTGAGTGAACGGGCGACTGGGTTGATTGGGAAGGTTTTGGAGGGGGAGGTTTGAGGGTGGTTGGGCTGGTTGGTATAAGGGGGACTGTAATTTCAAGGTGAAGTTATAGGCTGGCCTGTTTCTTGGGGGTTTTTTCTTCTTCTTCTTTTTACGATATCGGAGAATGACTTTCTCACTATAGGGAGAAGTGGATAATGAACGAACACCGAACAACGAACAAATGTCTATTTCGTTTTCTGTGGGAGAAAAAAGAATAAGAGAAAAAAAGTCAAAAAGCTCACCGCCCCATCATCTCAACACCCCGAGGGGGCCGAGGAATGGGGGGCGGTTACGAAAATCCCGAAAGATTTTACTCGTCGGTGCATCATCCGGGGATCGAACCCAGGGGCTGAGATTCCGTGGTGTACCAGTTGACGCCCACGGCCTCCCCATTGCGCCATTCGACCGTAGTCGGTTTGGGGGGGCGGTTGGAAGGAACTGAGCGAGGGGGGGTTATAAAGGGTGGTTGAGGGAGGGAAGGAAGGAAGTGTTGTGAGGGCGAGCTTTGGTGACTGCCTCAGGTTTGTTTGGATGACTTCCTCGGGCAACTTCCATAGGCGACTTTTCGGGCGGCTTTTCAGTGGCAGAATAGAGGTACAAGTATGTTAACTCACTTGATCCCATTTTGTGGTCCCATGTTCTATATATTTTCCTCTGTTCATGGTACAGCCTGTAACGACGGCAAGTAGGAAGCTATTCACAAACATCTCAAACCAAATCACGTATTTCCCAAGCAATTTCTTGAACCACAACAGCCACGGCCCAGCATCCAAACAAGGAGAAACCGGGCCGGCTCATGTATTAAAAGCCACGAGAATATAAAGTCACATTTTCACAAACATCCCACATCCCAGATCCCTCATCCATATAATATCCCCCATCTCTCAAAGTCCCATGATCACATGAAGTCCTCCTCCACTAAACCCCCAGCGGCCGCAAACACAAATAGCCATATGTTCATCCCCCCTCCACCTCATCCCCCACCCCCCTTAGAATATAAACCAGCCAGGAAAAGACACCGTCGCCTTGCTATGGACGTTCCGGGTATCATCGATTCGAAAAAAAAAAAAAACTGAACAAAAGAACCCCAAAAAAAGAAGAACCCACGGGAAAGGAACAGGAAGAAAAAAAGGCATGAAAGGAGTCCCGCTAATGATACGGACAAGAAAAGGGAAGAAATTTTGTTGCACAAAACAAAATATAATGGTCCCTCAACAGAACGGGAACATGATGCAGACATTAACAAGTTCCCAAAGAAAACTCTGGGTGACGCCGAGAAGCGCCGAGAAGGGGCGTAATAATGGGAATGGTGTGAAGAACGTGGGGATCGTATTTACACGCTCAAAATATATTGGTCGACCCCTGGTCTTTTTTTGACCAAGTGGTGCCCCCGAAGGGGCAGGGCGGTTCGAAAAAATAAAAAATAAAATTAACGGCCGAGGGTCGTGTCGTCCCGCGGCCGGGCCGGGCACAGCGTACCTCGACCATCCCCGCCCCGTGCTACCCACCCGCCCGGCCGGAATTATATCATCCCGGCCGGGGCATTCCCCCCCTCGGCCGGAGTCCCAGTGGCCCCCTGCGTCCCCTGCGTCGTCCCCGTCCCCGTCCCTGTCCCCGAGCTCGACCCTTGGGCCTTGCTGCGCGGGGTGTTGTTGGACGAGCCCAACCCGCGCTTCATCATCTTGCCGAGCACGGTGACGAGCTCGCAGGCATCGTTGAACATGTCGTTGTCGATGCCCTCAGTGGCCTCGTACACCTCGGCAATGGTGTCCTTGGCAATCTTGCGGCTGCCGTCGGCGTCGTGGACGCACTCGTACAGGAAGGCGGCGTACTCGGTCTTGACCGAGAGCCGGAGGGAGTGGGAGCCCCAGAGCAGCTCGTCGGCGAGGTGCACGGCTTCGCGGAAGTATTGGTGGGCTTCGGGGAGGTAGTCGCCCGGCTTGAGGAGGAAGGCCGTCGGTGGTGTTGGGCCGAAGCCCGGTGGCGGTCCTACTGGTCCGCCTTTGGGGGTGTTTTCGTCGTCGTCATCCCTGGCGACCCCTTTGCCCTTGTCGACACGTGATGGGAGGCCGGGGACTGTTGATGTGGACTGGCTCTCGGGGGTGTTGACGCCCATGGTGGAGACGGCTGGGGTGTTGTGAAAGAGGACAAATATGTGGTAGAAGGAAGCGCGGAGTTTGTACGCCAGGACCTTGAGCTCGACGTAATTCCCAACCATGGGCAGAACGTACTGCTGGAGGAGGACTAGCCCCTCGCGCGAGAGCCACACGATGTGGCAGGTGAGGTCAAGGGCGGCTGCAGCTTGAGAGGCATCTTGACGTCGCTGTTTACGGGCTTTGATGAGTTGGTTCGAGAGGTTGATAGAGAGTCCGAGGATCCGGAACAAGACGGACGCGAGCAGCGGGTTGTCATTTTCGACTGCTTTGGCGAGCTTCCCAAGAAACTTCTGGTCGATTTCGGAGGAGGCCATGAGAAGCGTGGTGTGGCGCCTGAGGCGTCCTGGTGATTATCGGGAGGGCGGCGGTGAAAAAAAAAGAGAGCCTTTGTTTTCGAATGAGACGATTGAAGATCGATGGATGATGATGAAAGGATCGAGACGGATGAAAATGGTTGACCCCAATTAACCCGACTTCACTCGGCGTGAACAAGTCCAATTCCTCCCAAATAACAAAGATTTAAACGAGTGACTGTGGGTCGGCTTCTTTTTGTGCATGAGGGTTGTGAGGTGGTCCCAAAAAGATGGTCGCCTGATGGGTGAGGCAGGTTGGCGCCCAAGATATCTGGCACGCCGAATCAGGGCAACTTCCCCAGGGCAGTGAATGACTGTGTGGCCTCGAATGACAGGGCTGACGTCGCGGATATCGGAATTTCAAGCTGGAGGGGGACAACTCAGGCCATTGGAGGAAGACTGGCCAATATACTACAGCGAAGACGAAGCGACTTTTTTTGCGTGAGACGGAGTTTTGTACAGGGCCCAGTAGCGTTATGGATCGACAGCGGCAAATGAGTGGGCGCGCAGAGAGTGTGAGAGAGAGCGAGAGAGAGAGCGAGAGAGAGAGAGCGAGAGAGAGAGAGCGAGAGAGAGAGCCGTCAGTAGGAAGACGGACCAGAAGAGAATTGAGGCTAGGATTTGAGGGTGGTGACCGTGTGGACGACGATGCAGGGCATGGCGGCGACCTCGAGGAGTGGGCAAATGAGCGGTGCTGGCGTTGGCGTGTTTTCTTCCCCCCTGAATTGAGTTGAGATGAAACAAACACCGTCTCTTTCTGGACCTCCGCAGCTCAGACAACTCTGAACACAAGAGGTTCTGGAATCTGGAATGGCCGCCGGCGAGGCGCGAGGTGCGGAACCAGGCCAAAGGAGATTGATTGCTCGACCGGGGGTGGTGCGCTTCTTTTTGGGAGCAAGAGAGCAGCAGATCGGAGCTGAGGCGAGCAAGGCCGGTGGATTCGGTGAAGCCAAGCTAACGTTATGCTTCCCTGGGGGCTGGGAGATGTGCGCTCTGGTGGAGCTCTCGAGCTGGGGGCCAGTTGCGACAGCGTCTGACAACAGGCCTAGGGCCGATTCGAAGCCGCGAGTGGGTCAATTGGCGGAGCGGGTCATGCCCGGAGCCGGGTTCGGGTTGAGACGTCGAGTGATACTTCGTACGGGGTAGAGCACCGTTGATGCCGTGCCGATGAGGGAAAGTAAACACGAGAGCAAGGGATGGAGGGCCGAGACAGACAGCCGCGGAGGTGGGTGCAGCGTCGGGAGCGGCAGATGCGTTCGACGGCTGGGGGGGGTCCCGAGACGTTCTTATGGATGGGGACGCGCAGCAGCAGCAGAAGCAGGGCACAGTGAGGGTCTCATGCATGAACGAGCGAGGACGGTGGGCCCATGGACCCTCGGGGCAAGGTCGAGGAGACGTCTTCGAAGAGGCTCGCGCGGGCGTGGAGCAAATCACGAACGACCCGACTCGGCGGCCCGGGCTAGCGCACCAGATGACGCAGAAGCGGACGCAGATGCAGACGCACAATGCAAGGCAACGCAAGGCGAGCAAGAAGCGCAGCTCGCCGTCGACAAGGGCGGAGTCGAGGGGTTCGGGTTGTCCGAGAGATTCGAGGAGGGGAGCCGGGAAACGAGCAACGATGTCATCGAACAATGGGGTTGGTCTCGGCTTGATGAAAAACAAAGGGTGGCCGTTGGAGGGCTTGCAGATGGCGCGCTGCAAGGTGAGTTGTCAACTTGTCCATCACCCTTATCAAATCTCACTGGGCTCCTGACAAGCCCCACGGCGCCATTCAGCGAGGGGCAAACGGGGACCGGCTGGAACAGGATGTAGCCCTTGGTTGCAACGCCGCGGAACGAAGAATCCTGGCAAATCCGTGGGAACCCGGGGAAGACCAGGTCAAGACGACGATGGAGGCGCGCGAGACGCTTCAGGCGCGATGCATGGCGTTTGCGACTCGGGACCCTGCACGTGCCGGTAGCCGCTGTTCCTTGTTCTCGACGAAGCCAATAATATGCGAGAACTACGCAGGAAACAGGCCAAAATGAGCGGACTCGAGACAACTCGAGGGATGACGAGAGCGAAAGAAAGGAAAGCGCCCGCTCCCACGGAATCTGCCGGGGTTTACCGGTAGCGAGGCAGGCACAAAACACACCAGTTTCGAGCGGAAGGAGCTTTCCATGCTGGAGGTATTTCTGCTTAAGTAAGGCAACACGGGCCTTCTTGTGCCACGTGCCAAGACCCCGAGATCGCTGAACCCTGGAAATGCCTGCCGTGCAGTGCTGGGCCCTGAGGCCCGGGAGCGCCTGGCCATTGTTTTCCGGGCCTCCAGGGCCACTCCCAGCCATCGTATTTTCACAAACAAGAACCTTCAGCAGCTCCCAATTGGTGCCAGCATCAACCACAAATCCACAAGAGCCATGGCCGCCCTGCACCGGCCCATCTGCTCGAGCTGCTTCTCTCCAACTTATCCACCCGTCGACTTCAACACGCATGGCCGTCGACAATGCGGCCACCCTCCCACAACATCCCACGCAGCAGCGCGTCAGAATCTCCTCGTCCACAACAGAATCGGACAGCGCGCGGCGTGGGCTGCCGTTTCCCGTGCCCCGCGAAAAACAAACAGAACATGAACTGGCGGTGAGCGGGAGTCCGAGATTCCCTGCCCAGCTCCCGCCTGAAAGCTCGCCACTGTCCGGACTAGGCAGATCGACCGAAGAAGAGAAAACCTGAGGGAAAGGGGCCCGAGATTCCCCATATCAACCGCTCGACACATCGCGGAGCACAAACAGCCTCGTCCAAAGTCTCTTTCTTGGCAGTATGTGCTTTCACTCGCTCCCAGAAAACGGACGTTTGTCCGACGGGACTGTCGCTTGTCGTTGAACCGGCCGTCCAAAAGAAGAAATGCCACTAACCCGATTGTCGAGTCCACGCGGTACTTCGGACTGAGAACGATCACAGGAGGGTTGGAATGACCCGTTTCACAGCGTCATCTGCTTCTCATCGGGGCTGCAGCCCTATTAAAAGACGGCACTGTCTCATAAGTCGAAAGTCTCGGCATCTTTTGAGGAGTCCATTTCTGCCGTCAGCAATTCCGCTTGAGCTGGACCTTGTCTGGTTGCACAACGACTCAAAATTTGATCTGCGCTGCCGCATTCCTAGGTACACCTACCTACACTCCACGTAGATCAGGAATTTCACACGATCAGCTTGAACAAAGCTGTTGCGTGCTCGTCATTGACCTGACCGAAATCAAGACCTCGTCTTCATGTTTCCTGGGCATGGTGCCTGCCAAGCCGCCACCGAAGTTGCCTGCTCGGGGCTATTCCGTCTATCTCGAGGCTGTGTTCCGTTGCCATGTGCGCCGGGCCTATTACACCTCGTGGCCGCACCACCGATGTTCGCCGCCCGTCTTGTGGTAGGTTACGTGGTCACCCCCTAAGCATGCGGGCGCTCTCGTAAACGGACCTGGAAGAGAAACCGATAGCGTACACCAAGGACTCGAGCTCACCTGAAGGTGTTGCCTACGCTCCTGTGTCACCGGGCACAATCATTTCAGTGATGGGGTTGTGATAACTGAGCAACTAAGTTTAGGTCAGCCCGGCCCATCAGGTCTCTCGTTGTGTCCCACCCCCCACTTGCCCTTCCGAGATGGTGGGTATGAACGTAGCCGCACGAGGTATGCGCCGTACCTACAGGAACGGAAACACCTGCAGTAGGGCAAACGCAACGCACTTTTGACAGCTGAGCCTAGGATCCAAGGAACGATGTCAGATTTTAGACCTGAGCCACGAACGAGTAAATGAGCGAGTGAACGCACGAACTAGCAACTTGGTTATACGGAGGATCAGCGCTGCGCGAGTGAGGCAAAACCTCCGCTGCCGTTCAAGTTCAGCTTTCCAGCTTGTTCACCATCTGTCGCAATTTATCTCCCTTTTTTGTTGCTATTCTATTTTCTGAGCAAACAGCTAGTTTTGTATCGAAAAACGTCTTGTTGCGCCATGGCTTGTGGATTGTGAGTAATCGGTTGTTGCCCCGTGGTATAACAGTCAGCCTCGCCCGTGAGCCTCAAGGTCAGCACGAGATAGGTTTTGCGCAGCCTGGTCCGCCGACCGAGGACTTATCTTGAGTCAAATCGAGTCCTATTCAGTTTTCTATCTTGCTCTTTTAACAGCTGTGTCTTCCGCATAACGTTGACTCTCGTCGTTGCCCTGCCTGTTTCATTTCACCAGCGATTCAACTTGCTTCAACCACCACAGCGAACAACTCCAACAAACAAGCTAGCCATAGAGCCTTCAATCAACTCAACAAACTCAACTTCAACAACCCTCACACCTTTCTCTCCACTCTAGGCCTTTTGAGACACCTTCCCGAAACAACCCCAATTCCAATACCAACCCATCTCTAAACCACAACCAAGGGCCAAAGAACCCCCGACAACCCAACCCACCCGACCACCCAACACCCGACAACCCAACCACCCAACACCCAACACCCAACAACCCGAGGGAAAGAAAAATAATAAGTGAGGGGAAGAAGAAATGTGCCGCTACTACGCCCACCAACACGCCTGCCGGCATACCGTGCTCGCCTTAGCCGCCCTCTGCGGGCCAGCTTCCTTAATCCAAAACCCGTGTGGCGAGCGTGAGATTTGGCAGACTATCACGCTCTCGGAGGCGTGTGAGGATTGTCGGGCTGTTGTTGTTGTTCCTAGCAGTTATGGGCAGGGGAGATATAAATACTGAGGGGTTGGGTACTTAGTGGGATAGGGGAGGGTGAAATGGGTTAATAGGGGTGAGTTGGAAGGCATGAGGCTAGGGGCTGGAAGGGGTGAGTGATGGGTATCTGGTACGGTACTGCCGATGGGGTTGTGGACCTTGGATTGGTTGGGGGTCGGATCATGGAGAAAGGATCATTAGGGGTTATGAAGTTTCTGGTTATGCTATAGAATGGGGAATGGTGTTAGGGTTAGTTGGCATGTACCTTTCCTTTGTCTGTATTATCTGATGGTTGGGGGGGCAAGTCGTTGGTCATAGGTTACGGTCGGTTATGTTAAAGGTTGTTATGAGGGGGGTGGCTACGGGTATTGGGTTCAAGGTTCTATTTGTATCGGGCATGGGGGTTTAATTACTTTTTCCCAGGCCGTCATGTTCTGTATTCAGTAGGGTAGGGTCTCATTATTATTAAGCTTAGACTATCATCTCACGACTCGGAACATTTAACAAGGGTTGAATTAACGTCAGCTGTAGCAACAATACCGACTGGACTTGCATCCTGTGCTGAATCTGACATGTTCGACCTCCCATGTGCCCCGAACCCCCTTTACTCCCCCCATTGTATAAACCCAACCGGTCCGTCTACACAGTATAAAAACCCCGACCCGGTCCGGTCATCATCGTCATTATACATCCAACTAGAGATCTTGATATCAACCCAAAAAAGCACCGCAAACTCCCCCAGCGCCTGCCCATGTTTTTACACACCATTCCCCGACACTCGTAAAGCCGGACTACTCTCCTTCCTCTCACTACTCCCACTACTAATAACACTACTACTCCCACTACTCCCACTCCCTCTAATCCCCGGAACGGGACTACTCCCACTCCCTCTAATCCCCGGAACGGGACTCCGACTCGCTATTAACCCAGCCGAACCACCACTCCCCTTCTTCCGCCTTGCCCCGACCCCCATGACCTGCTGCAGCGGCACCTGCAGACCCTCGCTCGCTAGCGCATCCGACCCGCCACCATCAAAATACTCATGTCCCACGCTCACCACCTTGACGACATCTCCTAGGCCGACGGCCACACTCGTCGCGCCAAGACGGGCCATGGGCCCCAGCTCAGAGATCATTAGATGTGAGTGCAAGCCTGTGGTGTCTCGGTCGTCGTTGTCAAGCGACCGGGACTCGAACTCGAATTTGGTGTTGGGGCGGAGGTTGAAGACCCACGCTTCCCAGCTGGGCGTGGGGAGCGGTTGGTTCGCGAGGGCACCGTTTGTTGAGGCAGAGGCTGAAGAGCTGGGGGATCGTTTGCGGAGTCCGCTGGCCGGGGATGGGGTTGAGGCGCGGGGAGTGCAGGGGCTTCGCTTTTTATGGACCCCGACGATGCTGCCCAGCGGGAGGGCTTCCCAGACACCCGGGTTGGGAATGCGCCGAGTTGTCTCCTTCCAGGTTTGGGCAGACGGGTCTTCGGTTGGTGTGTTGGGAGATGTACTGTTGTTTTTGGCGTCTTCGGTGAGGCAGCTGTGAACGATTAGGTCGCCATCCTCAGCGCTATTATAGCACAGTGTGAGTGCTGGCGACCCCGATTGATGTCCCCGGTTTAATGAGATTTGCTTCAGCGACCGCGGTTGCATCGTTTCTGTCTGAAATGTGTGGATGACTGTTGACGAGGGCAGGTCGACGAGGTCAACACTTTGGGATCGGCCGATCAGGAACTGGGACAAAGTAGGAATCGGGACTAGACAATGGACATCTTTGGCCCCCGACTCTCCGTGGAGTTTCATCTCCGAGGAGATCCATTCGCCGCTCTGGTATCGGACAATGTGTATGCAGCCTCTACGAGAAGCCGTAAGGATGGAGACTGGGGCGGTCTGTTTCTGTTGTGGGTTATCTATCATTTTAGCTGTTAGCGGAATACAGAACCATGGGCTGTTATGATGCTCAGGTCTAATAGCTTACACTTTTCTGCAAAAGACACCGCCCAGACTAGAGGTGTTTTGCAAATCACAAAGCCCCGAGCCGCCATTCCATCCAGTTGTATCTCCACAGCCAAGCCATTCTTCTTGACTAGGACTAGTGAGGGTGTTGAACCTTGGTTTCTCGCGGTAAAGAACGCGGTTTCTGGCCTGTGGCCGCCCAGTTCGACGTTTTGGTTCCCGACCCACTGCTGGTGCTCGATATCCCACACGAAAACCTTCTGCCACGAGATCAACGCCAGCCACCTGGCGCTGTCATCGAGGGCCATGCTCAGCACGGGGAACGGATTTGCCAGTGGTACGTCGGCGTCAGACAGGACCCGGGTTCGGGAACTAGACGGCACATCCCAGATCTGAATATTGCGGTCGAGACCGGCGGAGACCAGGTGGCCATTGGGCGATGCCGTCAGCATAGCGACGTCGAGGGTATGCCCTTTTACCAAAGACCGGACAGACAGTAAGGGCTCGTCATCGGGATGATTGGGATCCTCGTCTCCTCCGAATCGGCCTTTGATCAGAAAATGGGTAAAGAGGCGTAGTGCTAACAGCACAGTGATCAGTGATACCATGAACAGGGGAATTTGGTGGTGAATAAAGTCGTAGATGGCAGGCAGAAACAAAGGTTCTTTTGTGTCCGGGTTGCGGTTAGCTCCCTTCATGACAAACACCACAGGATCGTAGACGCGAGCCACGTAGCTATGGGCGGTGGCCGGCTTAATGACCTTGATGACCTCCCGGGCCGTCTCGTGGTCCTGCAGACGAAGCCAGGAGGGCGGGCTCCTGGCCTGATGAATGTCGACCAAGAGTGACGAACCCGAGGCGTGAGTGCCTGCTCTCCACGAGAGGGTGAGGAGCTGGTTCAGCCACGGGCGGCTGCCCTCCGGGGCGTAGTGGGCTTGCGCAATGAAGACGAAGCCGACGGCAACAATTGTGCTCGCAATCCTAGTCGACATAGTCGTATCGCCCCAACGAATGGGGTACATGCGGCTGAGCCAGGACTGTTTGGGTGGATCGCCGTATGTGTGTTTCTTCTTCTTCTGCAACGACGCCTTTTCTAGTTCAATGAGTTCTCTTTGCCGGACATCGACGCTGATGACGGTAAGGAAGAAGGTGGACAGATAGAAGAAATCGAAAAATGTGGCAATGGCGGCGAAGGTGCAGAAGGCTGAGACGCCGTCGGCCGTGACCTTGGATAGACCATACAGAACAAGTATATTTTGAACACGGTTAGCGATGGCAATATGGGCCGTTGCGCCAAAGGCATCACCTATCCTGTCGCTGAGGTTGATGGTGGACGATGTGATAATAACAGCGTTGATCAAGCGGAACGAATTCTCTAGGCTGATGGCAAGGACCACGAGAGGGTAGGCATAGTGGGGAACGCGGGACAAATCGATCTCGAGGATGGCGCAGACGGTAAAACTGGAGAGGATCGAGCCCACGATCTGAGCGATGATGGTGATGGTCAGGCCGACTCTCGACTTGATGGCGCGCAACTTGGATAGGCGCAAGGCCAAGTGGGATAGGGTCAAGGAATAGGCCAGCGTCAGCATCACCCAGTCATATGATGACATGGGCTGAAACCGGAAGAGATAGAGCTGATTCGAGGCGCTCTCTCCCCCGGGTGGGATGGTGTCCCATTTGGCGTCCGGCCTTTTGCTTCTAGCTTGAGCCTCAACCTTCCTTGTCCACTGCCTCCCCACGGGAGAGTCTGCGAGGTGCAGTAAGGTAATGACGACGGCATCCGCAGCAACAAGTCGGCGCTCTTCGAATCGCTTCCCGCTGAACACGATCGAGTGGCGCAGAGTGGTATTGACAAGAGTTGACTGGGCCTTGCGTTCGTTGACGGTAGCGACAAGGCTAGGGTCGGCTGCAATCTTTGCGGCGGACCCGTCCCAGTACTGCAAGGCGGAGTGGAAGAACCAGGACTGACTTGTTAGTCCATTGGTGATGTGGAATGCGTCTCGTTGTTCGCGATCGAGGTTGACGTTCGGTTCGAGGTCTGTCGGCCAACCATGGAAGTTTTCACGGGGCCTAAAGTTGGTTGTAGGCCCTAGTATTTCATCCTGCAATTCTAGAGCACCCTGGAGGACGTCCGGCTCGAGCGCTTTCATGTAGCTCCCATGCACCCAGATCGAGCGCATGATCACATCGGGTTCAACATTGGCCCCGTCCCTCAGTGGTTGGGCGTCCGTCCAGACATGGTGGGGGAGATGTGAAACACCGTTCGTGATATTGGTGGCGTCGGTGGTGTAGAGAAACGGAAACATATAGAGAAAGAAAAACATGACTGCGCCCGACAAGGGCAACACAATCTTGACATGATGGGTAGCCCAAATGCCGTAGCGTGAGAATAGCTTCCGAAGAGGATGTGAAGGAGAAAGGACAGGAGCCTCGGTCGTGCTACAATGAGTTAACCCCAGCCCGATAATGTAGAAACACAGTACGAAAAAGAAAGGCCGGATAAGCACAATTCAACAACACGCCACGCACCCTCTAAGCGGATAAAGAATATACCACAGCATGATAGCTGGGCGCCGCGGGCTACCGCGTGTAACCCCGTGAAGCTATTTTCTTACGAGCCCTAAGAGACGCACTGGTGGCGAAAGAAAGTGTACACCGTTGGACTCGTAATTCTCCGATAATCTCGGACGGGCACATCCGAGTCAGCAGGTAGTAGTAGTTAAGATTCGTGGTGCCGGCTTGAGGGAGAAAAAAAGGGGGTAAAAAGGAGTTATGTGAATCGGCGCATTGTGTAAATCGTCGACGGCGTTCGTGCCGGGTATTGTTGTGTCGAGTATTATCGCTGATATTGTAAATAGGTGTTCACCCACGAGCAGGGCAGTGTTTGTCTTTGAGCACGAATAAACATTAAAAGTTAAAAATATAAATGATACAAGACAGTTGTTGGTCGAGAATTCACGCAGCGCTCACTCAGATGCGGCGTGTCGCGTGTATTTTGTCTATACTTGGCGATGTAAAGGCCGGACTCCGGTTGCTGGATGATGGACCGGTCCGACATGAGCCAGACCTGGGTATGTTTAAATGTCGTGCGTCCGAGATAAGGGAATAGCGCAGAAGATCCAGAGCCGCCCACTAAACTCCCATCAATCGACCGAGTTGGAATTCGCCTGGGTTGAATGATCCTGAGAAGGCCGAGCTACTAGGACGGGTTGCTCCGGATTCGTGACGTAGGTTGACAGGATGGTTGAGCCTCGAGTTCGATACTTGACACAAGGGGCTGGATGCAAAGGTTGGTTGTCGATTTGGATTCTGCCTGTCCGTGTGAGAGTTGAATGTGTACGCCGAGTTAGCGGAGCCTGTGAGGGCAACTGCCTCTAAGATCCTGATGAGGAAACTCCCCAAAGGCCAGGAGCCCAAATCGAAGCAACTGCAGTGGCACAATGGCAGGCAGAGCTTGGCTAGAAGGCCCAGAGCCTTGTGGGGACGGCTGTTTCAAGGATGCTTTGGCCGCCTGGGGGGCTTCAGATCGGCGTTCTCATGGGGGATCGGGAAACTTCAAAGATTTGAGGAAGGACGGCGAAGAGACGAGGAAAAATGTATAGGATTTTTCGCAGTGGACATGGGATCGAACACCGTAAACGCGGATTTCAGCTGGGCACCGTTAGAAAACTTTTGAGGCAAGAGCGATGGGCGCTTTGGCTAGTGAAAAACAGGGGGCGAAACGGATGTGCCTTGATGATGCGCTGAGTGAACCAGAATTATGGCCCGTGCCACAGCATTTCACCCCCACAACCGGGCACGCATTTTCACGGCTACACTACATGCAGTTAGTAAACCAAGTAATTACAGTAAGTACGAAATCTCAAGTAGACATTTTCATGTGCTGATGAGCACGACATATCAACCACCAGCTCGGAAGATCATTTATCGCCGCGTCGAGAGAATGGATGAGCCCAAAAGTACAGATCCCATTGCAGAGCTCATTACAAGGTATCATGACCTCACTGGCAATGAAATCGAGGAGCTTAGAGAGGAGCCAAGCCCGCTCCAGTTTATGAGATATGTCGCCAGGAACGTGCCCTTCGTCTTAAGAGGGGGTGCACGAAGTTGGTACGCCACTCGGTCATGGTCGGTTGACAAGCTGAAGGAGAGTTTGGGCGACCAGCCGGTGAATATTGCCGTCACAGCAGCAGGGTAGATTATTTTTATTTTTATTTTATTTTTGGTGGTCAAAGATTCCCCCAAGAAACTTAATACCCCCCTTTTACCCACCTTACCTCAGGTCCATATCCAATACTAACCCTCACAGCAACGCCGACGCCCCAACCTCATACACCCACCCCGACGGCACCACCTCTCTCGTCCTCGCCAAACCCCACGAAGAACCCCAGCCCTTCAGCACCTTCATCGACTACCTCATCGCCCAAGAACACCAACAAACAACAGATCCCACCCAACCACCGCGACCACCACCCACGGAAATCCGCTACGCCCAAACCCAAGACAACAACCTCCAACACGAATACGTCCTCCTCTCCGGCGGCGTCCCACCAGACATCCCCTGGGCGCGCATCGCCCTCCAACTCCGCAAACCAGACGCCACCAACCTGTGGATCGGCAACTCCCACTCTGTGACTGCGCTGCACCACGACAACTACGAGAACATCTACGCGCAGATCGCTGGGCGCAAGCACTTTGTTCTGCTGCCGCCGGCGTGTGTGGCGGGCGTGAATGAGCAGATGTTGCCGCTGGCGACATATGTTAGGAAGGAAGGGGAAGGGGGTGGGTTTGAGTTGGTTATTGATCGGGATGAGGATCGTGGGGGGGTATCGACGAGTGTGCCCTGGGCGATCTGGGACCCGGACCGGCCGATGGAGAATGCTACGGCGTATTCGTCGCTGGTTGAGCCTATGCGGGTGACGCTCGAACCGGGGGATATGTTGTATCTGCCTGCGTTGTGGTAAGTAAATTCCGCTATTCCGCTATTCCCGCTGTTGATGTTTCGGGGTTGAAAGAGCCCGGGGTGAACTGACGATGGGTTGGGTTACACGATAGGTACCATAAGGTCTCACAGAGCTGCTCACCTGAGGGGGTGTGCATTGCTGTCAATTACTGGTGAGGATACCTCTTTCTTGCCGTTTTGCCTCCTATTTTTAACACACAAGGGCCTAATATCTTGGACTGAGTAGGTATGATATGGAGTATCACGGATCACTGTACCCATTGGCGGAATTTGCCAGGTCAATAGCACACAAAGAACGGTTGACCACATTTTCCCGGTCAGCGGGAATAACGGAAGAACCCGACGAGACGAAGCTAGAGAGCAACAAACGAAGAGTAACACCGATACCAAACCCGCCATCTTGAGGCCGGTTTTCAAGTAACCAATAATAAACACGGGTAAATTCGACGTGACCTCCCGTCTGGCATGCAATTCTCGTAATTATAAACACTTGTTCGCTGCCCATCTCATTACCCTACTTCTTCTTCGCCACCCTCTTGAGCGCGCGCATTTCCTTCTTCATGCGCGGGTCCACCATCTTGTACCGCCCCTTAACACCCTTGGGACGGCCCGAGAGCCCACGGTTCAGACCCTGAGCCTTGACCACCTTGACAGGCGCCTTTCTCTTCTTGCGTCCCGCCGCGGACATGAGCTTGGCGATGCTGGTCGCCTTTTCCTTCTCCGACATGCCCTGTACGTTTTGGTCAGTACACAAATAAAACTCCATGGTGGGTAGTAGATCGGATAGATGGAAAATGTAGAACAAACCTCGTCACCAGCTAGCAAATCAGCCTTCTTCTTGAGCTTCTCCAGCTTCTGCGCCTGCTTGAACTTCTTGCGCGCGCGCGCCTCGGCAACCTTCTTGATGGGCCGGGCGTTGTAGGCCCGCAGCTTCTCCTTGATGGCCAAGGCGGCCTCCTTGGTGATGGGCTTGTGCGGCTTGTCGTGCCGGCCCTCGTCGTCGAGGAACCAGTCCGGCAGGCCGTCGCGGTCTTTGAAGGCGTGTTTGTTGTACCCTTCGTCGATGATGTCGTGGGTTGTCTTTTCGCCGCGCGCTAGTTGGTGGGCTAGTGTCATGGCTTCGGCGGTGATGATGTCGATGTCTGGAAAGGTGTTAGTGGGTTGGGAAATGATGGTGATGGTTGGTTTAAGGGGGTGGGAGAAACGTACTCGGCCGACTGTCTTTGGTCTTCTTCTCTGTTTCCTCCCAGTCATCTTCCTCCTCTTCCGCGCGCTTCACCACTTCAAACCCATTCTTCTTTTCTTTCTGCGTGGACTTCTTCTCCTTGCGCATCCTCTTCTGTTCCTCAATACTTGGGAGTTCGTCATCAGACTCCTCAATCTCAGCCTCAGCCTCAGCTTCGACTTCAACCTCAGACTCCTCATCAACATCCATCGCATCAGGCTCACTCTCCTCTTCCTCTTCATCTGGAACATCCAGCAGCCCAGGAATAGTCTGGAAAATGTCCTGGCTAAAGAACCCCCGAGCGCGCTTCGAAAGACCCGGTTCATCCGAAGGCGTATTGTCAAGATCCCGAAGGAGCTTATTAACAGCCCCATCACCATCCTCCGAATCCGAATCCTCATCTCCGCTCTCTACTTCCAGCGCATCCTCATCATCATCGTCATCGTCATCACTACCCCCCTTCTCATCCCCCGACACGCCCTCCCATTCATCATCCCCATGCTCTTTCCTAGCCTTCTTCGCGCGGTACTTAGCGTCGGAGGCGGCTTTCCGTTCCCGGTAATCGTCATACAGGTTATCCAGCTCACGCTCGAGCTGGTCAGCCTCCTCGTCGCTTTCATCGTCGGTTTCGCCGGACGAGCCGATGCCGGAGTCGCGGTCTTTCTTGGCGGCGTCCGCTTCGAGGACCTTGGTCATCTTGCCCTTGGCTATCTTGCGCAGCGCATCGGTCTGGTCGATGGCTTTGAGCCGGAACATGGAGTCTCCGCCGCGGGGCCCTTCTTGCTCCATACCGATGTCCATGGGCGCCGTCATGTTCATTTGCATGCGCACGATTTCCTTTTGCTTCTTCTCGTTGTCTTTCCGGCGCTCCTTCTTTTTCTTGGACGATTCCTTGTCCTTGATCTTTTGAAGCTCTTCCTGGATCCTGAGTTCTTCGTCCATGTTCTCGACCTGGGCCACCTCTTCCACTAGCGGGGTCTTGGAAGCCTTCTTGGTTGGGAACCCGAAGATCTCCCGGACTCTCAGACGCCATTTTAGGAGCAGCTTGAACTCTTTCCTCCCCAGCACTTTCAGATCGGCACAGCAGAGGCGGATTTCTTCGGTTGTTTCGGGTAGCTTGTCGAGGGCGGCCAGGGCTACGTCGCCGTTTTTTGGTTGCTCAAAGGTAAGCCGGTTGTACTGTCCGAGGATGGCGATGGGGTCTGTCGTTTGGATGAATTCGCTCGCGGCAATCTCCTTGTATTGTGTGTCTGTCCAATGTTAGCATCACGATCTGAGAAAGCATGGGTAGGTAAGGAGAAACGTACAGTCTCCCTCTTCATAACCGTCTCTCTTCCGCTTCTTGATCTCTGGATTGTACACCTTCGCCTCATTGTTCGGCGTGGGGTCGGCAAGATCTTCGAAGACGGACCGGGGATCGAGCAGGCGGGGGTCGATGCGCTTGGGGGCTTTGAAGCCGCGGCAGACGACGAAGATTTCAGCCGAGACATTACGGGACGAAGGCGGCTTGGTCGCATCGACTTTTGTGAAGAGCTGGTTGAGCACCCAAAGCAGAGAGTTGTAGTCCTTGGATCGGAAGACTTTGGTCTGTCGTAGGAATCACAAGATCAGCACTGCCCATTCTCTTTCCATCCTCCCCCTTCCCATCTCCCCCAAACCCCGCCCGGATGTCGACATACCACAAAAGTCCCGCCCTCAATCAAAAACTCAGTGGCCAATTTCAACGAGTGCAGGGCCAGTTCAGCCTGGTTATACGAATCCTGAACCCAGGCGGTACCGACGTTGGGGGCACCGTCGTGGAGCACGCAGTCGGCCTTCCAGGTCTTGATGTGCGTGCGGATGGTGGCGCGGCACTTTTCGGTGGTGATATCGCTCTGGAAGGTGATGACCTTGGGAATCGGCTTGATCGGGGCGAGATCAACACCGATGATGATGCTGTCTTTGGGCATCGTCTCGGCGCATACTTGACACCATGACTATGTACGTCTGTTAGTTAGCAACGGCCATATTTCATTCGATCTCGCATCCCATCCCATCCCATTCGGTAAACGCACCCCTGGCGCCGCGCACAAATCGAGCACGACCTTGCTCTTCTCGAGGAAGCCATATTTCTTGTTGAGCTGGATCAGCTTGAAGGCGGCACGCGCGCGATACCCCTTCTCCTTGGCGAGCTTGTACCACTTGTCGAGACGGCCCTTGCCGTGCTTTTTCTGGATCGCCATGGTGTGGTGCCGGCCGTATTGTCGTGGGCAATGCCGCCCCAGAGTGCTGCTGTTCTGGGTGCGGAAAACTCGAACTCGGCTTCGACAAAGAAAGGCCTTGTTGCGCTGGCTGCGGACGCTGCTGTTTCGCAACTCGAAATTTTTGGCGGAGACTTCGGAGCGATAAGCTGATAAGGTGGAGTTGCTGCTCCGTGCCGTTGAAAGGAGAAGAAGTGGGGTCTGAATAAGCTGCGGCTCAAGCCAGGGGAATTGAACACTCTGATTGGTCGACACGTCGCCGAGGCTGAGGGACGAGCTGATAGGGCGTCCAAGCTCTCAAACCACTCTAAATCCCTGTCGGCGCGTCAAAGTCGTGCAGGTCCGGATACCGCGAAGCGCGTTCTTGGAGGAAATTCCCGGTGGCCCCCGGTGCTGGCCGGGGCTGGGGCCATCTATCAACCCCCGCCTGCCCGCCATCTTCTCGCGTGCTTCGAACCGAGAAACCGACCTGCGCTTGAATTTGAACTTCTCAGCACCTCCATCGTCCCGCCCGACCCAGCTGTACTGTGGTTCATTACTATTGTTCACAGGGCTGCGGAGGGCCACTGTTTCGAGGGTATTTAAACTTCATCGATACGTTTTCTGTTTTCTTTTTTCCTTTTGGGCGGATTCGGCATTCTTCGAGCGTCTACTTCGTGCTTTTTTCTTCATCAACAGCATTTTTCCAGCCATTGGTGTCCTAAAAACTGCTTGACTTCCCCCTCTCGAAAAACGTCGACACCATGGCCGACAACCTACCCCCTTCGTCTCCCACCAGGAAGTCGGCCACCACCAGCGTCAACTCTAACTCCAACCCCAACCTCCTATCTCCCCCCCGACCAGTCAGCCGCGGCAAGGAGCGAAGAAACCCGTCAATCACACCTAGGAAGTTCCGACGCTTCTTCACGCCCCGATCCCGCATCTCCGCCCAGCCCACCGCGGCCCGCAAAGCCCTCTGCGATCTCACCGCCCCGGCCCTGAACCGCTACCAGACGCCGTCCAGCCCGCTCAAGCCCATCTCGGAGGAGGAGCTCCAGGACAGCGGCCACCACGAGCACCGCGGCAAGCGGCGCAAGTTCAACCATCTGACGACCACGCCTGAGAAGCAGACTACGGCGTATTTTCCGTCTCCTCTGCAGTCGTCGCCTTTGCTTCCGACTCCGGATTTGCACCCCGGTTGGGGTAGTAGTCCCCTTCGTTCGCTGCAGTCGCGTCGGGCTTTGCAGGATGGTGGTGGTGGTGTGTACCGGGATGAGGACGTGTCTGAGGATGAGGAGGAGGAGGAGGGTGAGGCGGATGAGGAATTGGTGAAGGCGCCGGTGCCATTGACGGCCCCTGTACCGCTGCATCATCGGGGATTGGGTGCTCAGCTGGTTCAGAGAATGACGGGTGCTATGCGCTTTGCTAGTGAGAGGGCACTGGAGTGTCCCGTTGCCGGTAAGCACCCGAGTTTTACTCATCTATCTGTTTCAGTTGGGCTCTTCGTTTCTAACCACCGTGCGTAGACTGGAGGACTGAGACGGCCGATTTCCAGAGCCGGCCGCAGGATGTTCACTATTCGTCTAGCCATGAAGAGGCTGCTCGGGCGATCCCTTTCTGCACGACTGCTTGCCACAGTAAGTTATAGGTTATAGGTTAGCCCATTGCTTAGAACTCATTAGGCTAACTAGGCCTAGACAACAGCTTGGTCGCTGTGGGAGATGAAGAGGGCTATGTCCGCCTGCTGGACTCGAACAAGGACTTCTCCAAGATCCACCTGTCCTTCAAGGCCCACGGGAATGCCATCATCGACATGGCTTTTTCCGAGGACGACCGTCTTCTGGCCACTGCATCGGGGGACCAAACCGGCAGAGTGATTGACATGATGACCCAGAACCCTATTTCCGTCCTCGGACACCACACCGCAGCCCTGAAGCAAGTCCGATTCCAACCCGGCCGAGGCTCCGGGTGTGTTCTCGCCACGTCCGGCCGCGACGGCAGCGTCCAGATCTGGGACCTGCGATGCCGAGGAGGACCGATCCAGAACATCCCGATCGAATCAGAAACCGGCCTGCACCACCGCCTTCCCAAGCCGCCTAACCCGGGCTGTGTGGTCAACAGCATCTACGACGCCCACACTCGCACCACGCGACAGGCCAAGGGGCAGATCTCGGCATCCGGCGCCGGCGGTGACATCGCCCGTATAGGTGAAGTCCCCGGCCGTCTCGGCGAAGTCTCCGTCACAGCCCTTCAGTTCCTCCCTCCCGGCCGAGAACACCTCCTCCTCACCGCCTGCGAAGCCGACGCGAGCGTCAAGCTCTGGGACATCCGCGCCGTCCACACCAGCCGGCACCACAAAGCCGCCACGCCCGTATCCTACACCGCGCCCCCAGCCAGCCACGTCTCCTTCCGCCCCTTCGGCGTCTGCTCCATGGCCCTCGGCGGCGACGGCACGCGCCTCTACGCCCTCTGCAAAGACAACACCGTCTACGCCTACAGCACGGCCCACCTGGTCCTCGGCCACGCCCCCGAACTCACCCCCGCGCCCCCCGGCACCGAACCCCCGCGCCGTCGCCACCACCCGCACGGCAGCGCCCACGAGGGTCTCGGCCCGCTCTACGGCTTCCGCCACCCGCTCTTCCACGCGACCAGCTTCTACGTCAAGGCGGCCATCCGCCCGGCGTCCGACGGCCGCTCCGAGCTTTTGGCTGTGGGCAGCTCTGACGGCGCAGCCGTGCTGTTCCCTACCGATGAACGCTACCTGCGCGATGCCTGGTCATCGTCGGCGGCATACCAGAACGAGACGTACTACGTCGGCACCGAGACCGATAGCGCCGTGCTCCTTGCCCGACCTCGTTCCGGTCTACGCTCTTCTTCCTCCTCAAACACCAACAACCCCACTTCCAATTCAACCAACCTCCCCCCCCTGAGACGCACAACCAGTTTCACCGACCCCCCTTCCCACTCGGGCTCCAACCCCGGCCCAGGCCCGGGCCCCCTCAGCCGACGCGGTACCCCGCTAGTCCGAGGCCACGGGAAAGAAGTCGGCGCGGTGGCCTGGACAGCCGACGGCAAGCTGGTGACGGTGGGGGATGATTTTCTGGTGCGGTGCTGGAGTGAAGACCGGGCGGGTGCGGCGGATTTGCGGTTGGGGGGCGAGACGGAGGGCAGACGGTGGGGGTGTGGGTGGGCGGATGTGGGGGATCGGTGGGAGGGGGATGGGGATGATTGGTAGGTTATCTTTTGATGGATGTGAGTTGGAGTGGTGAAGTGGTTTTATGGGGGAGCTGGGGGTGGGATATGTCGGTTTGGAGGTGAATGGAATAAGGAGTAAGGAATATGGATGAGCGAGTAGGGCTGCAGAGTCAAAAGAAGGGGAGTGGGAGTACGGACTACGAAGAAGGGGGGAAGAGGTCTCTTTGCTTTTACAGTCCGCACGGCGTTCAGGATTCCCTCCATTTGGCTTCATGAAAGCAAACAGCTTGGCGCTTGGGGTTCGGGATTGTCTTTGTCTTTCAGTGGGTTGATTTTTCCCCACACCTATTCTGGCTTTTACACGCCATACATTAGGCACTATACCATCATAGCACACGGAGCATAAGGGGCTAAGGCGCATGGGGGTTAGTTAGTTAGAGCATGGACATTTGTTTTTGTTTGAGTAGGTAGCATGGCATTGGCGTTGGCTTTGACGCTTTTCGCTTTTCGCTTGTCTAGTGTAGGGAAATACGATCAGGACATCATAAAATACTTGGCGGGCGTCACTTTCACTTGGGAATATATTGTGAGAGAGACAAAACCTGCGCAAGGTGGGTGGGTATCATGGATTGTGGTCGTCTATGCTCTACATGCTAGTGCGATCTAACCAAACAAACACCAAGAGGGACAAAACCACATCTTGTCCTGTCCTCCAAAAAAGAACCAGAAACGTTCAACACCCCAACGCAATCATCCTACACAGCCGACCTCTCCACACCACCCCGCACTCCCTCATCCCCACTCCCGCTCTCCTTCCCGCCATCCTCATCATCATGACTCTCATTGTTGACAAACAAGAACGAGATGAACACCACACCCGCCCCGACCCAGTACAGCCAGCTCGAGTACTGCGAGTACTGGAACATCTCGCCGATCAACGACAGCGGGATGGTCAGGGACAGGCCGACGGTGACGACCAAGGGGGTGGTGAGTAGCATGGCGTAGGCCCAGAGGATGTCGCTGAAGAAGGAGGAGGCGGAGTTGATCTGGAGGATGTGTTACTAAATTAGGGTGCTCTTCTTCTTGCTATATTTTAAAAAAGAAAACAAGAGTGGACTTACCATGATAATCATCCAGACCCTCCCAGAGGGCGGCAGCTCAAACGGCTCGATGCCGGTATAATGCAGCAAGAAAAACCCCGGCCACAGAAACAGCACGTTGAACAAGCCAACCAGGCCAAAGAACAACGGCATGTTGACCCTATCCTCATTCCCCACCCTGCTCTTCATAACCGTAACGTACACCCCATAAATAATGGCGCTAAAAAACGCCATGGCGTCCCCAATCGCAATCTGCGCCGTCGTCTTATGCGGGAAACTGCCCCGGTTATCATCATTCGCCCCGGACAAATCCACCGAGGAAATAAGCACAACCCCAACCAGCGACGCCAGCACGCCCACAAGCTTGCGCATGGTGAACCCCTCAATGCGCGTCAGCGCGCAAAAGATAAGCGTCCAGATACTGCTGGTCGACGTCAGGATCGTCACGCTCCCCACGCTGGTGTACTCCAGGCACGCCGACGCGAAGTAGTTGGCTGCGAACCACAGCATCGAGAACTCGAGGCTTAGCCGTGCCGTCTCGCCTAGGCTGAGGTTGTCTTCTTTGCTGCTCGCCGGGAGCAGGTCCAGCGCTTCCAGGCTGCCTTCGTCGTCGACTAGTAGGCGTTCTGCTGCTCCGTCGTGGTCGTGGTCGTGGTCGTTGTCGTCGTCGTCGTCACTGTGCCCGTCCCGCGGCCGCGTTGGGTGTGGTTTCCGCCCTTTCCATGCCTCTAATAGGGCGGCCATTGCCGCGTTGATACCGTGCTGCGCGATGTAGCGTATCGAGAGCGGGATGAGGGAGATTGTGAGGCACGCCGTGTTGACGTAGACCACGAAGAAGGGGTTGCTGAATGTCCCGTCGGAGAAGATATCCTAGCATTACCCAATGTCCATTAGTACCTCTCGTCTGACCTGCTTATCAAGACCCCAAGGAATGCAAAACATAGTCAACACCCGGAGGAAAACACTCACACTCGCCAAAAAATTCGACAAAGTCCACAAAAACACCACAATCAACAGCAAAGCAATCCCCAGCGTGCGGCGCGCCAGACCCCCCAGCCCAAGCTTCTCCCGTATACTCCCCGCCCCCTTCCCACCACCACCCGTCGTCGTCGTCGCCCTCGACCCAGTCGTCATAGCCACAGACGGTGCCCGAGATGGTGGGCGCCCAAAATCGGATATCGCTACACCTGTCCCCGCTGCGACGGATTGCGACCTGCGCCTGGAAGAAGAGGATGTGGTGTGGTTGTTGATGTGATGTGTGTGTGCGTCGTGCTGGCCGGGGAGGTCGGCGTCTTTGTGGTCTGGCGCAATGTCCCCCGGGAGCAGTGGCTCAGAGGGCGCCATGGTGATGTTTGTTTTCTTTGTGTTTGGTCTGCTCGATTCCGAATTGTGAGATACCGAAATAGCCCGACTATTATCTCCCAAGTAGCCACATGAGAGGACTGCGGGATTCAACCCCACGGGGGAATGAAAGGCGACGATGGGTCGGTTGACGAAGATGGAACAAAGAGGTGCCGCATCGGGCGCACTACTTTGCAACTTGAATTCAAGGGCGTGTTGTGTCTTCGAAGGAGGGGCTAGCAAAGCATGGAACAACCAACCATCTAGGGTACGGTATTGTCCAAACAATCGACTGGTGCGAAACCGAACAGAAAAAGCAAAGACAGAAACAACAAAACCCAAACAGTAAAAAGCCAAAGGATGGCAAAGTAGGGCAGAGAAAGTGACCGCCCCAGACCGCCGTATCAACCTGGATCACGGTGGTGTCAAAAGATGAGTCGGTCGGCGAGTCGGAGTGAACTTCAGAGAAAGTCGATGTTTCCGATGCGCCCGGTACACTCCATGCACGCGACCCAAGGGGCTAAGAGATGCAGTGGGCGTTGTTGCCAAGACCGAGCCCCGAAGCCCGCCCGAGCCGCCCAAAACCAACCCCTGACCGCTGCCACTCAGGTCGTGCAGACCAACCAGAAATGGCGCGAATTCGTGATGCGGGGTTAGGGTTGCAGCAGACCGCTTATTGATCGCGTGAGTTGTCGATGTGAGTGTTTGAGGAAGGGGAACTAAAGATGAGTTGAATAGGGCTCAGTGAAAGTTATGAGGAAATGGAAACAATAATGGAAAAGCAACGTTAAAGGGAAGACGCGGCATGACGACCCCCCGCGCGGCCGAGTTAGGCGAGATGTCCAGGCTTCCAGGTTCACAGTAACCTTCCTCTTTGGCTCCTATCACACTCCGGGCCGCTGACAAACATTCGGATCAAACACCAAGTCAAGCGAGCAACAACAATCTGATTACCCTCATATACACCCCCAATGCACCCCTACGGCATCCTGAATAAGACGGCCCACTCGGGACTCCAAACGACTACCCGACTTTCCCTTCCCCAGTTCGAGCCCAAACACGCCAGACAACCAAGCATGATATCATACAAGCATAAAACCTAAGTGAAATCCCAATCAATCAATCCATTTGCTTCCTCTACCCTCTAGCATGCGCACCCATCTCGGTCGTTCTCGATGTGAATGTTGATGGGGTCCTGGAAATCGCCACTGAACTCCTCTGACTCTTCTTGGAGGAGTGCGTTCCTCGCGATCACTGTGGGCGGTCAGCGGCAGTTCTCTTGCGGTCATATACTATAACAAATACATACCCTCAAACGCCTGCTCCACGTTAATAGCCTCCTTCGCACTCGTCTCAAAATAGGGGATGCCTCCTTTAGACTGGCAAAAGGTCATGGCCCGCTTTGTCGAGATCTGTCAAGACGTCAGCCAAACATTCCACCTTCTTGACCGACCCAAACGGTGAAACTTACCACCCGCTTGCTCTCCTCCACATCAATCTTGTTGCCCAGCACCACAAACGGAAAATTGTCCGGATCCCGTGGCGATGCCTGGATCAGAAACTCATCTCGCCAGCTGTCGAGCGCATCAAAGCTCTTGGAGTTATTGACATCATACACCAACACGCAGCAATCCGCCCCCCGGTAGAATGCCACACCGAGCGACTGGAACCGTTCTTGGCCTGCTGTATCCCAGAGCTGAGACCCAAAATCTGTATTAGCGGTCGTTCTCCCAACAATGTCTGCAGAGAGAGGGTCCCCCAAGGCTCAGTCGGGCGTGCGCACCTGCATTGTCACCTGGCGGTCATCCACCAGCACCTCCCGCGTCAAGAAATCAGCCCCGATCGTGGCCTTGTAGCTGGCGCTGAACTTCTTGTTGACCTATGGTCCCATGATATGTTAGAAATCGGCTCTCTCTCTGTGCGTCCATGTATGTATGTGTCGGATAGCGGCTTGGGACAAAGGGTGTCGGGAGCGTACATATTGGTTCATCAGACTTGTCTTGCCGACACCGCTGTCGCCCAAGATAATGACCTGCAATCCACAGCGCATCAGCAATGTTGCACGCAAAGGTTTTTGTCTGTACTGGCCAAGTCCAACCTTCAAAAGGACCTTCTTCCGGGAAGCCATGACGCTGCTGTTTGTATCGGTCGACGTCGCGGGGAAGGAGAAGAGCAAGGACGACCGGCGCTTCGAGTGGGTGCAGGGCGCTTGAAATCAGATTAAAACAGCCTCTAGTGTAGTTCGTGACTGGCCGAGGTAAAGCGCAAGGAACTCGATTGTTCGTTGTTGATTTAATGTGAAAGGTGCAAGCAAACAACGGAGAACGGGGAGTTATCGCACCGAGGCTGGGAACGATAACAAATGGACGGGGCTGTTATGGGGTTCCAGGTTGTTGGGGAATCAGAGCTGCACTGCACTTCACAAATGAGTGGCGGGTGTTGGAGCGACCAAGTGACTGCTGGCACAACACCCGGCAGAGTCACTGACGGCTCGCTGCAAGGCCGTGGCAGGCAGGCACCTGACAAAAGGGCCAGGGCCAATCACCGCCTTTGCGTGATGTTGGTCCGCTGATGAAACCAAGCCACTTTAGGCTTGGTCTGCCTTGACAACCCGCCCCACACCCGCATCGGCTTCGGCTTCCTGCAGACCATCATCGACCGCTTGTCGCGACCTCTGCCTGCAGCAACAAAAAAATTCATTCCGGTATACACAATCGTCACTCGAACTGAGCCGCCGAGCCCTAACTTCAGGGAGAAGAAACCGGGATGGAATTGCGACAGACTAGCTGCGACACCGGTTGTGACGAGGTGTGAGCGCAGCTAAAGGAAGGGGGGAGAAAGAGACAAAGAAAAGAAGGAAGATTGTGTTAAAGAGCAACTCGAGTTCCGGTCCAGGATTGGGTACGTGGAGGAAACCAGGACAAATTGGAACCAACCAAGGCAATGGCCAGCGAGCAGCTCCTCGACAAGATCCACACGCTCAGCGACCTCGAACTAGCCGCCCTCCTCTGCCTCATCGCCCGCGAGCATTGCTTGATCAGTACCGAGCCTGATAGCATTGACGAACTCGCCGAGGAGCTGCGTCTGGTCGCCGCCCGGACCTTCAACCTCACCTCCACCATCGTCAGTTGCCGCGCCCACACCACTCTTGACGAGTTCGCCAACGGCCTGTTCGTCCAGCCCAACCCCCAACCTCCGCCATCACCAGGAAATGCTCGCTCTGTGTCCCCGTACCATTCGCGCCATGAGCAGCAGTCGCAACTTTCGCCCGTCGGCGCTGCGGGTCATCATGGATCGTATTTTCCGGTAACTCCATCTCCACGTCTCGGCGGGACGAGAAGCCCGGTGTTGCCGTCCGTCGGAAGAAGCCATTCCCAGATTCCGCAAGCTCGGATTGCGAATGTGATCCTAGCCAAGGATCTGGACCGTGCTCCCCGGGCAGTCCAGATCCAAGCCCTCGAGCTACTCCGGACACGACGCATCTTCACCCGGACCAGCGTCCAGACTGCCCCGAAACAGTTCCTCTTTATCGCTCTCGTCGGCGCAAGCAGCGGTGGCCAAGCACGGGTCACCCCCCATCTAAACGATTTCTTCTACATCAGCCACTGGCACGACCCAGACGACCACGGCTTCCCCTATCTCGACGAGGAACTCGACCGCCAGAACGGCAGAGAAGACGACGACGACGACAATACCGACGCCGTCTCAACAACATCAAGCAACAGCGTAATCCGGATCAGCCGCCACCCCTCCCCCAGCCCAGCCCTCGGCCTCAGCAGTCCCCGCAGTGTCACCAGCAGCAGCACACACAACCAGAACCACCACCACCCCAACAACAAACCCGACCAAACATCCCCCCCTACAACCCCCCTCCTAACCGAACCCGAACTCGCCCACCTCTCCCACCTCGCCCACACCACCATCCACACCACCATCTCCATAACCCGCTACCAATCCAACTTCATCTCCTTCCTCCGCAGCCACCGCGCCGTCGCCCTCCCCGGTTCCGTCTCACCCGCCGCCTCGCGGCATCTCGCCGACTTATCCCGCTCCCTGGCCTGTCTACACGGACTCGACTACGTCACGCCCTCGATTGTGGGGTTGGCGGCGCGGAAGGTGTATGCGCATCGGCTGGAACTGGTGAGGGATCCGATAAGGGAGAGGAGCGTGCAGTGGGGCAGTGAGGTCGGTGCTGTTGCGGCGTTGTTGGGGGGCGACGGTGAGGTGGGAGAGGGGGGGATGATTGGGCCGGAGGAGGTGTTGGAGGAGGTGCTGGGGATGGTGAAGGTGCCTTTGTAGGGATTCAAAGAGCGGACGTTCAAATAGTTTGGTGTTGGGTAGTTAAGATGAATAAACGGGGAAAAGTAATTAGAGGTATAAACAATGCACCAGCAGATAGTTACGACGGGTTACGATGAAGCATTAGATCAAAACGGAATATAGATAAAACAAACACGGGACAACCCCTTTTCAAGGAGCACAGGGCCGCCCTTAGCACAGCACATTCAACACAGTCCACCAAGGCACAGTTCACAAGCTTCCAAAGTCGTCTCAATATCCAGTTTCTCGATTAAACCAGGGCCGCGACGTCGGCTACCTGCCGCGCCTCCCTTCGTATATCACATGATTTAGGCAATCCACCCACCCCACCGAAACATTAGACTCCCTTTATTTGGTATGTATCATATCATAACGCCGAGTCGAGTCGAATCCACCACCCACCCAACTCATCCATCAAGCCAGTTCAGTTCAGTCCAGTCATAATCAAGTACGCCCAGTACAATGATCCGTATGTATCGTATCATACGTCAGCCAGCCAGCCAGCCAGCTCCAGCTCTAGCTAGAGGCAAGCCTGCCCGTTGTTTTTTTGTCGTCGTTGTCATACCGCTAGCAAGAGTTCATCATGTACCTGTTCTTCTTCTTCTTCTTTCTCTTCTTCCTCTGGGTCTTCTTCTAGCTCTATTTTCTTCTCACTTTGCTCTTCGCTGCCGAGTCTGGCCTCGACTTTTTCCTAATGCGTCTCGGTAATCCGGCATTCCCAGCCTGAGCCCTTGGACAGCAGCGGCAGGCTAGAGTAGTCAAGGTTAGTCAGTGTCATCTAAAGGGGGTTCGCATATAATTGAGGTAACAGAAGGAAACGTACCTAGCACCCAAACACCACCCAAGCTCCTTATCCTTAATCTTCTTCGCAATCCGCACCTCCCGATCCAGCGGCATCTCATACCCGGTATGCGTCAGCGCCAGCATAAAGTTCAGATCCAAGCAGTGCTCAGGCCGATCGCGCAGCTCCTCCAACGCACCGGGCACGCTGGCAAACACATCCCAGCGGCGCTCGCCACCGCACACGGCGCGGGCGAGATCGGACAGCTCGCGCAGGGTGAAGGAGTCGGGCATGCCTAGCGGGGTGGTGCGGTCGGCAAAGTACGAGAGGAAGTACATGTCCTCGCGGGCGAAGGTTTTGGCGATGGAGGGCTGGTGCACGCCGTTGAAGGAGCAGGGGGCGAGCTTGCATTCGGCTTCCTTTTTGAGGATGCGCTCGGCGAGGCGGCGGCATTGGGCCGGGGCTGGGGTGGAGGGGGCGGTCATGTTGAGGTCGATGGTGGCGCCGAGAGGGTGCTTGTCGTCGAGCTTGACGGTGATGGTCTTGGACATGCCGACGGCGAAGCAAGGGTTGATGATGGGCTGTTTGGTCCAGGTGGTGTCGGCCTTGTTTTGTTCGTGGATGTCGTTGACGAGGGTGCTGTGGATGGCTTCGCGCGCCGACATCAGGCCGTAGCCCAGGTGGGAGTGCTGGTAAAGGTCGAAGTGCTGGCCGCCGAAGCTGAGCTCGTACTTGTGATCACCGTCGGCCAGCTTGTCCGGCATGCCGCCCGAGGTGAGGCCCTCGAAGCTGGGCTGGAAGACGATTTGGGTCGAGCCGCCGCCGAGGTCGAAAACCGCCGCCGTCTCGCTATGATCTGGGCCGCCAATCTTGCCGAGGAGGTAGTTGACCGTGACCCAGGCGTAGACGCCCTCGTCCGAGCCGTCCATGATGGCCACGCCATTCTCTTCCTTGGAGACGATGGGGAACGGGTACTTGGTGTGCAGACGGTTCCGGACGGACTCGAGGATCTTGCCGCTACGCTCGGGGCCGATCAAGCGCAGACCGGCCGTCGCCTTCACGGCGATCGGGCTGCAGCCCTTGAGGGCATCGGGAATGACCTTGAGGGCAGCGTCGAGGAGCGGGTCAAGGCTCTTGGCGGCGGCCTCGGGGTCGTCCTTATACGCGCTCAGTCCGCTGCTCTTGCCGTCAATTTTTTCGGTCTCCTTGAACAGAATCTCGCCCTCGAGCTCGGGGGCAGCGCCGCAGTTGTTGAACTTGTAGACGTGGATGCGCGAGCCCGTGCTGCCGGCGTCCACCATGGACACATATTGTACAATTGGCTTGCCCCCGGAGGACTTGGTGCATCGGTCGGTGCCGTAGGACGAATCGGACGGCGTCTGGCCTTGGGACGACGGTTTGCCTGATGAGGTTGGTTGGTTGGTTAGCAACGATCCGCTAGGAGCCACAAGCCACGGTTCCCAGATCTGTCGCCCAACAAGCATACATACCTCCACGATAGATATCCACGCCCGAAGGCGAGAAGACGTAAAAGAGACAGAACACGGCAAAGATGATAGCGCCAGTCTTAATGTAGCGCGACCGCTGCGACTGCGAAACCCAGGCAGACTGCATTTTCATGATGAAGCTCTGCTCGCGCGGGTTCTCGTATCGATCGGGTTTCTCGTGCGGATCAAAGGCGATGTGTTTTGTCGGCAGCGATACCGACGTGCGTCGCATAGGTGCGGGACGAAGCCGGGGATCCCTCGAAAGGGAAGAAGGCAAAATGTTCTTTTCGAAGTTTGACAAGGTCGGATCGAAAAAGTGGCTACCAGACCAGGTACCGCCAGGTGGCGATTCGAGAATCGGTTGGAAAAAAAAAGGGACGTTAAATGAGAGACATGAAGGATGTCGTAGGCAAATGCAGCAAGCAAATGCAAAGGAAGAAGACGCGGAACACAATCTATCTCTCGTAGTCCTCGCAAAGAAACGGCTTGTCGAGAAATAGCACGAGGGAGAAGAAATGGCTTGCACTTGGATAGGGGCTGACTTTCCAAGAATTGGCCTTTTGCAGCAACTGGATCCCAAGAATCGATGGCTTTGGCTCGGGTGGGTCTCGATTCTCGAGCAATGCAACGGCCTTGCAAGGAATGACGCTGCAATCGACAGGAGACCCCTGCCGTTAGTCCAGGGATGCAATGCCAAGGCAATTTACAGCGTCCCGCAGCTGCCACACATCCCCCCACATCCACACTCGGTAGGTTGCATCCATCAAACAACCATCCAGCATTGAACAAGACATTGACGAGCAGCAGCAGAATACCTTCGATCAACATACACGTGTAGTCTCTACGGAACATTCTGCTAATCGTAACTATTTCCTCTTCTTTTACCGCTTTTAGTTTCATCGGATAGAAAGTCGTGGGACATACGTATCAATCTCCGAGTTTCCCTGTGCAGCTCGAGGACCGCCGAATCGTCTCAAACAACTCGACGGAAGAAACCTGAAAAAGATAACGACTCCCAATTTGGCCAAGTGACACCCGACAGTTACGGCCAGTAGACTTGTATAACCGCGTAGTACACTCCAACGCAACGCACACTCGCCCCATTCGTCAAGCACCCGCACTAGAGACCCCCTCGCCACGGTAGCACCAGCATTCATCATGGTGACCGAGGCGACCGAGGCCTTTCCACGATTCAGGGAACTACCCCCCGAACTACGGATCATGATCTGGGAGCAAGCGATAACCAGTCCCACCGTCTGGAGCATTCAGCTGGATCCTCTGCCCCTCGACGGCCCGCCGAACCCCAATCCCCCGTGTCTCGGGAGCAAATTCATCGGTCCGGTACCCTACCGCGTTGGGTTGTCCTGTCAAGAAGCCTGGGACATACTGGAGAAGTGGTGTATACCAATCATGGGCTAGATCGGCCATGGTGCCAACACAGATCGACTGCTTGCCTGGATCTGCCCGGCGACGACGGTGGTGTTTCTCGGCGCATGCTCCCCCGCGATTGACCGGCTGAGAAATTTCCACGCGGAAGACGCCGCAAAGTTCCTGCATGTCGCGTTAGACTGGTATTTTCCAGCTTTTAACGACCTTACGAGTCTCTTCGACGTATGCGCCGAGTTGGCCCCTACATGCAAGGCGCTGGAGACGCTCATTGTCGGACGGGTGGACGCCAGCTCGGCTACCACTCAAGAGCCACTCCCACCCAGCATGGCGGCGCTCTACGCCCGCCTGTCGCAGGATCCGGGACCAATCACGGACATCGAAAAGATACAAGACGACGACTATCGGGAGGCCCTCCTGCGGTTGTTCCCCGTTCCGTCCCCGAAATTGCACGTCGTGGGGTACCGCGGCCCTGGTTCGCCTTCAGGGTCCCTGCTGCGGCCGACGGAACTATGGGGTTGCGTAGTCCGGACGAAAGCTTAAGAGGGCCAGCTGCCCTCGAGGCTACCCGCGACGAAGACGAAAAGGCATGTCAGCAACCGCCAGCCTGGTGTTGGAGATGACCTGTGTGTAAGATTACACACCTCCAAGGTCAATGTATTGTATTGTACTGTAACATACTTAGGATACCCCGCCAAGACCCCTGACGGATCAGTCGGTTGGGTTCTCCAGCCTTCCAGAAGCGGCAACTCGACGTCTCAGCCTCTCTTCGTCACCTCCTGCTGCCTTTCGTCTGCTCGGATACTACCAGCCGCTGCCGCTCTTTTTTACGTCTAGGCTGGATTAGCAACTCGAATCCGAACCTTCTCTCAATAATCCTGGAATCGATTTGTTTTTTGTTTCCCGTCACTTTTAGTTGCATTCTTAAGTTGGGTTCACAGTTTCGCCGTTTTACCGTTTCATCTGTTTTGCTATTGCGAAGTACAACACCCACACCATGGACGTACACCTCCTCGTTTACGATCTTTCTCAGGGTCTCGCCCGGCAAATGTCCCAGGGCCTGTTGGGATTCCAGCTCGACGCCATCTACCACACATCGATCCAACTCAACGGGCGCGAGTACGTGTACGACGGGAATGTGGTGGCTATCCAGCCGGGGTCGTCGCATCTTGGGCAGCCGTTGGAGAAGTTGCATTTGGGGAGGACGGAGTGTGAGTTTTTGTGTCTCCTCGAATATTGATTAATGCCGAGACCTCACTGACACTCCTATCTCCAGTGCCTATGGATGTGATTGAGGAGTATTTGGACTCGTTGCGTGAGATTTACACCGTCGAGGTAAGCCTTTCGTTCAGCCTATCAAGATTCAACAAAAACTAACAAACCAGGCATACGATCTGTGGAAACACAATTGCAACAACTTTTCCAATGACTTTGCCACCTTTCTCCTCGGAAAGGGCATCCCCAGTCATATCACTAACATGCCTCAGGCCGTACTGTAAGTTCCGCCCTGAGCTCTAGACTTCTTGGTGGATGCTAATAATCCCTAGAGACTCACCTTTCGGGCGGATGATAATGCCCGCGTTGGCACAGCAAATCAACGTCAACAAAAGCCGCGGCGGAATCCTCGGGATCGAGCAGCAGACGCCGGGCAGCTCGGTCAAGCCTACGTCGCAGCTACATCATCCACTGGGAAAGGTCCAAGTCGTTGACAGCCTAACACAACTCGATGCACTATTGTCAAGATATGATCGATCCTGTGCCGTCGTCTTCTTTACCTCGGCCACCTGCCCTCCTTGCAAGACGCTTTACCCCCTTTACGACGAACTCGCTGCCGAGGTTGGGGGCAAAGGGGTGTTGATCAAGGTCGACAGTTCACGCGCGTTTGGAGTGGGAAACAAATACTCGATCTCAGCTACACCCACGTTCATTACCTTTCTGAAGGGCCAGCAGGAGAACCGATGGAGCGGTGCCGACCCAGGCGCTCTGCGAGGCAACATTCAGCTCCTGGTCCAAATGGCATGGCCGCCACACCCGCACCAGAGTCTCAACCTCCCCAGTTTTTCCAACCCCAACGCGGAGTTCGTGACCTTTACCAAGATCCCACCACTCCCCAAATTGCTCGCCAAGATGGGCCCGCTCGCGGATCACCCCATAGTACAGAGCGTCAAGACCTTCCTCGAGACCCGGGCCTCCTCCGGGCCAGCCGAGGCAACACTGCCCGATCTTGCGGCGTTTGCCGCGTTCGTCCGGTCTACTCTAACCGCCCTCCCGACCGACGTTCTTTTCACCATTGTCGACCTCCTCCGCTGTGCGCTTATTGACCCCCGTGTTAGCGGGTTCCTAGCAGAGGAGCAACACCAAACCACAATCACCGCCATCCTCATGCACGTTACCACCACCTTGCCACCGACGACCTGCCCCTACGCTCTGCGGCTAGTTACCCTGCAGATGGCGTGCAACCTGTTTACCTCCCCGTTATATCCGCCACAGCTGCTTTCCTCTTCGTCCCCCGAGAGCGCTGCTAGCGTCCGCTCCCGCCTCACCCAGTTGATATCCTCCAGTTTCCTCGACGTCACCCACACCAACACGCGCGTAGCAGCCGCCAGTCTGCTGTACAACCTCGCGCTAGCCAACAACCGAGTCCGTCTAGGCCTCACCACACCAGATCCCGCTCTAACAGGAGGAGACGGCTTACCGGAGGAAGACCAAGTTGAACTCGCGGCATCGGTGCTGGAGGCGATTGCGCAGGAGGAGCAGTCGGTTGAGGCGTTGGAAGGGATGTTGCGGGCGCTGGGGTGGCTGGTGTATTGTGCGCCGGTGGAAGGGGAGTTGGTGGATTTATTGAGGGTGTTGGATGCTGGGGGGACGGTGTTGGGGAAGGGGGGAGAGAAGGGAGTGGGTAGGGGGATGGGGTTGGTGAAAGAGGTCGGGGAGGTGCTGTTGGGGAGGGGATTGGAGGGGTGAGTGCCGAAGCGGATTAAATGATGGTTTTGAGGGAGTGGTTATGGTGTTTTGTTCTCTTATGTCTTTTGCTTGCTTTTCTTTTCTGTGTCTTTTTTTCGCTTTTTTGCCGGCTAAGATATCCTTAGAAGAAATGCATTGGTTCACTTCCATCTTCTCGCTATCCGCCCAGTCTCGATTCTTCCTTCTCGTGTGCTATCAACCGATAATGTGGGACAGTGATCGATTCAGCAGCCGCCAGCACATCACGCCAGGGGCAGCGGTGAACAGCCCCACTTTCCACCAGTCCGCCAGCGCTGCTGGCGCCAAGACTCCGCTGCCCCTCCAAACAACCCCTGCAACACCGCAGTGCAGCGCAGCGACTTGCATCGCTCACCCCGGCAACTGCAAGCCCCCCTAGTTCATTGTAAACAATCGCGACGAGGGACGAAGGGACAAAAAGTCACCACCCAACCACATCTCCGCAAACCGCAACCGCTGCCAGCTGGCGATCCACATTGCTGCGTGCGAACCCCGACAAACAGAGAAAGGTCGAACCAATAACTTGCTAGTCGAAAAACACCCCCCGGACGGACTTGTCTTTCCAGCTGGAAGAAAACAAAAGTAAATAAATGTACAGCAACCTCGAACAGCGCTTCCGAGACGTCGTCACCGACATCAACGAGACACTAATCGGTATCGCACCGCATCCGCGCCTCATGCCGAATTCTGCTGGACACCAGTACAGCCCTGCTGCTGGGCATTTGTCGCCTGGCTCAGCAGCTGGCCACTATCATCAACAATCACAGAGAGCGGTACGGTCGTATGCGAGTACGCCGTCGTTGAGGTCGAGGGATGGGACGGTACCGCCGCATGCGAGGGCGGATCCGGGAGGGAATGTGAGGGTTGTCGTAAGGGTGAGGGCGTTTTTGCCGAGGGGTATGTTGTTTTCTTGTAGTTTCTACTTATGTTCTGGGTGTGGAGGTAAAATGAAATAGTTACTGACGGGCTGCGCCAACAGAGATTCAACGACACGCAGAATGCCTCATCCGCATGGACCCCGTCTCGCAGCAGACCACACTACTCGTCCCCAACAGCCACGACCCGGCCAACGCCAAGGCGCGCGCGCGCAAGGCAACGGAGGAAAAGAACTTCACCTTCGACAACAGCTTCTGGAGCCACGACCTGACAGACGAGCACTACGCCGAGCAGGAGGACGTCTACGACAGTTTGGGCGAAGAGTTCCTCGACCACAACTTCGAGGGCTACCACACATGCATCTTCGCCTACGGCCAGACCGGTTCCGGCAAATCATACACCATGATGGGCACCCCGGACCAACCGGGCCTGATCCCACGCACCTGCGAGGACCTATTCGAGCGCATCGCAGCCGCCCAGGACGAAACCCCCAACACCAGCTACAACGTGCGGGTGTCGTACTTTGAAGTCTACAACGAACACGTCCGCGACTTGCTCGTCCCTGTCATCCCCAACCAACCACCCTACTACCTCAAAATCCGCGAATCCCCCACCGAAGGACCCTACGTCAAAGACCTCACCGAAGTCCCCGTGCGCAGCCTGCACGAGATCCTGCGGTACATGCGCGTCGGCGACAACAACCGCACGACGGCCAGCACCAAGATGAACGACACCTCCTCCCGCAGCCACGCCGTGTTCACCATCATGCTGAAGCAGATCCACCACGACCTCGAGACCGACGAGACCACCGAGCGGTCCAGCCGTATCCGCTTGGTCGATCTCGCTGGGTCCGAACGCGCCAAGTCGACCGAGGCTACGGGTCAGCGTCTGCGTGAGGGTAGTAATATCAATAAGTCGCTGACTACGCTGGGGAGGGTGATTGCGGCGTTGGCGGATCCTAAGCAGCAGCGTCCGCGGGGTGGTGCTGGCAATACTAATGGATCCGGATCCGGATCCAAAAAGGATGCTGCAGCAGCAGTCGTCCCCTACCGCGACAGCATCCTCACCTGGCTGCTCAAAGACTCCCTCGGCGGCAACTCCAAAACGGCCATGATCGCCTGCATCGCCCCGGCCGACTACGAAGAAACCCTCTCCACGCTCCGCTACGCCGACCAAGCCAAACGCATCCGCACCCGCGCCGTCGTCAACCAAATCGACTCTGTCACCGCCGCCGAGCGCGACGCGCAAATCGCCTCCATGGAAGCCGAGATCCGCGCTTTGCAGCTGGTGGTCGGTGATTCCCGCCGGCGGGAACGGGACGATGCGCGCGAGGCGGAGGAGAGGCTGGAGGAGTACCAGGCGAGAGTGCGCGGGTTGCAGCAGGCGATGGAGCAGAGGTCGTTGGTGGCGGAGGGGAAGATTAGGTCGTTGCAGACGGAGAATGAGGCGTTGAGGTTGCATTTGAAGTTGGCGTTGGAGAGTCTGAGGAATCCCATTCCTGAGGTGGCTGTGCCGGGGCCTTTTACCGATGACGGCCTGGATCCCGACACCCTTGAAGAGGGTGATCATGACGGCGAAAAGAAGAGGAGGACCACGAACGGCGTGTCAGATGACGACGGCTACGCCTCAGCCACTGGGCCTGACCATGACAACGAAATAGAAAGTATCCCCGACTCCGAACCCGCCGGCTACGAAAAACACGCCGATGACATGCACGAGCACATGAGTGGGCTGCTGCGGGATCTGGGGCTGTTCAGGCGCAAAATTGGGGATGATAAGACACGGTTTGTTGTTGCTGGGGAGGACGGGGAGGAAGACGAGAATGGTGTTACTGGGGGTGGGTTTGGGTTTGGACGGTTTGGACGGGGTAGTGGGGGTGGTTTAGGGGGGGAGGAAGGCGAGGGGCTGGTGTTGCCGGCGTTGGGGGGGTTGGAGTTTAGTCCGAGACGGTGGGAGAGGAGTGGGAATATTATTTAGTTACGGCGGGAATACTAAAGGCTGGGGATATGCGTGGGTGGATGGGGATATGCGTTAGGGGAAACATGGGTGTATGGGGATAAGGATGGGGATGAGGACGGGGATGAGGACGTCGTGATGACGACTCATATGTTTTATCTCCTTTTGGGGTTGTGTCGGTTTGTGTGTCTGTGTTACGGGGGTCTTATTCGATTTTTTCTTTCTTTTTTTTGCGCGGAGTTGTGGTAACGTATGGGTTATTATTGTGTATTGTAAACATGATGGATGAATGGAGGGGTGGATGGGAATGATATTTGTAGGCAGTGATAAGCAAACAAGCAAACAAGCAAGCAGCAATTGTTTTTAACGGCTGTGTGGGATGATGGGTTTTGTATACTGTATGCTATTTCTCCGTTCGCCGGCTTGGTTTTCATGTTTGCTTGGGGTTTACCATTCTGGAGAAGGAGAGCTGGACATGACTGTCCATGGTGAGATAAGCCACGCACGCAGATGGTGCGGATACGAACGGAGCGATGCAGTATGTAGTACTAGTGAAAGCTTGTTCGTTTCGATGTTTCAGTGTGACAGACGAGCAAGCAAGTGTGGGCTAATGTGTACGTATCTGTAACATAACGGTCAATATTGTAGATAGGTATGTACGTTGTCAGTCACGCCAGTGTGACCAGGTGTGATCAGCTTAATCGATGTTTACAAAGATGTTAATAATACCACTCACGGGAAATGCCAGTCATAAATGATCAGGATGATGGGTAGGATGAGTGCAGTTTATCACAGAGAAAGGAACGAAAGGTGCGTAAATCAAGGAGTTGCTGTAACTAGGCAGGGTATTTCCCCCAAACTAAACTATCCCATCCCAAATCAAATAAACCCGATCAAGCCAAACCAAATGAACCGATTAAACTAAAAAGCAAGGAAAACAATGCAAATGCAGAACAGGTCCAGTGTGCCCTGTTGACCTTGACCCTGCCCGTGTCCATGTTACCCGATTGAATCCGCCTGCCATTTCAGACGCCGTAACCGTATTACGCCGTGCTTCGCCAACTCCCATCTCATCTGTTCTGATGGGGAGAAAAAGAAAACGCCAGGAAAACGCCAGAGAAAAATGAAATAACAAAAGAAAAGAGACAGAGAAAAAGGAAAAAGGACCGTCTAGCCCGTCTTCTCAAAACGCCTGTCTGCACAAGTCTGTGCTGTGCTGTGCCTGCTTGTGTCTGATGACCGTAACCATGACCGTAACCATGACTGTTCCATGGCAAAGGAAACAACCACCCTCCTGTATGCAGTCCCGATGTAATGCGATGCAATGCAATGCAATGCAAGACCCGATATGAACGCCGGCCGATGCTCAGAATGATGTAACGACAAAAGAGACCACCCATCCTCGGATTCAACAAATGAAATGGAAAAGGAACGAGCGAAGATTTACGCAACCTCCTCAATCAACACCCGTTTCCTCGACCCAAGATCGGCGGCCTTCGCATCTCGCTGGACGACCCTGATTTTAGTCCGGCGCCTCTCAGGCGCAGGGGATGACGATGAGGTGGACGAAGCGGAAGAATCGGGACCCTCGCTAGGGTCGCGCGACGAGGATGGCATTACGGGGTGCTTGAGGACGATGATGCGGTCTGGGGACATCGAGCGGGAGCCGTCGGGGCTGCGGCTGCGGACGCGGATGCGGCTGATGGGCACGGGGCTGCTGCGAGTGCTGCTGTTGCTGCTGTTGCTGCTGGAGCTGGTGTTGGGCCGCTCGTCAGTTGCCATGGTAATGCACTTGTCGCTGGCCTCGACGACAGTAGGGGTGCTCTTCTGAGTGTTGAGCTTGGACAAGGCCTCGAACGGGTCGTTGGTGCCGGCATCCGGGTTCGGGCGGCTAACGAGCTTGCGGCGCTTCATGTCAAAGTGGCGGATCTTAGGGGTCGGGTGGTGGTAATGGAGGCGGATCTTGTTGGGCGGGCCGTCGGCAGCGGAGTTTGAGCTGCCATCGTCGCTGTCCTCGTCATCGCGCTCCGAGTTCTTGCGCTTCTTGAGGTTGGCGCGCAGGCTGGCGGTGGTGGACGTCGAGGCGTCCGTCTCGTCGCCGCTGTCGTCCTCGCTGCTGTTGCTACTTTGCTGGGCAAAGCCGAAAGGCTTGACAGCCAAGTCGCCGGGGAGAACGATCGGCCGCTGCTGACGACGGCGTTGGCCCTGGCCCTGGACCAGGCCGGCGAACAGGTTCATCTCGACGTGCTGCTGGGAGGCGGCCTGGTCGTCGTCGAGCTCGAAGCGGACCGCGGACGGGTTGTTGGCCAGGGCGGTCTCGGTCTCGAGGTTAGCGCGCGCTAGCTGGCCGAGGAACTCGGGCAGTGTGCCCATGAGGCCAGAGCCGCGGAGCATTGAGGCGTCGACCCGCATGTTGGGCTTAGTAGCGGGCGCGGTACGACGGTTGGGCAGCTCGATGATCCGGTCTAGGTCGGCGTCTGAGGCGAGCGTGGGCTCGGCGAACTCTGGGAATGCCTCCGAGTTCATGGCGTGCCGCTCAATGCGGCGGAGCTCTCGTGGGCTGGCGCCCTCGGGCTCGGGCGAAGACGGCGGGGACATGACCTGAGGGGTCAGTCTGAGGTGTGCTGTAAATCATGTCAGTGATCACACTGTTCCGAGTAAATCCAATATTAAAAATCACAAGGTTCGTACGCTCAATGCCCAAGTTGAAGAGGTTGGGGAATGTCCTCAGGAGAGCAGTAGGCCGCTTGGCCGCGTAAGGGTACCCTTTGAAGTACCGGTCTGCCCAGAGTCTGGCCTTGGTTGTCAGCGTGGACATGGGCACGCTGCCGTCGGCATTGTTGAAGTATTCGAGGGCGATGTCCACGCCCAGCCGGAGCAGAGCCAAGTCCCCGCGTTTCGAGCGAGGGGGGTTCTGCGGTTGCGGCTTGAAGGGCATCGCCGCGGGGAGGAGCCCCCTGTCCTTGACCACGATCCTGATCTGGGGAGTCATGGCGAGAGCAGAGGGGGGAAGAAGAAGGCGAAGTGGTAGAGTAGAGGGTTTGGATTTGGGTGGAGGAGAGAGAGAGGGAAAAGTGAGAGTGTTCGACAAAATTGTCGAGCAAAATTGGAATTTCACTGAGGCAGAAACGAGTTGACACTGCTTGCTAAAGAGACGAAGCAGGAGTTCATGGACAAAGTGTGGTAGGAGAGATGAAGGTACGGCGCGAAGAGATAGGAAATAAGGAAACGAGGCCAAGGTCAGGGCATACCTGTGAGTGGTGGAGGGGCTATTGTCCACGTGGGGACAATAAGGTTTCGAGGATTGAATAGTGCAGGCTGAGATGTGAGGTAGATTGTTGTTGTGGTGCCCAATGCCAGCTGGCAGGTGATCTGGAAGCCGGGGTGCGTGCGAGATGGGAGTGACGGGAAGGTTGCAAGCGGTTTTTCAAGGCGAGGCGAGGCGGAGAGCGACGTGGTGCTGTTGCGTCAACGTGCGTGGCCTATGGTGCTGCAAAAAAGATGAGGGGGCGCCGAGATAGTGGCTTTGGCTTTCTGCAACTGATAGAATCAATCAAACGTACGTGGCCTGACGAAAAGATGCGGAGCGGAAACGTCGAGATGAAATTGAAGACTCAAGATTGAAGTCGAAATTACAAAATGGGAGGCTGCTCGCTCAGTACCTCCTGCAGTGAGGTGGACCCGCTCTGTGTGCTGCTGCTGTAACTGCAGCTCACCTAGGACCCAGTAACTCGGTGCTTCACCACTGCTCCAAATGCCTGCTGTAGGCCCAGCACCCGGCCAACTTCAGATGAGCCCGAAAAACGACAAAGAACCCCACTACTCTCGTCCAGCCAAAACGGTCGGTCAGGTGTGCCTTGATTATGTCTTGGCCTCTTGCGACGAGACGTTCGCTTTCCCAGATTTTCTGGGCCACATTCCGCCGGTCGGCCACCTTTTGCTGCCCTTCCAAGGCCGTTGTTGATTCAGTGCCGGGCGTCAAGGTGGTCGGTGTGACCAGCCCAACCCACCGAGGTCAGAGAGGGGCAGCGGCCCTGAATAAGACCCGTGGACCCCCCAATTTGCAGTGAGCGGCCCCACCTGGTCGTTGTCGGTCAAGCCCTGCACCTGCCCTGAAGGAGCGCAAGTGCCAAGACCCCACTTGCATTGTACCTTTTTTTAGGTGGTCCCCGCCAGTCACCTTGAGGTTTTGAAGTGGGGGGACAGAACTTCTCTGTCTTTCACCGCAGAACAGTCATCGATAGGTTGCGTGAGCGGAGGACTTGCCCTAGCCGGCCGGGAGGTCTTCTAGCCTGTCGGATTCGATGACACGAATGGAGGGCCACATTAGACACACTAGGACGCCCAAAGAAAAACAAAGCCCAACAATGCGAGTCATCCAAGCCACGCCAACAAAGACCGACACGAAACGGCGATGGAACCCTGGGAAGGAGGGCCAAGGCAGCCCGACCGCCGGGCCGGGGCCGACTGGACGGAGCAGGCACCTGACCTTGTTTCTCAGGCACCCTACCTTGCCTACCTTATCTGGAGGACTGACCGACTCGCTGGACAGGCTTGACAGACGGACGCAACTGATGTGACGTTGCCCCGCGCGGGCAGCATGTGGGCATTGCTGGCAGGCCGTTGTCATACGCCCTGGACAACCTTGGAGAGATACTCACAACCGTGATAAGCGAACCTCTGGCGGGCGGCTGGACCACGTCGCAGCAGGGGGAAAAGGACATGGATATAGGGAGTAAAACTGTCAACCTTCAATTCCGAGTTCCCATCCCCAGGCGAGAACGCCCAAGCAGTTAATAGCGCCAAGAAGAGGCCCCAAGACACCCCACCATCCGCCGTAGGTACCGAGACTGAGTGTAGTTACACATGCTCCAACAGACACAAACCCCTTTTGTGTGCGCGCGTATCAGGGCGGCTGCGACACTTGAGAGCGATCTGCCGCGCGATCCGTCGATGCGCCCGGCACGCACGTTGCAGCTCTCCCGTTGGCGGCTCTTTGGCATCGAACGGAAGAAAATCCGTACAATGCACAATGCACAGTAGTGTAGGGATACTGGCAGATGGAGTGCCGCCAGGTGCCGGGCGGCCGAACCCGCTTGGCGACTCGCCCCACCCGTTTCTCAGCTGCCGCAGCCCGGCCCCCAGCTTGAAACAGCCCAACAGCCCCACCATCTCCGTTTCAGCTTCTGGGCCTGCAGAGACGGGAACAAACCGCTGCAATTCCACTGGCCAGCGGGGCGTCAACTCGAGTGTCTCAGGGAGTGCCCATGGATTCTATCCCCGTCTTTCATCACCTCACTCCTCCATGTTAGGACAGGCCAGCGCGGTTGGTTGTGCATTTGTCTCTCCCAGCTCCAGCCCTCCCATCTGTCGTAAACCGGAAGATTCACTCTCGTATTGCCGCCCGTCTCTTCTCTTCTGTTTTCTGTATGACGACGAGTGACCACTCCAGGTGACCTCCAAAGCCCCCACGCATCTCACGCATCTGGGCAGCCACGGCACCACACAACCGGCCCCGCCTGAGGTCGTCCCGCTGCTTCTCACCTGACGGCCGACGTTCCATCGCAGCGTCACAACCCCCCTGGACAGGCCAAAACGCCAACCTCGAGTGTTCTGTGTTTATCCTGCTATCCATTCTTTTCTTCCGCCTTACCAAGCCAACTCACACGCACACGTACAGTACAGTACGCATCCACAATCGCCGTGGACTTACTGTATAGACCCGTGGGCATCTCGCTAAATTCCCATTTCCCTCGCTTGCCTTGGAGCCTCGGAGCCTCGGAGCTAAGGTTGGAGCTTGGATCCATTGTTTGGGGGCGTTCGGTCTTGCGGCGCTCCGTCATCGTCCCATCTTTCCCCGTCCGGCTCTTTGTTACGACTGGCTGGGTTGAAACAAACCAAAGACAAGCCCGGCCGATTCCTCACCTGCTACAGCCTTGCGGGCCATTCTTACCCACCAACCCATTCTGCGCTCTCTTTCTCTCTCTCCCCACCTCTCTCTCTCTTTTGCCCTCTCTCTGAAGCCGCCAGCGCGCCCGGCCGCTGACGCCAACAGCCTGACGTTGGCCGTGTGATACCTCCCCATCCGAGACTCTCTTTCCGAATCCCGACGTCCCGCACCTCGCCGCAGACGCCCTCTCGCGTACCTGCGTCCCGGTAGATATCCCCCGCCTCCGACCTGCGTTTGCGTTACCTTCCCCCCTTCGCCGCCTTTCACCCCCCGCCCCTGCGCCTCTCCCACACGCCTGTCCCTTCCCCCCTTTCCCCCGGAAGAGCCAAGAAGGTGCCGCAGCCGCTCACGCGCCCTCTCGCCCACGAAAACGTCCCGTACATACACCGTACACCACCACCACACCACACCACCAACATGGAACGTCCCACGGCGCCTCCTCTCGCCACACGCGGCCTGTCAGGGCTATCACAGTCGTCGGACCCCAACTCCCCCCTCAGCTCCATCTCCTCCCCAGCCGAGCAACGCAGCGATGCCAAACAAAACCTCTTCCGCTCCATGCGGGCGCTACCCACGCAGCACGTCTGGGCTGTATGGTTCGACCGCCAGCCCGCCCAGGGCCAACCGCAACAGCAACAGCAGCAACAGCAACAGCAACAAGGAGGAGCAGCAGCAGGGGGCGGTGGTGAATACCAGGCGCAGCTGGAACAACTCGGGGAGGAGATCGAGAGCGTACAGGACTTTTGGCGGTACCAGAACAACACCCCCGTAGACCGCATCAAGATGCGTGAGAGCATCTACCTGTTCAAGCGGGGGTTCCGCCCCATCTGGGAGGACCGCCGTAATGTTCTGGGCGGCAGCTGGACCTTCCGCGTGCCGAAGAGCAGTGGGCCCGAGGTCTGGAAACATGTCCAGCTGATGGCTATTGGTGAGCAATTGCAGGGCGCAATTGTCGGTAAAGGTATGTTGCATTCATTTCCTTTTACCCTCCATCCCTTACTATCCTGTACCGTATTCCCTAGCTTTGTCCAAATCGTCCTAAACACTAAACTAACCCAAAACCCCCTGTTTACAGAAGACACCCTCTGCGGCGTTGGCCTCTCCGTCCGATTCAACGCCCACCTCATCTCCATCTGGCACCGCGACGCCTCCTCCAAAGCCTCCGTCGACAACCTCCTGCAGTGTGTGCTCGACACTTTGCCGCCGAATCTCCGCCCTAAGTCGGATAACTACTTCTACAAGCGCCACGCCGAGCACGCCGGGTTTAATCCCCCGCCGGAGCTGCAGGCTGTGATTAACTCGCAGCGGGCGCGCGAGGCTGCTGCTGCCGCGAAGGCGGAAGCTGAGGGTAAGGCTCAGCAGGAAGCTGCTGCTTCTGCTGAGGAGGGAAGCGAGGCTACGGAGGGGCAATGACTGAATGATTGAATGGGATATGAGTGAGAGTAACCCAGAGGCCGGGAATGAGGAATGAGCAAATGATTGTTCTGCACCACAGACATGTACGGACGGACGGACGGCTGAATGTTGTCAAGGTCTGAGAGATAAGTGATTCGCATATATAGCGTCGCTGCGTAGCGTCATGTTAGCCGTGTGGCCGTGGTGGATAGATTGAAGCGTATCGTCTGTCCACCCGCTCTGTGGGGAAAAAGCTATGAATAAACAGCTGTCCTGTTCTCTCCCATTTTGCTGTCCCGTTCTGTTCCCTGTTGCTACCTCCTTTGAAATCGCGCAGCTACTATTCCCCGAATACACCGACTAAGGGTGTGATGTGCATCATCCATTGGTTCCCATCAAGGAGCATCTCTCAGTGCTCCATCCGCGAAGGGATCTCCCCGCGGTATCGGCGTGCTGCTCAGTTTGTGTTGCCAGAGCATACCAGCCAGCATTCCACTGGCGCGTGAAACGGCGCTGCTCAGCACGTTGCAAGTGAGCTCCTGGACACCTTACTTCGTACCCTCCCGGAGCCTGAGCACGTACGGCCAACCCAGCATATATAATCTCACCATCCCGTTCCCTTCTCTTACCCCATACCAACCCCAATGTCACCGCCAAACCCCCGCCCGCCGCATCACCTCATCAAACTCCGCCTTCCTAACCCCCCTCCCAACCCCCGCCCCACCATTCGCCTCCAGAATCATATCCCTTAACAACTCCTCCGTCACCACCAGTTCCCCATCCTTCCCCCCCTTCCCCATCTTCCCCCCAAACCCAGCATTTCCGCCCCCTCTTGCAGTATTCCCACTCCCACCCGCATCTTCCGCCCGACTCTTTTCGTCCAGCCGCAATAACGCCGCTACCCTCCTCAAATCCGCTATCGTTATCACCACCTCCTCTCCTTCCCCATCCCCATCCTCTTCAAACCCACCACCACCCGTATAATCATCCTCCTCCTCCTCATCTACATCATGACCTCCCATCCCCCGCCGTCGTTGCTCACGCCTGTTCTGCCTCCCAACCTCAGTAAACAACTGATACGCCTCATCCACCTCCCTCCGATGTTCCTCTTCGTATTCCGCCTCACCCTGGTGGTGCCGACGGGTGTGGATCTGTAGCGCACAGATGCCGACAAAGGCGGGATAGGTCGCGAAACCTTCGTCGTCGGGGTCGAGGGCGGTGGTGAAGGTTGAGAGTTGTGCGGGGGAGGAGGGGGGGAGGTTGAGGGCTCTTTTTCTCATATATAACGTTAGAATTATTCGAGGGATGGTTTGGTTGAATGAATGAGGGGAGAGGGGTTGGTTGGTGGGTTGGTTCGGCAGGGGACACAAGGGAGGAGGAACTCACATCAGAGCGCGCCGGACATCGCCAATGGGCATGATCCCCTCCTTTTCGCCAGCCATGGGCTCAGCAAACAGCGAAAAGGCCTCGCGGATCTCAGACTCCTCTTCCGCCGTGATCTTGTGTTCTTTCGCGAGTTTGGACGGGCGCGCGCCGGATTTGGACGGGGCCGCCGCCGCGGTGGAGGAGGATGCTGGGGGTCGGCGGCGGGGTGGCTGTTGGGAAACATGTTAGTACAGTATGTCCGAGGTTAAATTTAAACGGGAACTGACCATTTTGCTGGGTTTTGTCCGAAATAATGGCTTGATAGAGATGTCTTTGCGATGCGATGCTCTGGGGAAGTGGAGAGAGGGTGGATCGGGCCGGGCCAAGGTGGGGCCGGTCGCCAAGTGAGCGCCTACTCACGTGATCGCAGTATGCATCAAAGAAAATATCCATCCCAAATCTGAGAAATTTCCTCTCTTCCAACACAAAATTCCTGGGAACATTTCCTCACCCAGAGCTGTAAAACACAACCGAGCAACACTCGCGAAACGGGCTGCTACATCTCATTTCTCAACTCTGCTTTACCACACACGAGTAAATCAGTTTTCAAGAGACACGCCCCAAGGTAGGTCGACCGATGTTGATGCTCCATCTCGGTGATTCCTCACTTTTTTTTTCGATTGTGCACCAACCCCCGACCAATTCGAGTCGCCGCTTCAAAAATTGCTAGAGCTTGCCGCCTTCATACAACCCCAGGGCGAGCAAGTGTGGACAGTGAAGCAAAATTGAAACACCACGTGTCTCCGTAAGACGCGTCCGCAAGTTCACGACGTCTGGATCCCCTCGGGTCTAGGCGGTATGGGCTTTCGGAGACATTCACCCTTGTACTTGCGTACTTGCCAGTGTTCGTTGCCAGTGATGTGATATTGTTTACGGCTGGCCGTGATGTGGCAGTTTGTACTTATGTTTATGTCTTCCTGTGGCAGACTACAAACTGGACTTGGTTACAACCACCTCCCTGACCAAACCGAACTGTATCAACCTCTGCCCGGCAACTCATCTGCTTCTCAACCTACCCCGGAAACAACCAAACTCACTTAAAGTTATTCTTCAGCTCGCGCAGCTTGGTCATGATAGCAATCGGGTCCGTCTCGCCGGTGGCTTTCTGAATCTCGGGGTCCTGTCGCATGTCAGTCAGCTCACTAAAAGTCCCAAATACCACCGACCAACTCTGGGTGCTTCTTACCTGAGGCCGCATGAACACATTGTGCGCCTTCTCGTCAGCAATGGTAAACTTGCCCTGCGTCTCCTTGTTCTCTTTGGCAAACGCCTCCAAGGCCTTGACCGGCCCGCTGGGGAGGACCGAGAGGCCGAACTTGGCGTTGGATCCGGTGTACTCGTGGCCGGGCTGGGTCAGGTTAGCATTTGTTGGTTGCGTGAAGGGATTGGGGCCTTCCAAAGAAAAAAGGCCAAACTCACAAAAACGCGCGTGTCATCCGGCAGCGACCCCAAAACCTCATTCAGCGCCTTGTGCATCTCCTCGCCGTTACCTTCGAAGAACCTGCCGCAGCCTATGTGCACCTCATCGTCAGATCAACCCCTCAAGAGAAACCCAAATTAGTCAGTATGCATGCAAACCCACCACCATGAAACAGCGTATCACCCGTAAACACCACCTTGTCGTCACCGTCCTGCATAAAAAAACAGATGCTATCCTGGGTGTGGCACGGCGTATGCAGGGCCTTGACAGCAATGCTGCCAATGTTGAAGCTCTCGTTGTGCTGCGGCGTCCGCGTCACTTTCTTGCAGTCCTTGCCGCCGATGATGGGGAGCTGCTGCTGGTCGAGCTCGGTGAGCTAGAAGGGGGGTGTTAAGTTAGGTAATGGTAGGTTGGAGGGGGATGTTTTGGGGGGGAAGGACTCACGAGTTCCTCGTTTCCGCCGGCGTGGTCCCAGTGACTGAGAGGGTTAGTTAGGGTTCACAGGTCACATCGATAGATAGTAACGAGGGCTTACTGGTGGGTGTTGACAATTGCTGTGAGCTTGATCGACCCGTCCTGAATGGCCTTCTTCAACACCGGGGCAACTCTAGCATAGCATTAGATTTCCGCCCCTTCTTAGATTCTCTAGGAGGAACACCCACTCCGCCGGATGAGCCGGGTCGATGATCACGGCTTCCTTGGACTTGTCGTCAACTACTAGGTAGGCGTAGTTGTCGCTTTTCCCCACCCCTAAAACTCCGCATCAGCTCTCACCTGAACGGGTTGTTGCCATATTAGCGATTATAAAGCCACTCACACATAGGAATCGATTGGATATGCATTTTGCGGATGTTGATTGGCTGAGAAATAGCTGTTAATGTTTGACAGAAAGTATGTTTGACAATAAGTATGAAACTCGACCGGAAATGCAAAGCTTACAGCAGAGGCAAAAGAAGTGAGTCTGGGCTGAAAAAGACGCCTTGCAACAGTGTTGAGGGTGAACATGCTCTAGTGCAGTTTGTGGAGGCGGAGTCCACTGTGACGCTGGGCTTGAGCACTGAGCTCCGAAGTCAGCGCAACATCAAGTAAGCGGGCAGTTTATTATTAAACACGGATTTCTAACGAATCCGGACAATGATTCCCCCCGACGCCGCGGAGGAAACGGAGCGGACGGTCGGGAAACGACGGGAATGCAGGTCGCGCGGGAATGACGTTATTCATTGGACGCTGAGCTTCACGAAGAGGGGCCTATCCACAACGTGGTAACTGGAGTTGTGTTCGGCGAGGGGGTCACATGACCACCCTTTTCATCACCAGTTTATAAACAGTCTTGTTTGGGGGCCAAAATGGGATTAAATAGCGTTAAATTTAGACCACCCCTATCGGCTTCGGCACCCAGTCATCATCATCGTACAGTATCCAGCCGGGTTGTTCTTCAGACATGTCAACCTCAGTCTCTTTTCCCTCGCTCTCCGTTCTTTCTGGCCCCGTCTCATCCGCTTTCTCCCGTGTCTCTTCAGCCGTGACTACCCCATCATCCTTGTCTGAAATCCCACCAACTCCCTCACCCTCTTCATCCACCTCCATTTGGCCAACCTCCGGCGCTCGGTCCAAAATCTCCCTCTCCAACGTGAGTGTGCGTCGCAGGACTTTGGGGTCCCTCGTAGCCCCCGAAATGGTGTCCAACACGGCCAGCACCAGCTCCCCATCAAATCCCAACACCTCCTCCTTTAGACCATCATCCCCTTCAAGATACCCCTTCACCACCCCCCTCACCCCTTCCTCATCCTCCCCCATCTCTTCCCCCCCTTCATCGCCAACCCTTTCCACACTCACCCCTTCCGCCTCCGCCTCTCCACTAACCACCACCGCAACCCCAATCGCCGCAGAAGACGCTACCTTCAGCGGTTCTGCCGATTCCACCCTCACTTCCCCCTCCAACCCCCTCCAATAATACTCCCAAATCCACTCCAGCGCTTTCGCCGCGGCCGCACGCAGCCGAGTCAACGACGGCAGCTGCTCGTGCGTCGCCTGGTGGCGGAGCTCAACAAACGTCGCCGGCAGTCCGACACTCTTGGCGACGTCGTACATGGACATCTTGCGTTGCTTGTCTTGGTGGGAGTCTAGGAGGCCTGTTACGAAGCTGGCGATATCTTAGCATTCACATCTCGTACCGAGGGCGGGTAAGAAGAGGGTAGTGATAGAGAGGAAGGGAAGTAATGGAAGATGAGACCTCAAACTCACCGACTAAAAGCAGCCGAGTATGCCGCGCGCACTGCATACCCCCCCGAAGCCCTCGCCAGCCCATCATCCTCACCCCCATGCCATCCACCATCACCACCACGATCCCCCCTCTTCCTCCTCCTCCCATCCCTCCTTTCATACCCGCCCCCAACCCCCTCATCACTCAACCCCGCCGCAACCAACAACGCCGTCGACTCAACCATATGCGGACACCCGCCGCGCTGCATCCACATTGACACGCGTGCGACGGCGTGGCGTTTTCCGTCCCTGCTTCCTCCTTCTTCCCCCCCATTTCCTTGCCGTCCTTTTGCAGGTTGTTGTTGGCGCTGTGGTGATTGTAGCTGGGACTGCTGCGCGTTATGCTGAGGGTAGAACTGGGCGCGTACGGTGAGGAGTTCGGCGCGGTTGCGCCAGGGGGTGAAGACGTACTGGACCATGCCAGGGTTTGGGTTTTGGCTTTCCTCGGTGGTCGTTCTGTGATTGGTGAGCGATAAAGCGAGGGTGTGTAGGTGTTCGAAATTCGTTGTGTGATTTGAGATGAGATGGGCTGAGTTGATGGTGTTGAAGCTCTAACATTAATTACCACTGTGTGAAATATGTTATGACGAAATTTTGGTTTCAAGGTATACACTTGTTAATGTACTAATGAAACCAGGTGGCTCCTTCGGGCAAATTAGTTAGTGGCCCGCTATAGTTACAAAAGACATATTGTATTTTCACATTCCTCATCTTCATTTCAATACATATGCTTAACATCGATTAATTAGGTATTTATTTCTGCCTCAATTCCAGGATATAAACCTACTAAATCGCCGTCTTCCTCAATCTTGAAAATAAAACCGAGCTTTACCTTAATTACCCCAAACCAAAAAAAAAAAAAAAAAAAAAAAAAAAAAAAACATCAAAAAGCTCGCCGCCCCATCATCTCAACACCCGAGGGGTCAAGGAATGGGGGGCGGTTGGAAGGAACTGTGCGAGTCGAGGTTATAAAGGGCGGTTGAGGGAGGGAAAGAAGGTAATGGGTGGCGTCAGGGTGTTGCGGATTTGAGGCCGAGAGAGGCGGTACAGTAAACGCCCGATTTGAAAACCAGGGTGCATACACAGGACATGAGAAACCAGCGCAGTGGGAACATGAGAACCTTTTTTCTATCCTCATTTATCTAATTTTCCTTTTTTTACCTTACCCCCAGAAGCCACCCATTTACGAAATGGTCTTCTCCACCATGGTGATACCATACTTCTCCTTGAGCTCGCGCATCAGCGGCTCATTGATACGCGCATTCATAGGCGCCAGCACGCCCTTGTCGGTCAGCTGGCCGCTAAGAACCTGCTTGACAGCAACGGCGCAGGGCACACCCACGAGCTTGGCCATGGCGGAGTAGCCCTTGGGGTCGCCGTACTCGACAAGCGTCGAGGTGCGGGTCTCCCGCGAGCCGTCCTTGTGCTCAATCTCGAACTTGTGCTGCAGCATGACCAGGTCACGCTCGTTCTCCTCGTACTGCATCTTGCGCTCCAGCGTCGCGCACAGCGTGTCGAGCGGGTTGCCCTTGGGGGTGATGGGCTCGTCGGAGAACAGGCCGATCCAGCGGAGGCCGGAGAGAATCCGCTTCTTGTCCTCGTCTGACTCGAAGGTCGCCTTGGAGAGCACGGTGGACTCGAGGTCGGAGGCCGACAGCGACGACGCGCCGATGACCGCCTTGGTGGCCTCCTTCCACGGCACCGGCTTCGACAGCACGTCGAGCGGGGTGTCCTCGAGGAAGCCGATGTCGACGAGCACCTTGATGAACTGGGGGAAGCCCTGGTAGCGGAGGGTGCCGCGGACGATGGTCTGGGCCTCGGGGATGGCGTAGCGCTCCTTGTACGGGGTTGAGTCGCGGTTCGGGTAGGCGACGAACGCGAAGCCCGGGTAGATGAAGTACGGCTTGGCCGTGTTCATGAGGTCCTTGCCGGCGACCTCGACGATGGAGCCGTCCTGCCACCACTTGCCGGCGTTGCGCAGGGCCAGCAGCACGCCGCGCGACGACCATGAGAACTTGTAGCCGAGTGGGTTGTCCGAGTCCTCCGGGGCCGGCAGACCACCACAGTAGGACACAAAGCCCAGAATCTTACCGCCGGCCTGGTGGACCTCGTCGATCGTCTTGATGGCGTACAGGTGGTCGATACCTAGGACGTGAGGTCAGAAAACGGAACCCCAACGAACCAGCGACAACGAGAAAGAAACAACCGGGGTAAGAAACCTACCCGGGTCCAGGCCAATCTCGTTCATGACCGTAATACCAGCGGCCTTCGCCTCGGCATCCAGCTCCAGCATGGCGGGCGAGACATAGCTAGTCGTGACGACATGCTTCTTGTTACGGATGGCCGACTTGATGACAACGGCGTGGAAGGTGTAGGGGATCAGGCTGATGACGAGGTCGTGCTTGGCCACCTCGGCGTCCAGCGCCTTGTCGTCGGTCACGTCGAGCGAGATGGGGTGCGCGTTCTTGACGCCCTCGGAGAGCTGCTGGGCCGAGGCCAGGGTGCGGCAGGCTGTATGCGACAACGGGGTCAGTAAGAGAGACCTAAAGGCATCAAGACCCAAAAAAGGGGGGATAAGGTAACCCTACCAACAGTCACGGGAATGCCCGAGTCGCTGAGAATATCGAGCGTCGGCCGGGTCACGAAGCCCGCGCCGAGCATGAGCACCTTTCTAGAGGCGTCAAAAGTCTACATGTCAGCGGCCCATCTTGAAGATGACGTCCTCATACCCTCGAATTGGGCCATGCATCATCGGTGGTACAGTGGGGTTGGATGCGAGAGGCAGCAGGAAAAAAGGACAGACGATAAAAGGCAACAACAAAAGGAAGGTGGGGCGTGTTTACTGTTGCGAAGCCATTTTGGTTGTGCCGTATGACAGTACGAGACTATACGACTGGATGATAACGGGGTGGAATAGTGGTCTTTGGGAGCTTCGAAATTGCCGGGGGATTCCTGCTCTCCGCGCCTGGCAAAGTCTTGTCAACATCCAAATTGTGACGACTTTGTTTTGTTTGTCGTAGTTGTTTCTCTCCGTGGACCTGATTGAGTCACGCCGCCCTTCCCCCACTTGCTACGTCGTCTCCATCTTTTCCGCCTGCTGGAGTTCTGTTCCGATAACGGCCTGTGATTTTTTTTTTCTGCTCCCTACCCGCAGCTCAGCAACAAATTTTCAATGACCTAACGTTAGTGAGGGGTAGCGGGCGGGTGATGGCGGGGTAGTTAACAGCTGCGAGGGAAGGCGCCGCTCTGCGAGGGGTTGTTGGGGGCAAGCTCGGCACGCTGCGGGTCGGCAGGGTCCCGCCGAGCCGACCTTAGCCTGAGCTTTGCGAGGTCAGAGTGGTCAGGTACAAAGTTACAAGGTTACAAAGTGACAACCTCAACACTCGGTTACCAACCTCAAACCAACAACACCCGGCGGCTGCCGCCTGCTTACCCTGTGCAGCGGGTTGCGCAATCTTAAAACCACAAAATATGCTTGACCCAAGGTAACAACAATAACAACCAGCCGTTATGAGATCGGACAGGCCGCGGCCCATCCACCCGCCCCCCTTCCGACCGACGACCTGTCCACCCACCCAACCAACAAACCATCCATTTATTGATCCACCATCAATCAAACGGAACCCGATGCATGCATGCATGTATGTATGTGGCCAAAATCACAGTCACGGTCACGGCCACAGGTGGTGGGTAAATCATTCGGAACAACTAACTCATGTATTGTAGACAGAAAAAGATTGGATGTTAGCATACCGCACCCCAGCCAATCTCGTTCTCGAAGGGACCTCCGTCTCAGTCACTAGCCAAACGGCAGGTGACATCCGTATTCAGCTCGCGAAACGATATCACCAACGTCACAACAGGCACACACGAGGCACACCCACACCCATGGACACATACACACAGACACACACACCACAGGCATGCAAAAGTCGCTTGTCTTATTTAAGTAAGCTCAACGTAACGTACGTGTTTTATGAAGAAATAAATTGGTTTAAAATTGTGAAATGTACCGTCCCCGATACAGATTCTGGGCTAATTCCGGCCATTCATGCATTAATAACATGGAAAGTACCTCACACACTTGGAAACTATTGGGAGATAGGAACCGGTTTGGACCAAAGTCCGGTACATTTGGGGCGCCTCCTGCCGGGCTGTGAAACCCACAGGCGTTGGCTATTGTTTTTCTTCTTTCTTTAGTTACTCTCTGCTCCAGTTTGCTTTGCTAACTAAGATAGGTAACTAAACCCACGACAAGGCAAATCTTTGTCTCAGCAACGCCAACTGCCTTCTGATCGGCCGGCCGGTCACCCAGCCATGCCTATTTCCCACTCTCCAAGCCCGCGTTCCCGGGTCATCCCGTTTTTGCCCCGTTCTTGGGGTCTCACTCCGTGACTTTGCGTCGGTATCCGTTAGGTACTTCTAATCTTTCCGATGAGGATGTGTGTTTGTTGTATATCCGTGCCCGTTTCTCTTGATAAGCCGCAGACCATGTTCCCATGTTCGTCCCAATAACCGTATCCCGTAAACACCTCGCTATGATGCAATAGACAAAAAAGACTCAAAAAAGAAAAAAAAGAAAAAGAGATTCAGTGTACAAGAATGGAAAGTAAAGAATTAGTCATCAAAAAGTGGTAGAGAGAAAACAGAACAGAATAGCCGGGAGAAAAGAAGCGCCTGGGGCGAATCGCACGTAACCTGCGTGCAAACGCTCAACACTCAGTCGTCCTGCCCCTCCCCATCTTCCTCACCCTCTCCTTCCTCCTCCTCATCATCCTCATCGTCACTCGCAGGCGGCTCCCAGGCATCCTCTAATTTCAGGCCCAGGCCCTTGCCGCTGTCCACCTCTTCCTCTTCCTCGCTCCGTCCGCTACCCAATAACGAGAAGACCACTGACTGATGCAGTGTCGTGGCCGTGGACTCGTGCTGCTTGCTGTGGTCCGGTGCATCGTACAGGCCCATGCCGTAGAGAATCTCGCCTTCCTCGGAGTCGTCCCCGGCTTCATCGTCATGGATGATGACTGTTTGGTACGATTGCGGGGCAGGGTCTGGCTGTGATTGTTGCTGCTGTTGCTGTTGTCCGAGGGGCAGAGTTGGGTTGAGATTGCAGACAAAGTCTTCTGGCGTGGGTGGGGTCGTATGCTGGTTGAAGGTGGCGGTCGGCTGAACCTCCCAGGATGGGAGTGCGCCCTCGTGGCGCAACTGTGGCATCTCTGAGAGTGTAGTGGCCGGGGAGTAACCCGAGGCACAGCTCGTCGGCGGGTACATCGGGACTTGCTGTGATACTGGCATGGGCTGGTTCAAAGGAGAGTACATCTGCTGCTGCTGCTGCTGCTGCTGCGAACTGAAGCCGGAATACGGGAGCGTGAGCGGCGAGAAGGGGTCTGCTGGAGACGTGTACCCCGAATAAACCGTAGGCGTGGGCGGGAACTGCTGCAGGCTGGCCAGCGCCTCAGCATCGTTATACGTCGGGAAGGCGTGAAGCATCGCATCTTGTTGAGTGTAGTACGAAGGCTGGGCATGTTGCGAGGATGGGTGCCAGCTGACGGGTCGAGCAGACCGCGAAGTTGGCTGACGATAAAAGGACTCGTTCGAAACCTCGGACCCTGGGGTAGGGAGATGCGGTCGATCGACATCCATGGCGGGAGACAGAGTCTGAAAGCCGCCCCGAAAGCCATCCCCGATCAACGTTTTCCTCCGTGCTTGCAGTGCTGATGATCTTGGGCTGTTGCTGGCGCTGCTGGGTTTGGATATTCTCATGGCGTTCCCCGCTCTTTGCTGGCTGGCCGAGGCCCTCGAGTACCTCCTCGTGTTCCCGATGAGCTGTCTTGAGAGTTCGCTCAAGAGCTCGTCGACGGTGTGGGCCCCGGCAGACTGGTGGTGGTAAGACATACCGCCGGCTACGTTGGTAGCGGCGAGTGATGATGGCATCATCTTGATGGTGATGAATAACTAGAAACGACGAGAGACTGCCCTCCTGTTGTCACGGACTGTTGAGAGTGTAGGATATGGTTGTGGTGAAGTGTGGTGTGGGAAACGGGCCGAGGAGTTTGTTGCTGGGTGGGTGGTGATGGAATATCAAGACGGAAACGGGTCTTGATATGAGAGGTGCGGAAGACGCTTGGTTGCGCACGGGAGGGTGGGTTAAGTGCGTAATAAGGAGAGAGACTTTTGAAAGTCACAAACCTGGTTCGGAGCTGGTAGCGTCCCTGGCGATGGGACGGCGTGGAGAACGACACAAATATTACATGCCCATCTGGGCATCTGGGCCCATGGGGGAGGCTCCTATTGCCGCTTTGGCGTGCCGGGAGGATGGAGCGAGAGACTGGATGTCGTGTCAACGGAGCTTGTTCCATGACTCTGGGGCTCTCTCAAAAAGCCTGCGTCATCTGCGCTTGCAGGGATTGTTTAGCCTGCCCGACCCTGGGGACTGGGGACGCGGACCGTCTGGTGTGAAGTCGTTTCGGGCCTCGCGCCAGCACCGCTGTCTGTGTGTGGTGTGGACCATGGTGTGTGAGAGACTGAGAGTGCGCTTGTGTGTGCGTGCCAGCGGCCCAGCGCCCGGAGGCAAGGAGGGTCGTGAACCAGTTCGACCTTGGCAAGCTTGGCCCTGGAGCCCTGCCGCTGCACCGCAAGGCAAGGCCACAGAAAGAGGCGGACAGGGATGCGTGGAGTTCATCATCGCTGAAAGGGGGCGTTCCGGTACAGGGTTGCAGGGGCCAGAGAGAGGCCAAACCGATTTTCCTCGCTGTGGGCTGCCCGTGGCTTGTTCCGGATAGCGCGATACCTGGAGGATTGTGCTGGGGGTTGGTGGGAAGGGGCTCGAGTGGGTGGGTTGGCGGGCTCGCGGGCTCGCGGGCGGGCGGTCAAGAGGCAGGTGGATGGAAGACGGCGGCTTGGTTCTGCAAGGGTTGTTTGGAAGTCATGCCGTTGCCTGTGGTCATGGTCGCAGCATGGGCTGGCGTGGCAGCCCGGTCTGGCATTTGGCTGGCACGTCAAATTGTCTCCCCCCCAGACCGGCTCCCACCTCCTGGCGGCTGTGTGACCAAGCAGGGACGGAGGTACCGCGAGGGATGTACCGGTGCGACCTCCTGCGTCGCGGCCCTCTGATTGATTGATGGCCCCCGTGTGGATGGGCGAGAAGTTGGGAAACAAGGGGGTGGGGGAGCAAGGGTTCTGGTTTGGCGCACGCGAGAGGCGAACGCTCGACTCCCTTTTTTTTGACGGCCTGCAGAATGGAGAGCTGCTTGTCGGGTGTATCATGAGGAAGAATGGAGGGGTGTAAGCGGTAAATGAGCCGGGGTTCTCGAAACCCCACACGCAGAAAATGAAGCGAAAGTAAGGGGGTGTATCATCTAAGGCCTGAGTGTGAGGCGTGCCCGGATGAAAGTTATAGCTCCAAGGATCAGCGAAGGCGGTTGCGGAGCAGGTCCCTCCCGTACGGTGGGGTCATTACCCAAGTACGGAGTACCTGGCCGGCGGACGAAACTCGGTGTCTCTTTCTCACAAATGAAGGTACGGGATACTTGTTTCGGAATGGCTGAAATCCCGTTCGACGGTTCGGTGCACTATCAACGGCCTAGCCTGGCTCGGGCTCGGGTCGGCCTCAAACGGCACATTCCCTGTTGGCGTCGAATCTTGCGGACGCCCAGATATCAGACATCTGTGCCGCGAAACCCCGTTCGCCGGCGATCACGACTTTGTGGTCGCTCACGATCACAGAGGAACTTGCACACCCCGCGCCACCCTTGTTGGGCCCCGATCGGCTCCATGGGCGAAGAGGCATCTTGCAGGAGCAGCACAAGGGTGGGCGACCAGGCGACGGCGGCTTGGGTGGGTGAGCGACGAACCTGGCCGGCTGGTGGCCACCCGGCAAGTCATTTCGATGTCCGGACGTTCATGAACTTGGCCTCAGTTGGCAGGGCTTGACGTTGTCGGTTTTGTTGTCGAGGCATGGTATGCTGGTTGGCTGGTCTCGGCCTTGTTCTGTGTTTCGTCTGTCAGAAAGAGGATTGAGACTGGGGGTTGCCGGAGGGCAGCCAGCCGCGAGCCAAGCACGCGCAAGAAACAGCAAGTGGATCGGGTGCTGTGCTTGTTTTGCGAAAATGATGCATGCCTAGTGATCTGATGAGATCGGAACAAAGTGAATGCCTGCCTCTGCGAAATGCCGGGCTGTTGAGGCGAGGACAAAGTCGCTCCTGTGGTGCGGCGGCTGCCCCGACCAATCCCGTCGGGACTTCGGGATTTTGTGAACAGAGGGGACCTTGGTGCGGCCAAGCCCTGCGCAAATTTTCAAAAAATGAAAAAATCGAGAAGGAAAAAAGGGTGGGTTTCGACTGTGTTGAGTGCATTGCTCCGGCATTATTTTGGGGCGCTGGTCCCACCTGCTTCGGTCACAACGGAGGTTGCAGTGGGCAAGTACACCCGTCCCTCCTTCTTGGTCTTTGCGGGCCAGCACAGTTTGTTGAACCATGCACGCGTCCGCAAGAGACCCACAGATCCTTGATCAGATCGCACCTTCCCCACGCCTTCTCAAATCTCATTCCGCAAAATCATTGGCTGATGAGGGGTGGGGTTGACGCCGGAGTTCTGAGTTCCTCTTTTTTCTTTGCCTTCCCTTTTTTTCAGCAGGACCCGCCAAGCTTCCATCCCAGCATCCACCTGCGGCCTGGAACTATTTTCATCAGCGGGGATCGTGGATGCGTTTCCCAGGCGAGCCAGGTTGCGACATTCGAACACAACACCCGGCCAAGCGTCAGCCTCCTTTACCCTCACGCCCGCGAAACCTTCCTTCATTCACCCCTCCCTCATCCCTCTCTGGCAAGGTGCTTTCTGACCTCCCGCTTGGTCGCGGCCACTCGGAATCAGATACTACTAGTATGGAGTTTCACAAAGAGGTGTGCCACGCACATGCGGACGGGCCTTCAATTACTGCTGACACCGATACGGTAAGCCCGATGCCTTGACAACCTTTTCGTGATTTTTTTTTTAAACCGACCGGCCGGCCGCGGCTCCCTGAATGACGGAGAAGCGAGCCGTTTTGACGTCGATAGCGGATCCGGCCACGGGCGGCTTGTGCGTTGTTTCGACGTCGTACATTCGCCGCTCTTTCGAGTTAACGAGCTAACCTACCAGGTTGTTGGTGATCGTTCACCGTCCGCCAGACGGGCTAGTCCAGGGATCGTCGAAATGGGATTTAGGGTCGTGCAAAAAGTCCGTCGTACCCGAGCGAAGCAAAAAGCGGATTTTCATCAATCAACAATTCTCCAAGGTCTCATCGGTGGTCACAAATGGCGCTCGCTCGTTTCGCAGGTGGGCTGCCCGGCTCCTCCATCAAAAAAAAATTAATGTGCCGACGATTCCCCGTCACCATGCGTTGCGGATCTGGACAAGTCATGCACGGAATGTACGGAAGATGTGGACTGATACTGGATCACTACACCAGTGGACTTCAACGCCGCCACAGACGACTAGGCAAGGAGTTGAAGCCGAGTCATGAGTGTCGTGCGGAACCGTCGTGCGAGGCCCGCGCTTTGGGCACTTGGCGTGGGCCAGAAGTCGGTCTTCTTTTCACAGCTGTTTCTCACCCCCACAAAAGACATTCCTGATGAGCGGCTCCCCTGCAGCTCACCGCCAAGACCTTCCCAAACGGGGCGCAAAATGAGAACGCGAATCTCATGGAAGCCGCCGAAGGGGCAGACGAAACAGCCCTGTGCATGAAAGCATCCGAGAAATGGGCCCAATAGAATCATGGACCCAACCGACCACAGCGGAACTCCAACCCCCCTGGCCCCAGAGTTCCATGTGATGACGGCGTGGGAACGTCGACGAGATGCCAACGGGGAAATGGGAAAAAGGCAAATGGATTTCGATGACGGCCACCCCCCCAATCGCAGATTTCACACCCTTCGGCTGGGGAGCAGCATGACAAACGCCACGCCCCCCGTACGACGGCTTGTCGCTTGTCTTGCTTTCCTCGAGCCGCACCTCGCGCGCATGTGGGGGAACGTGAGCGGTTGAGTTCCTATGTAGTCCGCCTAGAGAGCACCTACTGTGTACACTACTGCAACGTTGTTCAGTATCGAGAAGGACAACAGGAGCGTCTAATAAGTGCATGAGGAGGGGGGTGGGAATGTGAGGATGATGAATGAGGCTTCATCAGGTCACCAGGCCATCAGGCGAGCGCCTGGCAGGCCAAAGTCGATCTTGTCGGCTTTGGGGTCGGGCGCTCGCGACTCGGGAGGACCCCCATCGATGCAAGTCACGACACTAAATAACATTCTCGTCAGCTTTTCACTCCGAGCTGCAAGATGGATCAATGGATCCAATGGATCAATGGTCGAGAATGGATCATCGACTACCCTGCCAAGCCTGCGGCTTTTTCCGCATCTGGACGCTTTGCCTCAAAACACCTTTTGCGCTCCTCGGTCGTCTCATCAATCGGGGATTTGTTGCATGCCTGGGCTGTCCACTCCGGCCGGCCGTTCTTCCACCTCGCCTGGAATGTGTAGGATCAGCAAGAAAAGGAGCGACCGAGACACCCTGCCAGGCACTTCGGCGCCAAGCGGCGTGCATCGTTCTTTGCATGTGGGACCTGGCACGCCTCAAGATGGAAATCCGAGAGAGCGCCAAAAAAGCCAGGTGCTTTGCGTCTCAAATGGGCCTTTACCCTGGTCTGCCTGGGAGGAAAAGAGTCACCAAATCGCCAACTCAGCAGCCTGCGTCAAGCCCTTTGCTCCGTTGATTGACGGGCGCTAGGGGGCGCTGACGGCACTGTAACCCACTCGAGTGTATCCCTTCCCAGGGCCTCAAACCAGCAGTGCCAACGGGCCTATTCGCCCCGAGCTAACTACTTCGTACAGTCTGTACATAACTTAGTACACGAGGAGAGCCCAACGCACGCACCGTGGCACCGTCGCAAGGCAGGCAAGGGTAGCCGAGCAGCTGGCGGAGGGCGACAGTTTGGAACCGACTTCTCCTGTCCCATCGGTTCACAGCTCACTTGTTAGCCCCTGTGGCTCCGACTGGTCCCTGGATCTTACCTGACCCCGAGCCCTGCGGGCGCGACTCGTCGGAGTCAATCAGCTCGTCGCCCACACAACCCTGAGCCTGCGAGACATTCCCACTTCCCACTCGCCCTTCTGCGTATCCGGAATGCAACGACGAAGGACGGTGCCACGGCTGGCCGGTCGCTCCCTGCTCGGTGGGACTTTGGAGAGTCAGCAAGCTCTTGCAGAGGATCCGTAATCCGTACCAGCCCTTTTTCGCCCCTTGATGTCGCTTGGGAAGAGGGAATTGATGAGCGCCACACACGACGGTACCTTTCGTGCCTTCGTTCCTTCGGTCCCCATGCCAGAACAGTCCATGATCCACCGCAGCCACTCTCGCTCTCCCATTCCATCGTCAACCTGGAACTCGTGTGTGGGTGCCCCCATGCATCTTGTCCACGGAACGCAAGTGACAGACAGCTTCATCAACACGATCTCTCCATAAGCAAGCAAGTGTGAGTGGCACAGGGGCGGGTGGGCACGCGGGGGGAGAGGAAAAAGGAAGCAGCATGCCGAGAAAACGCCAACGAGACAGCAAGGCACCTAGCAAAGGGACATGTGGTGATCCGGGACGCGTCAGGCTATCCCGTCCCGAGGTTTGTCGCTCGCTCCATCGTCGACTGAGCGTCGTTTTTCAATTTCACACACCGAGAGATGATGGGATTGATGACTTTGCGTTGCCGATCCGGAAATGCCTTGTCCTGCGCCCCCCTCTCCGTCCGCCCCTCCATTTTCGCTCGCTGTCATCACTTTCACTTCGAAGCGACTTCGAAGTTCGTACCGCCCGCTGTCTCCGCTTTCTCGCGAGGTTTCCCCTCGTTCAGCAGCGCAGCAGTGGTAGGATATTGTGGGGTTGTGTCGAGAGACAAGAAAAAAAAAAAAAGGGGACGACTCGCTTGTAACCGTCACCCCTCACTCAACCTCCTAAATTAGCGCTACGCTGAGGGCTGCGGTGGGCTGCTCTTAGTGTGTTCCGTTTCATGCCACGACAACAACATTTTTCCGGCAAAAGCCTCGCGACGGGTACGGGCCTGTCCCCTTTTTCGTCTCATGCGACATGTCGGATCAAATACTAGTAATTTCTGGCCGCGCCTCTTCATCCGGGTCACAACCACCACCCCTCTTTTCTGCCTCTGTTGTCACATTGGCTTTGATGGCGAGGGTTGGGCTGCGAAGGTTGTCGCGCCTTGCTGGGGTAACAGCCATTCGGCCAAGACGTCAGGTCATTCATCATCTCACACTCACGCAAATGGAGCAAGCGACCGGCCGGCCCAACGGCCCATTCCATGGATTGATCAACAATGATGACGGCCGGCGGTCACCGTCCGTGTGCGTCTCTCGGTCCGTCTCGTGTATCTGTCTGGGTGAGAAGCGCTGTGCTGCGGGCATGGGTTCGCCTGCTGTCTGGAACCACAGGCAGGCGAAAGCAACTAACTAGTTAAGAGTTGTTTGGCCGCCAATCTGCCCATCTGCCAAACTGCCAATCTGTAGGGGTGGGACAGACGGGTTGGACTGGCTTGGTTGGTGGTTGATGATTGATGGACTGTCTGGGCGGTGACCCGACAACGCCCGGTTTTCGTTGGTCTGTCATTCCATCATCCGGCCATGGTCCATCAGTCAGTCAGCCGGTCAGCGAGCCAGCCGCTTCCTTGTCTGTTTGGAACTCAAGTGACAAGTGTGGGTGTGGTTCACATCGACCATCGACTGTGCCCGGAACCGGCAATCGTCTGCTTCATGCATAGTGGGGAGAGTGAAAAGGAGTTGCTGCGGACCAGAGTTTCTGTTTGGTCCAACTTCCAACGTCGGCGAGCAAGCAACAGAGAGACCGAGACTAACTTAGGGTTACCAAGCTTGCAAGCTCACCAGCTCATTTCACCGCCTTTTCCGTCCACCGCCGCACAACGCCCGTTTCGCATCCCTTGATCCCGTTCTCTCAAACATGCAGCGAGCTTGCCTCCGTGCTGGCTGTGCTTGTGGCTCCTCCCTGGAGACTGGAGTTCCTCCTTCGGCGGGTGCTTGCTTAGCCGTCACCTCCGTCCGTGATCGCGGACATGGGACGAGATTGAACGTCCGCCTTGGCGCCAAACTACGTACAGTTACTACACTATTTCTTCCCACCGACTCATGGATTGTGGTACTTTGTACTTCCGCTAGTTCCTTAGCAGTCGGTCCCCTCCAGCCACACGCAGTGGGGGGGCTTCGCTTGGGCGCATCAGGGGACGGTTGCGGTTGATCACAAGCCCGTCAGCAGCAGCAGCGCATACTCTTGTTTTTGCCCCCTTTTCCGGCCTCCCTTTCACCCACAGCAGCATCCACAGCAGCAACAACAAGCCGCAGCACAGCGCACATCTTTCCTCACCCCATCCATCCAACCCCCTGCCGCACCCGCCACCTGCCCGATTCCGACGACGCCTTTTTTTTTTGTACACGACCAGTCACGAACAAGGGTTCTGGTGTTTTCTTCCCCCCCCTGGGGTGTCTTCCGCGTTGTCACGAGGACACTCAATTCAAACTAACGAATCTGCACTAAAACCCGACTTCGACGAAAAAACGCAAGTCACCGGCCCGGCAGCGGCACCACCGCGGGTCAATCAATCACTTTGCACCCGTGCCGTACCCGGACCCGGACCAGGACCCGTGTTCCGAAGAGAAGAACGGCCGAACTGCAGCCCGCCTGCACCCACCACAAAGGCGCCACCCTCGGCAAGACCTGCAAAACCTTCCCTCTGGACCTTTTTGGTAGCGAGTCCGACAGCAAAGGCCAGGAGCTGCGACTGTGACTGTGACTGCAACTGTGACCGTGTCTGTGATCGTGTCTGTATTTGTGTCTGTGTTTGTGTCTCACGCACAGCACGGCCAGCAAGACCAGGACTAGCACCGGGAAAAGTCGCAGCAGCATCAGCAGCATGAGCATGAGCATGAGCATGCAGGCCATACAGCATCGCGCCGATGAAGGTGTCACCCGCGCCGATAGTGCTGAAACGACGCAACACAACCCGCGCGTGTGCACAGGCACACGCACACACAGCAGACCGTTAGCCCAGTCCATGGTATTCTCGTACATCCGGACAGATTCAATTTGGAGGAACGCCTCCGAGCCTCGGCAGTTTGGAGACCTGAAGTTGACGGGGGGTGGGAAAGAGGGGTGCGGGGAGCAAGAGAGAGAGAGAAGGCGTGCGGTCGTGAGTGGCATGGCCGAAAAGAGGCCCGCCGAGCAAAACGTTTTCTGCATCCTGCGGACTGCAAGACAGCCCAGCGCAACCCAGCCCGACCGATGGGGGAGAATACATACACTCCTGTGTGTAGGCAAGCAGGATGGCTGTGGAGGAGGGCAAACCCCGCCGCCACCGACGCCATCTTCCCCCTTCCTCCTTCCCCCCCGCTCCGACCGAGTTTGTTTGCAGACCGGGTCGGCTGTTTGCTGTCTTCTTCTTTTTCGGTCTCACACTTGCAGCCTTTTGCAGCACTAGCAGCAGCAAGCGGCCACGACAGTGCACGCACGCACACACTCTCTCCCCCGCAAGCGCCGGAGCGTTCTCTCTTTCCCTTGTTTTGTTTTTGCTTTTTTTTCTCTCTTTTGCTTTACCCGCTTTTCCCTCCCCCGTCAACCCGTTCTGTTCCTCGCTCACCGACACGATCAACGGTTAAGATGGGGGGTAATTTGGGGGGATGACTTACTCGACCACGGGTATACTTTCTTCTCCGGGCTTCGTCGCAGGCTGGTGGATGTATTCACCCTCGGGCAGGCTGAGAGCCCCCGCACCTTGTTCTCCCCACGTGCAGAACATGAGGGAACTGTTTTGTTTTTTCGGTTTCGGGGATAAACCCCCTCCCGGTTTCTCCTGTCAGTTGATGCCAATTTTCGACGAGAACGACACGACGTGCTGTCCGTGAGGACTCGCAACAGCACAGACCGCCGCGGCGAAGCGGAGCGAAATGTCGCTGCTGGCTGCAACTCGCTCTAATGGGCAGGATAGGGAGGCAAGGCAAGGAAGGTTCCGAAGCGGAAAGCAACGACCGACGGAAAAGAAATCACTCACGCTTTTGTCGACGGCGCTTCACCCCTGAGACAGGCTTCTGGTGAGACGTATCCTCGGCTCTGTCAGAGATATGTCAGACCGGTCGTCGCTCTCTCTCTTCTTCTGGCTGGTGACGCTGCCAGATGATTACAAACTCACCTCGGCCCAGCTGCGCGAGTAAAACACAACGTCGGCCGCTGCGGCCAGCTCGGCTAGGCCTGCCCGGCCGGGCTTTTCGATCTCGACGCTGATGGTGCAGCGCGGCATGGCGCGGCGGAGGTGCTGGATGCAGTGGAGGGTTGTTTCTGGGATGCGGCCCTGCCGCGGGATATGTTAGGAGCTGGAGACGGGAAGACTGAGGGACTAAAGAAGATGCGAAGACAGGAGGGGGGATATTTGGGTTTCGCTCACCTCGAAGTGCCACCAGCATCCGCCGCCGCCGCCCTTGTCACTGTCCTCGCCGACCCCATTATCGCCCTCCCGGCGTATCTCCTCAACAAAAGCATCGACCACACCCTCCAGCTCGTTGGCCGTCATATCCGGCAGATCGCTGTAGTTGACAATCGTCCGGCTACCATCGCTGCTGCCACCTCTGCCGCCGCCGCCATCGGGGCCACTCCCGGACGTGCGCAGGATATAACAGCTGGCCGGCGTGTCATGTCCGGTGCGGAAGAAAGAGTGGGAGAGGTCGATTGTGGTGGTTTGATCACTGCTAGTGGTGCTGCTGCTAGCGGTGGTGGTAGGAGAGGGGATGGTGGTGGTGCCGAACGAGGAGAGGATCTGGCGGGTTGCGGCAGATGAGGCGTCGGGGAGGCAGGTGATGAGGTGCAGTTTGGTAGGCGGTAAGTGGTGTACTGGGTCTGGGTCTGATTTTTCTCGACTTGGACCCTTGCTGCTACTGCCACCACTACTGCCTTGATGTCCACCACCAGCCTTACCATACCGACCTCTAGCATCACCTCGGCCTTCACCTCGGCCCTCACCTCCTTCGACTACCCCATCGACTTCCCCCGCCTTACCAGCTCTCTCATCACCACCACCCCGGACTGACTCGATGGGATCAGTGAGACCAGTAAGACCAGTGAGACTGGTACCATCAGCACCATCGGTACCATCAGTACCATCGGCGTCCACAAGACCAGCAGACGAGGCAGCCAGCAACTGGGCCAGCACCTCGAGCGAGTTGGGACAGTTGCCCCCGCGACGCACCTGGAGGGCGGTGGCGCGCAGCTTGGAGTCCTCTGTGGGGAAGTGGGGGATCCTAGGGTGAGTGTAAGTGTGTGCTGTGTAAGTGTGTGTGAAGGTATGTGTGCGGTGAAAGTGCGTGCTGTGTAAGGGTGGGGGCGAAGGTGGTGGTAAAGGTGGGGGTTGTGGAAAGTGTAAGTTTATGCTGTGTGCGGTATGTGCTGTGTAAGGGTATGCTGTGGGTGTATGTGCGTGGGTGTATAGTGTAGGTAAGTGTACGTGGACGGTGTATGTGTGTGCTGTGTGAGTGTGTGTAAGATGTACAATGTAAGCGTGGAGGCGTTGAAGTGTAAAATAGGTGCGTGAGTGTGTGTGCGGTGTGAGTAGGTATGGTGTAAGTCTGGGAGTGCATATTGCGGGAGGATTATGGTGTAAGTGACCTGATGGTGGGTCGTACAAATGTTGTATTCTGGAAAGGGGGGGAAGGTAAGGAAGGGTGTGTACGTGGGGCTCGTTTATACACCGTAAGTGAGGAATGTGTAGGTGTGTGGACGTGTAAGTGTGAGAGAGGAAACTTGGGTGAGAGAAAAAATGTGCGTGAAGGAGGCAGAGAGAGAATGTGTGTGTGTGTGTCTACCATAGCACAGTATGCATGAGTGTGTGAGACCGGCCAAACTCACGTCAGGATGGTGTCGAGGTAGCACGCGCCGACGAGAATGAGGTGTTTCATGGCTGCTAGTTTTCCGCCTTTCTGCTACTACAGTAGGGTGGCTGGTGGTTAACGGCTGCTTGCTTCTTGAGGTTTGCTTCCTGGGGCTTGCTGTTTGAGGCTTGCTGCTTCTAGTGTGCTCGAACACCTATCTCCTTGCTTGCTCGAGAAACAAGCCGGTTGGTTTGAGTTGGGCTGTGTTGCTCTCTGTCTCTGTACCAGGGCGCCTATGCGTATGTCTGCCAGTTGATGATGCGGGCTGATATTGGCCGTAATCAGTGGGCGGTGGGTAGATAGGGACGGACGCGGGTGTGTGTGGTCCCGATCTGAGATATGTCGCGTTACGCTGCGTTTGCTTTGCGTTGCTTTGCTTTGCTTTGCACTGCGTTAGTGTGTCATTGGGAATCTGCAAGTCTGCAGTAAAGGGGTCAGACAGAACAGAAGAGACTGAGGCGGTGGGTGGCTGCTGTGGTCTCGTCTGTCGTGCCGTGTCTGTCTTCTCCGCAGGCCGGGTCGGTCTGTCTGTCTGCAGCTAGATAGGTATGTACAGGATGTATGCATGTACCTCGAGCGACAGACACTTGCAGACACTTGCAGACCGGCTCAGCTTCTGTTACATGTACGCTGCTGCACTTTGCGCTGTGCTGTGCTGTGCTGTCACCTGTCGGTGCCCGGCTGCCCGGCTGCCCGGCAGTGTCGAGTAACCAGATGTGTGGTTATGCGCTTGCTTATACACCGCTTACACCGCCCAGTGCCTAGGAGACGATAAAAGTGAAACAAGGGCAGACTAAAGAACACCGTACATACTCTTACAGGTTGAGTCGGAGTCGGAATGGCCTGCCGTCTACCGTCTGCCGTCTGCTTGTTTGGTCGCTTACACGTTATGTAGAGTACCTAGGTATGCAGGCTGCTGTGTGGCCTGGCTGATACCGGGTAGATACCGAGTCGGGGAACGAACGATTGAAGGATGCTGCTGCTGCGGACTCGTCGGGATCGGAGCCGTGGTTGGGTCGGATGTTTCGTGGTTCGTGGTTCGTTGTGGTTTCTGCTCTGTGGAGCTGTTCTATCGGTTCGTTCTGTGAATCGATCGGTGGATCGGGGGATCGGTGAATCAAGGAGTAACTTAACTTGATGGTTTGGTGGTTCAGCGTCTCTGGGGAGGGGTTAGTGGCTGGCTGGGCTGGGACAGGTTGGTTACGGCATATGTGCAGCCCAAGGGATGCCTAGTCGTTCAATATTTCGTCTCCCGTCCGGTCTGAGGTCCTTGCTTACTTGCATTTGTGGCGTGTGTGAAGCCGTGTGTGAAGTGTGGGTGAGACAGATAGATAGGTGGTGGGCAGGCCTAACTAAGGTAAGGGCCTTGGGGGGAGTAATGGCCACGGTATCAAGCTTTCGACTTGGTTGAGTGAGGGAGACAGATAGTTCCGTGGATGAAACCTGGATATGCAGTCAGCCTGGCTGTGTATGGAATTGTGTTTCGTGGGGGAAAGAGGATTCAGTTCCGGACTCCGAGGTTGTAGTACTAAGTACATACCGGTTTGTCTACTGCTGAGAGGAGAAGTTGATTCAGATGAGATATTTGTCTTGTGTGGTTGAAGAGGAGGGCTAGGAAAAGGGGCTGTACTTGTTTTCTCTTCTAATTTTATATTTCTTACTTCGTAGTTTTGTTCTTTTTCTCGTCTTTACCTCCACCTCTTTGACTTAGCTTTGGGGTGGTTACATAGGTTGCTTGTTTATTCTATTTTATCTCAAAGAAAAAGAACTATTAAGTTCTTAATGATAAACTTCACATAGCTCAACATCTCACGACACCACCTCAATTGTAGATAAGAGACAATAAGGATGAGTTATTGTGCATGAACCACTTTACCCCAAAGAACTTCAATATATCTTCCATTGTTTCACCCCTTTCTCTTCCAAAAGTCAATCCAAGACAGCAGGCCGTGAAGTGACAGGTAAAAAACACAGGTAAGGGAGTGCGGGGCTCAGTCCAACTGTAGCTACCCCGCTATGACGCAGTGAACGCGACCCCAAAGGTACACCCCAAACATCACCCATGCATCTCAATGTCACAGGGAATGCATGAAATGAGTAATGGACACCGGGCCTTCTTTTACCGGACCAGCAGCAGCGGCACAACACCTCGGATGCTCGGAATGCATTGTCCTGCTGTCTTGCCCACGCCTAAGACGTTGCACAGCTACGAAGGCGTTGGGTGACTGAATTGCGTAACCATACCATAACCATTGGCCGTTACATTACAATTACAGTACCATTTGGTGACAGGTCGTTGTATCTCAACTCACCTTTCTTTTCGATATCTCGGAGGAAATAGACCTCCGACAGACAGCCATGTCCGAATCAGCCTCGCCCAAGCGTGTCTCCTTTGACGACCGCCGCTCGTCCGTCAGTGACGAGGACCGGAACGCCGTTGAGGTATGTTTGTTACACAGCAGCATAGCACTGCCTTACTTCCTCATAACACGTTTCTTCACTCCGAGACTCCGAGACTGGGTTACTAATCCTAGGATATTTGCTTGCTGCACAGGTTGTCTTTGACGACTCCAACCCCTACCGCCGCAAGAGCTCCCTGGTCTCTGAGGACGCCGTCCCCCCGCATCTCCGTCGTGCACCACCGCCGGGACGCCGCAGGACAGAGTGTCTGGTCCACCAGTTCTTGGCCAACCAGCGGAAGATCAAGTCGCATTTGCATGGTGGGAATGAGGCAGAGCAGGATGGAGACCTGGAGGGCCACCATGGTGGAACCACCCAGGTACACCAACCCAAGGTCGGGTTTGCTGCTTGCGAGGCTGAGGATGTGTCCGGTGAGGCCGGGTCAGATCGGCCTCTTGATCCCAAGGCCGGGAAGGCCAAAGACCTGGGCCGGGAGGATTCTGATGATGGATTGCAACCCTACGCGACTGTGATCCGAGACTCGCGCGTTGGCAGTGATGGGTATGAACTTGAAGGCGAGGAGGACTACACCCCTAACGACGACAACCATGTCAGCCCAAGCACCGCAGCAAACAATACCCACAGCAACACCTCAACCCCCGGCCCCGGCCAGCTCGACGAAAAACAATGGCGACGCTCCATGGTCGGCACGCTCTCCCGCACACCTTCCCAACTCGACCGGCGCTCCGCCTCCGTCGACGCCCCCAACTCGCGACTCCTCACCAAACAGCAACTAAGCGAGATGGCCTGGGGCGTGCGCGAGCTCAGCCGTCGCCTGGGCTCCATGCGGCTGCGCTTCCGCGTCAAGACCATTTTCCTGCTGACCAAAATCTACGACCCGACCCTTATCACCAAGACCCGCGAGTTATCCCGATGGTTGCTTGATCGCCATCGTGATGTGCGGTATACTATCTATGTTGATCGTGAACTGCGGGATAACAAGAAGTTTGACGCACCGGGTTTGATTGAGGAGCTTCGTCGGGATTATCTCTCTTCCGCCGAGCCCAGCGAGCTCAGCGAGCAGGAAAAGGCGCAGGCACAGGAAGAAGCCGACAACCTCCCCAAACGCCTCCGCTACTGGGACGAAGCCATCTGCCGGTCCCGCCCACACACCTTCGACTTCGTCATCACCCTCGGCGGCGACGGCACCGTGCTATACGCCAGCTGGCTATTCCAGCGTATCGTGCCGCCCGTGCTGAGTTTTGCGCTGGGTAGTCTGGGGTTTTTGACCAAGTTTGATTTTGAGGATTATCAGAAGACACTCACGGGGGCGTTTCAGGATGGAGTGACGGTTAGTTTGAGGTTGAGGTTTGAAGCGACTGTTATGAGGAGTCAGGAGAGGAAGGTTGTTGAAGGGGGGAAGGGGGAGGAGGAGGAGACGTCGCCGGTGCGGGATTTGGTGGAGGAGTTGATTGGCGAGGAGAAGGATGATGAGCATACCCATCGGCCGGATGGGACGTATGAGGTGCTTAATGAGGTTGTTGTTGATCGTGGGCCGAATCCGAGTAAGTCACTCCCATACCTATCTCTAAATTACCCCTAACCCCAACATCAACCCCAACTTACATGTATAGCAATGAGCAACGTCGACATCTTCGGCGACGACGAGCACTTCACCTCCGTCTCGGCCGACGGCGTCTGCGTCAGCACCCCCACGGGCTCAACCGCCTACAACCTCGCCGCAGGCGGTTCCCTCTGCCACCCGGAAAACCCCGTCATGCTGGTCGCCGCCATCTGCGCGCACACATTATCCTTCCGCCCCGTCATCCTGCCCGACACCATCGTTCTGCGCATCGGCGTACCCTACGATGCCCGCGCCAGTTCGTGGGCGAGTTTTGATGGGCGGGAGAGGGTGGAGTTGCGGCCGGGGGATTATGTCACGGTGAGCGCGAGTCGGTATCCGTTTGCGTGTGTGCAGCCGAGTGGGAGGAGGAGTGAGGATTGGATTAATAGTATTAGTGCGAAGTTGGCGTGGAATTCGAGGCAGAGGCAGAAGGCTTATAAGGAGTGGAAGTAGTAGGTCCCATCGGGGGAAATCTCTGGGAAGAGGGCTGTAACTATGTGTATGTACTGATACTGCGAAGCGTTGCTGGCATCGTCCTGAGCTTGGCCGTTAACATCGCCATTGATTTGAAGGTACAGTCAATTTGAGATTATTCATTTGGGAGCTATAGTGTGAATATCTCCCTCAAAAAGATAAGACAAAACCAACCCTTTCTCAAATCCACGGAAAGACGCCCCTTATGATTTTCTGAATTTTATATTCCGCTCTCGATCGATCGACTAATACAAAAAATAAGCCACTCAGAGACAACAACGCCAAACGCCGACTCAATTCCACGTTGCTGGTCTCATCCATACCTCCCGCACTGTATCGTAGTTTCATATCAAACACCCCTTCATAACCCATTAACCCATTGCCTCCTTACTCCTCCACATCAACCTCATCAACCCCGTCAGCTTGATCCCCTTGGTTATCATCCTCGAAACTCTCCACAAAAGTCATGGTAACGCCCGCGTCACCGTCCACATTAAGGTTCACCTCGTCAAACGCACCGCCAGCACTGCCACTGGCTACATCACGCTTGGCCTTGGCCTTCTCCATAGTGGTAGCAGTAGCAGGAGTGGACCTGGTAACAAAGGGGGCGTTATTATCCTCGGGAGAGGAGGAGGGCGAGCGAGCGGCTAGGACGGCTGCTGCTGCTGCGGCGGCAGCGGCTTCGGAGTGGCTGTTTAGGGCTGGTTTTTGTTAGAACCTTTTTCTTGAAATAATCTGAGGGGGGTGAGGGACACACAAGCGGGAACGCCGCGGCGGACAAACATGGTGGTGACCTTGGCACGACGCCGGGGGGTGGTAGTGGCGGTGGTGGTGGAGCGTTTGGCGACGCGGGCGCCTTCACCGGCTGTGAAATCGGTGTGTTAGTTTCTCATAATAGGATTCGTGGGGGATGTCACTGTCTGTTTGTATGTATCGTTGTGGGAAGGGGGGTAGGGGCTGAATGGGGAAGATAGAGAGAGAGAGAGAGAGAGAGAAAGCGAAAAGCTGCCGGGCCTCCGCTGCCGCTGGTATCACACAAAACACACGATCAAAGTCAGGTAGGTCAGGTCGGAGGGAGGTTTTATCCGGAGCCGCCGCGGGAAGATGGACCGGACATACCCGTCGAGTGATCGACAATGATGCCCACGCCGGAGCCTTCGGCGCCGGTGCCGAGCTCGACCTTGGGGCCCTTGACAAGCGCTGCCTCGGCGAATGTGAGGGCCCGGTCGAAGCCGGCTAGGTCGCGCTTTTGCTTCGCTGCGGCCTCGGTCCCGGCGGTGTTGTCGATGCGTGGCGCGATGGCTTTGCCTAGGCCTTGGAGACCGGCTATTTGTTGGGCCTGTGATGGGCGATGAAGGGATGGGCTGAGGTTAGCTTATGGTCGATATCAAAGCTGGGGATAGCTGAGGTCATGGAAGCTAGGTAAGGAGACTGACCTGCTCAGCAAGAGCTGGATCCGCAGCCGCGTTGGTGGCTGCGCCCTCAATGACAGGCGTGGGCGCCGCTACTCCATTGTTGTTGGTATCAACAATCGTTGGGGCTCCCTGGCCCGCGCCAGTCCCAGCACCCGCATTCGTGTCGGCAGCGGCAGCAGCAGCATTGGCACCAGCGGCAGCGGCGTTATTGTTGTTGTTGGCCGCGCCTGCGGCAGCGTTAACCGCAGCGCCTTCGAGCGCGGTGATCAAGTTCGACACGTCCTGCCTACCTCCAAAGCTGATTTCACCATCACCTGTGGGCTTGTCAGTGATCTGGACTCGTGTGTGTGTATGTGTTGGTAGGTGAGGGGGGGGGACTATGACGTACCAACAACTAGGGCCGGCGAGTAGGCGCCGAGGTTGATATTGAGCGGCAACGCCGCGGCCAGACCGGCAAAGGCTACAATGGCGTACCGGACCATCTTGGATAGAGCTGGGCTTGCCCGTGGGTTTCGTAAGGGGGGTTCGTAAAAGAGAGGGTATATTAAATAATACAACCAGTAAAAGCGACCAGCGACGACGACCAGCGGGGGAAGTGAACAACGAAAGAAAATAATAAAAAAAGAGAAACGAAACCGCAACGTCGGACGAATACTAGAGAGCACAGCTCATGGGAGGGAAAGGAAGGGAGAAGTAAAACAAGACGGAAACTTGCACCCATAGATCTATATACCTAGACTGGGTCCATGGCGTTGACCTTCAACCCCCATACCGTCCGTCCACGCCCAGCCTCCCTTCTTCTCGTCTTCTCTCATCTCCTTCACTTCCCCAAGTCGCCAAGCCTATGCCTGCTTCACGGAGAAGTCAGGCTCGCCTTGGCAGGAGAAGGGCAGACGATGAACTTTAAGGTGTTGAAACGGACGTGACACTGCCCGGTGCGGGCCAATAATAGGTGCCGGCAACTGCGCGACCAAGTGTCTGCGTCCTCGCCTTTCCGGGGTCGTCGTCGGGGTGGTGGGTAGTGCGTCGTGGGGTGGAATGTGTGAGCGAACCCCATGTCGGGAAAGTTCAGACGAGAACACGACGAAAATGCAACGACCCCCGGCAATAGAGTGTGCCGTCCCGTCACGCGTAAACATGCCCTGGCGCTTCCACAGGAGTCCCAAAAGGGGGAGGGTTGAAGACGGTCGATCGCGGCTCAATCGTACATGAGACTCTGCCAAGCCGATTGGCCGTTCCAAGTGGTCGAGCCAAGAAGAGGACAACCCGCCCGACTTCCTGGATCTGGACTGCGCTCAGGCGCCGGCTTGATTGAGAGATCTCTTCGTCAAGCTTCCCAAGCTTCCTTGGCCAACGAGATTCCGAGAATCGGTTGTTTACACGGTACGGACGCAGGTCGCGTGCAGGCAAGGGTATGAAGCACTGGTCTGAGCGACGTTTATCGCCATCCGCCAAGTGCTCCGCCAAGTGTATCTATGCCCTGCACACAACAAGGCTTCGTCTCAGCACGAGCCGCAGATCTCGGGCTCCGTTGTCGTTTGAGCTCCGACTCAACTACGACGGAATGGATCGAGCTCAAAATCGCAGTCGTGAGATTTGATGTGACCGAGCAGATAAGGGTGACGAGGTTAAGGGGTCTCCTTCAGTTCGGTGTGGTTGGTTTCACGGACAGTCCACCCCAAGGCTGGATCTTATCCCTTGAAAAGAGCTAAGAAGCCGACAATAAGTGTCCGTCTTGTCGCTTGCTGGGTAGTGAGAGCCTCTACTATCCACAGAAGAGGTTGCGGGCGGTCGTTTGTGAAAATGGTAGAGGTCCAGACCTACATGTGCCGAATCCTACCCTCAAGCTCAAGCCCCTTGTCGAAACAACGACAGGGGGGCGGTTATGAGTCTGCGCACGCCCACGAGGCCTCGGCATATGTTAAGCTTTTGGTCTCAGGGTTGTGGTCGAATGGCGCTTCGAGTCTATTCCCTAGTTCAAGTCGAGGAGCATTTTTTATAAACTCGCAAGCTAGACAGCTCCCCAGCTGAGATATTTGAACTTGGACCGAGTCCTAGGATGCCCTGCCCAACGGCCGCCAACACGATCCTCAAGATCGTCCCGTAGCAGGTAGTCTTAGCCGGGGTAGAAGTCGCCGAGTAATCTTGTCGTCAAAAGAACCCTATGCTATCGGGTAAATTCATCCTGCAAAAGTTATTTTTGGCCCCTCGGAGCCGATACATCATCTGAGGGTAAGGCGAGATGAAAACGCAAGTCGATTGGCACTGTTTGTCTCAACAATGCTGTAGGTCTTGTGTTTGGAACGTTTGCGATTTTGGCAGTACCGGATAACATGGGCAGTTAGAACGAGTGCATGTTCCCATAGGTTCACAAAGAAATCAACGATTCGGCTGGGTTTTTGAGAATTGGTTATGATTGATGGAGGAACGCGATAAATGATTTCTATTCCCCCACCAAGCGCGCAAGCACGTGAGCTCACTGCACAACCCCTCCATCGAGCTTGGCCCGCACAAGACGCATTATGGTCCGTGCGGCCACACCCGACTTTTGGAGAGCCAAATTTTCCGCTCCAAGTTGTGCCGAGTTCGTCCAACAGCAGCTCTTTGACTGTTGATTCCCGCATCTCCGCCCCTTTCACTCGTTCAGTGTTTCTGCGAGCGATATTCAAGATGCCTGCTTCGCTGCGGACTTTTGCACCGCTTCTGCGGACGGCGCGCCTTTCACTCCGCCAGACCCAGAGCCCGCTGGTGTCGCTCCAGCGCGAGACAAGGACCCCGGTGCTCAACTTCGCCCGCACATACGCCGCCGTCTTCGAGCGCAACAAGCCTCACGTCAACATCGGTACGCCATTGTGGGCTCTCCCGCCGGTATTCGACCGCTGACATGGATTTTCAGGCACAATTGGTCACGTCGATCACGGAAAGGTCCGCAAACCGAAAAAGATATTACCTTGAGACGACCCATGCCTCGATGCAGGGAACTAACTTTGGCCATTGCAGACAACCCTTTCCGCCGCCATCACCAAGAGGCAAGCCGACAAAGGCCTTGCTAACTACCTCGACTATGGCTCTATCGACAAGGCTCCCGAGGAGCGCAAGCGTGGTATCACCATCTCGACTTCCCACATCGAGTACGCCACCGAGAACAGGCACTACTCCCACGTCGACTGCCCCGGTCACGCCGATTACATCAAGAACATGATTACTGGTGCCGCCTCCATGGACGGTGCGATCATTGTCGTCGCCGCCTCCGATGGTCAGATGCCCCAGACCCGTGAGCACTTGCTCCTGGCCCGCCAGGTCGGTGTCCAGAAGATCGTCGTGTTCGTCAACAAGGTCGACGCCCTCGAGGATGCCGAGATGTTGGAACTTGTCGAGATGGAGATGCGTGAGCTGCTCACTTCGTACGGCTTCGACGGTGACAACACCCCTGTCGTCCTTGGTTCCGCCTTGTGCGCCCTCGAGAACAAGCGCCCCGAAATCGGTGTGGAGAAGATCGACGAGCTGATGAAGGCCGTCGACGAGTGGATCCCCACCCCCGAGCGTGAGACCGACAAGCCCTTCCTTCTCTCCGTCGAGGACGTCTTCTCGATCGGTGGCCGTGGTACCGTCGTGTCGGGCCGTGTCGAGCGTGGTACCCTGAAGCGGGATGCCGACGTCGAGATTATCGGCAAGGCCACCGAGGTCATCAAGACCAAGGTCACCGATATCGAGACCTTCAAGAAGTCGTGCGAGGAGTCGCGCGCTGGTGACAACTCGGGTCTCCTCCTCCGTGGTATCCGCCGCGAGGATGTCCGCCGTGGCATGGTCGTTGCCGCCCCCGGCACCGTCAAGGCCCACAAGAAGTTCCTTGTTTCGCTCTACGCGCTGACCAAGGAGGAAGGCGGCCGCCACACCGGCTTCCAGCAAAACTACCGCCCCCAGATGTTCATCCGCTCCGCCGACGAGGCCTGCACGCTCACTTTCCCCGAGGGCACCGCCGATGCCCACGACAAGATGGTCATGCCCGGCGACAACGTCGAGATGGTCGCCGAGATCCACCACCCCATCGCCATCGAGGCGGGTATGCGCATCACCATCCGCGAGGGTGGCCGCACCGTTGGCACTGGGCTGGTTACCCGTATCATCGAGTAAACAAACCCTCAAGCTAGCCATCTGAAACCGGCCAGCCAACCAGCCAACCAACCCAGCCGGCTTAGCCACCCAAACCCGATGAGTGGGAGGAAAATAAAAGGTTTTGCTGCTACGACAGTTACTGTACGATTGTGATGACGGGGGGTCAAAAAAGCGGCGCGGTGGGGGTGGGAGGGCGGAAACGGGGCGGCGGCATTGCACACAGGATGATGGATATAGACCAGACCGGAGCGAGAAGAGGCGGGCGGTTTTAAGGAAACAAAAAAACAACAACCAAAAAACACCCCCTCATTTTTGCGGGGCGGGCCGGCGCTGCGGAGTCGAGAAGCCAACAAAAACTTCACTGTACAATCATTTATGTTGTATTTTTTCTTTTTTGCAAGGCGCCTTGGGATAGAGCAGGTGACTGCTTCATGGTACCCGTTCTGGTGCTGCTGCTGGTGTGGTGGTACTGGTTGATGGTGCTGGTGCTTGACTCGACCCGCTCTGGACACGCTGATCTCCCCTCTTCCGCTTCGAGAGTTGTCTTTTTTGTTGAACCCTGTAGAATAGAGATTTACACGGCAATATAATGATGCATGACGATGTTTTGAACCTGTGGTTTACATTGGGTGGATGTGGATAATCCTTCGCTTACATTTACATGGACTTACGCTTGTTTGTCATCTACTAATATCATGGGATGACAACCTGACGAGAGACTGGAAGTTTGGCCGGGGGTTCAATCCATTACAATCTGCCCTGCAGGGTTCTGAGATACCCATACCAACGGGACAGATGAGACGTATAAAGGGCCTAGAGATAGGGAGAGTGAGTGTATAGTGGATGGATTTGCGGATTCGCTGTTGCATTGCCCCTTTTGCCTCGAGGCACGCAAATCAAAGGCCGAAAACAAGTACGGGAAAAGTACTTGTCCCCGGCTCCATGAATGAACTTCACCCGCCCAAAAAGCCACACTACCCTTTGAAAGGGCAACTCCCATCTGTGGAAAGGTAGTTTCCCAAAGTTGAGTGAACATTTGGGATTTTTTGTCTTTCCCCAATTCCATTTGGCTCCCTAACCCGTTTATCCCATGCGCCAATGCCGTGGTTTCGTTGTTCGGTTCGGAAATTTGGTCTTTCTCTCTCTCGTTTTGTTGTAAAAGAACAAACCAAGTTAAAACACCGCCCGGTCCATCCGTCCAAAACGACCATCCGGCTTCCTCTCATCCATCCACCGCCACCCTGCCTAACCCACTACTTCCAGCCCATCCCAACTCGACTTCCTGGCTGTGGTGATGCGTTTACCGGTACTATAGAGAGATTGTGGTTAGATGGTGAGACTTCGAGGCGAGGATGGGTATCGCGGGCGTGGAACAGGGGATATTTCCCCTAGTACTGCAGCGTATGGAGTCGTGCGGCATACCTTGACGAAACCGATGTCGGCAGCCTTCTCACGGAAGCATTGACGGCAGATGTTGAGGCCGTACTTGCGGATGAGACCGGCCTGGTGGGTGCAGACGCGGCTGTTGGGAGAAAAATCCGTCAGCAATTCTGTCCTTCTTATAAAAACAACATCATCACAACCCCATTGATGAAATCCCCCCTCTTTCTTCCATGAATATCCCTCCAACATGCTTCTCCCTTCTCCCTTCCCCTCTTCCCAAAACTGCAGTGGAGATTCGGTGATGGCCTACCAAGAGCGGGAGCCCTTGCCATAGGTGCGCGGGCGCGAGTTCCAGACAGATTCGTGAGCCATGTTGACGGTTTCTTTTTTTCTTGAGAAAAAGGTTTCGTGCTTTACGAAAAGAAGCGGTCGGGAGTGAATCCGGTGAGGGCGTTGGGCGGAGGTTCGGCTGGTCGTCGCGGGAAGTGGTCGGTCGAAATTTCAAATTCCCCAAATGGAGCTGGGGCCGATTTTGGCGGAGACTTTTTTGTGTGCGGAAGGGTTTGCCGGTTGGTGGCTGATCTGGTAAAGTGTGGCGCCCTAGTGTGGCTGGTGCGGCCTCGTCGTCGGGATGTGGGGCTCGAGTTCCAGCTGGAGACAGTGTCGATGGAACGCTGGTTGCACGGTGACAACATGCTGCAGCGCCGCAACAGGGGTAGCTCTGAACGGTCAGCCAACACAAGGGCGCAAACTGGCATCTTTGGCGGCGATTTCAAAGCATCATCCTGCCTTTGCCACACCGTCTGTTCCATCCAGACGAAACAGGGGTTTCTCTTTTCGTTGCTTTTTTGTTCAGTTTTCCCCTCTTTCCTTCAAGAAGACGCATTGACCCTTCTTGACCTCAACTACTTCCAACTTCTTGCCCACATAACCACAGACTTCGACCGTGGTTAGATAACTACATCACCATGGTGCTCCTTAAGAGCTTCGTGCTCGCCAGCCTCGCGGCCGCAGCCGCCGCCAAGTCAGCCGTCCTCGACCTCATCCCCGACAACTTTGACAAAGTAGTCCTCAAGTCCGGCAAGCCGACGCTCGTCGAGTTCTTCGCCCCGTGGTGCGGCCACTGCAAGAACCTGGCCCCCGTGTACGAGGAGCTCGCCACGGCCTTCGAGTTCAGCGACAAGGTCCAGATCGCCAAGGTCGACGCCGACGCCGAGCGGGATCTCGGCAAGCGGTTTGGCGTGCAGGGCTTCCCGACGTTGAAGTTTTTCGATGGCAAGAGCGATACCCCGACGGATTACAGTGGCGGACGGGACCTGGAGGCGCTGTCCAGCTTCATCACCGATAAGACGGGCATCCGGCCCAGGAAGAAGGCGGAGAAGCCCAGCAGCGTGGTTATGCTGACGGACTCGACTTTCAAGAACGAGATTGGCGGCGACAAGAGCGTTCTCGTGGCATTCACCGCTCCGTGGTGTGGACGTACGTCGTTCTCCCTCCCCCTCTCCTGCTCCCTGTTTTTGGAGAGCCTTATTATTGGTTAATACTAACATGGATCTCCTGTAGACTGCAAGAACCTTGCGCCCATCTGGGAGTCGCTCGCGGACACCTTCTCCACCGAGGACAACGTGGTGATCGCCAAGGTTGATGCCGATGCCGCGAACGGCAAGGCCACCGCGGCCGAATACGGCGTCACGGGATACCCGACCATCAAGTTCTTCCCCGCCGGCACCACCGACCCGGAGGACTACAGCGGCGGCCGGTCCGAGGATGCCTTCGTTACCTTCCTCAACGAAAAGACCGGCACCCACCGTGCCGCGGGCGGTGGTCTCGATGCCACGGCCGGTACTGTCGAGTCGCTAGACACCATCGTGTCCCAGCTGGTTGGCGGCACCGCGCTGGCCGAGGTCGCGGCTGAGGCTAAGAAGGCCGCTGCGGCCCTTACGGATAAGGTGCAAGCCAAGTATGCGGAGTACTACTTGCGCGTGTTTGACAAGCTTAGCAAGAGCGAGGAGTTTGTTGCTAAGGAGCTCTCGCGCCTGGAGGGCATCATCAAGAAGGGTGGGTTGGCGCCGACTAAGCTGGATGAGCTGATTGTCAAGACCAACGTGCTTCGCAAGTTCAAGGTGGAGGAGCAGAAGGAGGAGCTGTAAACTAAGCAACCCACGGAGATAAACAGGGATGTTAATGCAGCGGGGTGTTGGTAGAAGAATTATGTTGGTAGAACCAGCAATGCATGGACAACGCCTGTTCATAGAACATGATGATGTATCTGGGGATATAGTTTATTATGGATCAATCAATGAGTGATGAGTGGTATAACCCATGACACCCTCCAGGCTAAACTTGAGCTGTGATGGTTTGGATATCGCCTAGAACCTATGCATGCTCAACTCCGTACTCCAGCAAAACCCCCGCTTTCTTCATAGAATGAGACCATCAACTCAAGTTACTTGGACCCGGAGCCCTTATCTTTATTTGCAATCAACTGGGCCTCCAGGTTATCCAGTCGTCGAGACATTTCATCCACTGCTGCTGTCAGTTGCGCCCAACAACGAAGGAGTTTGGAAACAGAAGTAAGCAAGGGAACCTACTCTTCGCGAAGATCTCGCTGGACACAGTAGCAAACTTATTAGAAAGGGTGCCCAGGAGGTCCTCGACCTGGGCCGTCAGCTCTCCACGAGCATCGTTGTGAGCCTAGTTTCGAGGGTTAGTGCGGGTGTTCATTTCCGGGTTGAAAGCGAGCAAGGATGGTTTTAACTTACGGCTGTCTGCGACGAAGAGTCGTCTTTGGAAGACATTGTTGAAAATTTCTGGATCACATAAACCTTGAAGCGGGAATGTACTGAGTTTGGCTAGTTGCAGATGTTTTTTTTGATAGCTGGATGCCTTTGGTGATGAAGAGACCCCAAGTCCAGGGGAGACCATAGCGCTTGGGGTTGGCGCTAAAACATCGTACCGTGCAGAGTTCACAACCACGCACAGTTCGCACGGTACATGTAAGTGACGTGAGCTTCACTCAAACCTCCAGGCGACAATTTCAAAGACACGAAGCACTTCTTTTCTCGGCATCGAAAACCCAACAGCGAAGCTTGTTTTACAAACCACCTATGGCCTAAACAAAAATCGCACCACCTACTGATCTAAAATCTATCATATCTTCAATAAACACCGGCTGAAGCGAAGTGCCAGAGGCAAAAATCGATGAGGTAGTCGTGGGGCCTAAATTCCCCGATTTGGGAGCCATATTGCGGCCACATCGATATCTCGACATGACCAACCCATTCCGCCCATAACTAATCCTCACCACCTCCATCTAACTAATCAGTAATGCAATCACCCTCCAACCACCTACTACCACCATGCCATCCATAACCCGCGAAAACGCGCGAATATGGCTCCTCCTCTTCATCCTCCTCATGACCATCCTCTCCCGCAACGACGCCACAGGCCTCATCACAGCCCCCTTCTTCAGCTCCAACCGCCTCAGCCGATTCCGCGCCGCCCACGGCGTCCTCAACAGCACCAAATGGGGGGACTTTGCCCCCGGCACGGCCAAGGACGGTCTCCCGCCCTGGCAGGCGCCGCGGTACCTGAACCTGACCGGGTTCCGCGAGGCGGACGGGTACGGCTGGGACGACCTGGCGTATTTTAAGGACCGGTCGCGGCAGTGGAGTCGGCATGCGTATCCGCCGTCGCCGAAAGGGGCTGCGGATTGGGAACATGGGCCGGTGCGGAAGACGTGGCAGAATGCCACGGGCACGGTGCATGGGAAGTGGGTGCGGAGGGAAGGGTCTGGGACGAAGCATGCCGGGGGGTATAATTTGAGTGCGATTGCGCCTGGTGTGCATTGGGTGGTGGACGAGAATGTGGATTGGGGGTGGAATGTGACGGGGTTGCATGGGACGGTTTTGTTGCGGCTTACGGAGGACGCGGGGGATGAGGTCTACGAGGAGGAGCCTGCGGAGGGTTTGCAGCCGTCGGCGGGTGATACGGCGAGAGAGATCTCGGCTGTGGCGAATATCCAGGATGAGGACCACGCGGTGTCGAGCTTTGCTGTGCGACTTCATGGTGTGCATTGGCCGGCGCAGGGGTCGATTTTGTTGACGACGACGACGGAAAAGTTTGCGGGCATCTTTGGACTGCCGCACTTGGTTCCGAGCGTGGAGTTCTACCAGTCCGGCCAGCGGTTGCTTAACAAGACCGTGGGTGAGGTACTGGACAAGAAGGAACGGAGCAGGTTTGCGGACGCTAGCAACCCCTGGACGCCGGTGGTCGAGGAGGAGGTTTCGGTCCCGTTCCCGCGCTGCGAGTACATCATGTACCTGCAGTTACACCCGCTGGATCCGCTTATCATTGGGGAGGATGGCTTGGGCGATCAGTTAGTGCCGGTTGTTGACCAGCTCGAGGAGGAACTCCGCTTTCCCACGGGCGCACCGCTACGAGGCAACCCGGATTTGCGCATGTCCCTTGTCGCTTGGTCTCCCGACTGCGGATACTACCTCGAGTCCAAGGGCCCGCCGCTGTTCCCCTGGGTGGAGGGCCACCACTTGGTGGGTGTCAAATCGGAGGTGCTGCTCTCACGCACGAAATCGTGGATGTTTGCGTTCGCGGCCGTCTTGATGGCGCAGCTTTGGCTGCTCAAGGGGCAGATGAAGGAGTCGAACACCCCCTCGACGCTTGGGCGTATCAGCTTCCAGACAGCGGGTATGATGTTGCTAGCGGATGGTCTGGTCTTTGCGTGCTCGTCGGCGTGGAGTCTCTCGGCGACCAACACGTTTCTGCCCGCGCTCATCTTGACATTCGCCGCGTTCATGTCCATGGCGATCGGCGCGGGGTTCTTGTCTGAGATTTATAAACATCAAGAACCAGAACGACGGCGCGAACAGACGCGCAACAACGCTACTGCGCCCTCCCGAAACGCCCCGAGTCCTCCAGCTGCTAGTGCAACTGCTGCTGTTACAGCATCCGTACCTACCTCAACCACGGCCACTCCCCCGGGTAACCCACCGGTTCCTACAATCACCACCACTCCCGCTCGGCCCCCTACTCCACCCATCATCATCCCTTCCGACCAAGACATAGACGCTGAGATCGCCGAGAACACCGCAAACAGCAACATCAACAACAACATCAACGTCAACAACAACATCGCCGCGGGCGCAGCCGCCCTTCCCCTCCCGATCACCACACCCAACCCCAACACCGCCATGACCAACGCCCCGCGCGTCGGCACCTTCGCCTCCATGACAGGCACCTTCGTCCTCCTCGGCATCGGCATCCTCCTCCTAACAACCATGTCCCTCTCCTGGCCACCCCACGCCCGCTCCCTCTTCTTCCACCTCCTCGCCTTCACCTACCTCTCCCTCTGGACGCCCCAAATCCGCCGCAACGTCTGGCGCAACAGCCGTCGTGCCTTCGCCTGGCGCTTCATGGTCGGCCAGTCTGTTTTGAGACTCGTCCCCTTTGCGTATTTCTATCTGGACACGGATAACGTCCTGTTTGTTGACACCGACCCAGTTGCGTTTTTGGTGTTGGTCGCGTGGGTGTGGTGTCAGCTGGTGGTGCTGGCTGTGCAGGATGTGTTGGGACCGCGGTTTGGTTTGCCGTCGCGGTGGATGCCGGATGTGTGGGAGTATCATCCTGTGTTGAGGGAGGGGGATGTGGAGGCGGGGGGGTTGCCGATTGGGTTGGTGTCGTCGTTGACGAGTATGTCGGCTGTTGGGGACGATGACGACGATACTGACGACGACAACGACGACCATGGCCATGACCATGCCAGCGGCGGCAAGCACCGCGCCAGAAGCTGGTCCAACACCTCCAGTACCGCCGGCCTCACAGGCACGGGCAAGAGAGAACGGGAGAAGGAGCTCAGCCGTCACGGCATGGTTGTCCGCGAAGTCGACTGTGCCATCTGCACCGAGGTGCTGGAGGTTCCGGTGGTAAGGGCCAATGCCAAAGACCCTGCGGCTGCGGGCGGGCTGGTCGGTGTGCTGGCGCGTCGGGCGTATATGGTCACGCCGTGCCGGCATATCTTTCATACTAAGTGTTTGGAGGGCTGGTTTCGGTATAAATTGCAGTGTCCGATTTGTAGGGAGGAGTTGCCGCCTTTGTGAGGGGGGGTCTACATGGAATGGCTGGGATGCAAGTATGCTCTTACAGGCATTCTGCATCTTGGGAGCCAAGGCTTGTGGGATTCGATTGCTTGATAGCGGATAACTAATGATATAATTGTTTGTACTGGAAATTTCCTATTATAACCATTGTTCACAAAAAGCTAAAACCTACGAGCAGTGTGTTTGCCATGTCAACCTTGTGTCCCATCGTCCAGCCCTTAGTCGATGGGAATCCGCTGTAAGTCGTTTAAAATGTGAGTAATAAACTTGGAATTTATCATCATAGTACGAAGGAGCCTCGATTGCCACCACAAATCACTGTTTCTCATTTACGATACATAAAGGTGGAAGACTTTCACCTGTTTTCTCCGTATGTCCGTCCCTCCAGGATTTCCTCCACATTTTTGAAATGCAATTATTCCCAATCCCGAGTCAAGATAAACATAGATGATCGCCCCCAGCCCCAGACTGATCGTACGATCTAGATCTTTTCCACCGCCATGGAAGCCACTCAGACCCTGGCTTGCCTGGCCGTACCCGGTGCGCAGTCGGGATTTGCGGCGTGGATGATGTTCCTGTTGGATGTTTCGAGGGACCAACACCAACACCAACACCAAACCGTTTGGACCCCACTCTCGCCGAGCGGACAATGCCCCTGTTTTTCATGTCAGATTCAAGGTCCATTCCACGACCAATTCGGGAGTCGTGCATGGCCAACAATATCAATTTGCCGATTCTTTCCTTTTCCTCTTCACTCCCTCTGTTTGCGCCTTTTATTCTCAACCGAGAATAGACACATGAAAAAAAAGATCATCGGCTCACACGGCACACAGGCGAACGTCTAGCAGCACTTCAATCGCTAAAACCGGGCGGCGCCTTGGCACAGCAACCCACAGCTGCAAAGCACCGAAGCCAGGGCCTGCCATGCGGCCCGTTTCAAGGTTTCTCCAGGGGACCCGCCCCACCATGACGACATTGCCTCAACGACGGCGGCTCCCTATTGGGCGACAGTTTTCAGACGGGCTCTGTGGATGATGATGATGGAGGGGCAGAGGGGTTTGAGGTGAACGGCTAGGGAGTTCCAGGTTACCTGCCCGCCGCGGGGCAGTTCGGGTTTTTTTGTTGGTTTCGCATGCGTTGCCTTCCAGGCACAGCCGAAGAGAGAGGGGTCCTTTCCATCCCGGGTGAAGGCCACCTGGTAAGTTTGTAGTGTATCCCCGTCGGTTACGATGGGAGGAGGAGCCGGGAAGAGAGGTATTTATTTTATGGGTGTTGTCTCGGACTGGGGAAGGACTTGATTTTCTCTCCTTCTTCTTCTTCTTTTTCTCCTTTTTGTGACTATCTTCCCCAGACAAACAACACTTGTAATTCCCAAAACGTCCAGAAAACCCATTGTCGGAACTACCGTTTCGAAACTGCACCAAACCTCATAATCAACAAACTTCCTCCAACCGTCACAATGGGCAAGGTTAGTCGTCGCCAGGACCCCTCCAAACAGTTACTTGTGTAATTGTCGCCAATCCATTTTATTATCCCAACTAACAAAACCTTTTACTTAGATCAACACCCTCCTCCTCGACTGCGACAACACCCTCGTCCTGTCCGAGGACCTCGCCTTCGAAGGCTGCGCCGACCTGATCAACGAGATCGCGGCGTCCAAGAATGTGGCCCTCGAGAAGCCCTTCACAGGCGAGTCGCTGATCGTCGAGTTCGTCGGGCAAAACTTCCGCGGCATGATGGTCTCGCTGCAGCAGCGCTACGGCTTCTCGATGACCGACGACGAGCTCAACGACTACGTGCGCCGCGAAGAGGACGTCGTCATCGCCAAGCTCAAGGCCAAGCTCGTGTCGGTGCCCAACGTTGACGGCGTGCTGGAGAAGCTGGCTGCCTCCGGCCAGTACAAGCTTGCTGTTGTTAGCTCGTCGGCTCTGCGCCGTGTGCAGGCGAGTGTGGACAAGGTCGGCCAGGCCAAGTACTTTGGCAAGGACATCTTTTCTGCTGCTACTAGTCTGCCTAAGCCTACTAGCAAGCCCGACCCGGCTATTTACCTGCATGCTATGGAGAAGCTGGGCAAGAAGGCGGAGGAGTGTGTCGCTGTGGAAGACAGCAAGAGCGGGACCCTTAGTGGTACCCGCGCCGGCCTTAAGGTCATTGGCTATGTCGGCCCTTACAAGGAGGCGGAGCGCGAGAAGATGGTCAAGGTGCTCACCGAGGCGGGTGCTGTTATCGTCATTGATGACTGGAGCAAGTTCGAGGAGGCCCTGGCCAAGATTGACCGTGGTGAGATCTAGACCTGGTTTGAGAGGGAGAGGCATTTTTGGCTTAGTTTGGGTGGGGTCAACTCTGATACAGAAGAAGGCATTGGTTACAAGCATCATGATATAGACTTAGCGACGAGTTGGGGGTTTAATGGGATTGAATTTCTTCATTTGTTTTTTCAGTCTGCTTACTCTCTGCTATTTCCTCCAGTCCATGAGGAAACTGTTGACGCTCTGCAATGTCGCCCGGCTAGGATTCGCCTCGGGCCGCGTAGTGACAATCCGACTCAACCGGACCCGGATAGCCGCCTTGTTAAACGACACCTCCTTGCCATCATCCGGCCGGATCTTCCCATCGTCGTCAAAACACCAGCAGTACACGGCCAGGACCACACCCACCGACAGATCCTTGCCCGACTCGCACAGCACCGCCACCTTTTTCTTGTCGTTGTCGACGGAATCAACGGAAGAGGGAGTGACCTCGGCCTGGTCGGGTGTCTGCCGAAGGTATGCCAGCACAAACTCGCAGATCTCCGGCAGCGCATCCCGCAGTATCCGGCCCGCGGCCCTTCCTTTCCCAATGCCAACCTCCAAACACCGCTTCCCTTTTCTCCATCCCTCTTTGGGCGTGACCTTAGGTATCAACTTCACTACACACGCCATCTTCTCCTCCTCACCACCCCCAACATCCGCCCCCAACACCCCCACAAACAACCTCCCATTCCCCTTCACAGCCTCCTTCACTTCCTCCCCCAAACACCCACTCCGATCCCCACCACCCCCCTTTTCATCATCTCCTCCTCTCAGCGGCCCCATCCTCATCCTCCGTACCCGCCCTTCCTCCTCCCTCCTCACAATATCCTCAATAACACCCACCACCTCCCCCTCCCCCCGCGCCGCAAGCAACAGATCTTTATTCCGCCAAAACAGATCCGCTGTCAGCCCATGCGCCCAGTTCTCTGTGTCGTCTCCTGCTCCTTGGACGTAACCCCCTGCTGAGGGGCCGATTTCTGTACCGTTATCGTCATCCCAACTATTATCGGTGTTGTGGGGTTTGAGTTGCCGCGAGGCAGTGAGACATATAATAGGATGAAACCCCCCCCTGCCTCCCCCCGCTTCCTGGTCATGGTCATCAACCTGGCCGGCATGACCAGCAAGGGATAACATCTCAGCTACACAGTTCAAACTATCATCACACCCAGAAATATCCCCGTCGTTATTGGGAGTCAGAAAGACCGGACGCAGCGGTTTGCCGCGGAGCTGCGCGCGGAGGGTGTCGAGGTCGGGGGATAGGGAGAGGAAAGAGGCGAGGAAGGAGGGGAGGAGGGCGGTGATTTGGGCGGATTCCGAGGGGGAGACTACGTTCGGTGGGGTGTGGAGGTTGTGGTGCATGGTGGTAGAGGATGATAACGAGGGGAAGAGTGCGCGGTTGAGGACGGCGCACCAGATGGGGAGGGTTTTGCTTAGCGCGTCGGGCATGCCTGGGGAGAGGGAGGGAGTGTTAGGGCTGGTGAGGTTTGGAAAAAAAAAAAAAAAAAAAGGGGGGGGGGGGGGGGTTGAGGGGACGTACGCTTGCCTCGGCGGGTTGAGTCGACGATGATGCATCTGAGAGTGGGAGAGTGAGGTGTTAGTTGGGGGTTTATATCTTCAGGGGTACATGGCAGAACAAGAGGGGGTAGAGCGGAGTGAAGGAGGGTAATACGCGTCGAATTTCTGGAACATCAAAAGACAAGGAAAAGGGACAGAGGAAAAGAAGAAAATAAAGAAAATAACCCACCCACCCCTCTCCCCAATCAACTCCAATAAATGCAAATTCAGTCTCCTCAAACTAAACTTCCACTGCCCGGTATGCCCGTCCGTACTCTTAAAGTACGCCGACCCAGCCTTCCGTTTTGGATCGATATACCAGCTCCCGCATCGCTCGTTCGCAACCAGCGGTAGTCCTGGTCCCAACTTTCCACCACCTTCACCATCACCTTCACCCAACTCTTCACCAGACCCTAACCCCAACCCAGAAGAAGCAGACTCAGAGTCATCATCATCAGAAGAAGCCCCCAAACCGCCCCCACAACCACCCGCCCCAGCGCCCCTCAAAATACCAGCCACCCCCTCCACAAACGCCGCGTCCTGCTGGATAGACCACAACCGGTTGGTAACAGACAAACTGGCGCGTTTCAGCGAGCCCAGAATGCGCGAGAAGTTGTGGTTGGCCTGTGGGGACGAGAAGATGATTTGGTCGAGGGTTGGTGCCCGGGCCGGAGCTGGGGCCGGGGTTGGGTCCGGGGATGCCATAGGTTAGGTGGTTCCGGAGGCCTCGCCGGATGTACGTGTATGTACCTTGAGCGGAACGGGCGGGTAGGGAGGAAAATGTGTGAATTCGTGGGGTAGATCCTGAATCCTTCCTGGACTAGGCTGGGCTAGGCTAGGCTAGGATGGGGTCTCTCTGCGGCGCGTTTGACCTACACTAGGCGTGGAGGGAGGTCGAATGTGGTGCGTACGTGTAACTGCTGTGTGAAAAGGGTTCAGCGTGAAAAGTTGGAGGTTCCCAATTGGGGGTTGAAGCCCGCTGTGGTTGGGCGGCTCGGGCGCTAAACTTTTAGTGGGGATTTCACCGATTTTCCTCATAAGGCTGGAGGGCAGGTGGATGACTTGCAGCGCCAGGCCCGGCCCGGGAGCCAGCCCGCCGACATCCGAAATGAACGGGGACCGAGGGACCGGCCAATGGCGTTCTTGAAGTGACCCCGAAAGAGAAAAGAGGATGCTAATTTGTTTGAGGGCTGTCAATCACAAGAGAACTCTCTAGGGAAAGCTTCGTCCACGTGTACTACGCTCTGAGAAAGGGGTGTTTGTTGTCTTTGCTTGATTCTCGGTGTCTGTTTTGGGGGGTTCATTATTTCCTTCCGTTCTCTTGGGCAGCTTCTCGTCAGACGAATGTTATTTTGGAGTGGAGTTGCATAACTTGGCAAATTAGGTAACTAGACGGGAGACTCTCGAGATCAGTCAACGCCGCGAACGGAAGACCCGGAATCAGTGCCCGGGACGTCGTCTTGCACAAAAAGACCTCCACAGTCCAACTCACAGTGCCCCGTCCGGAAACAAGAACTTCACAGATCTCGCAAGTGAGGTGGGTGTCCACCCTCCCACATTCCGAGGCATCTCCCGCCCATTCTGGGTAAAATCCGCAGTCAGCCTTGTAAAGTACCTACCGCGGTCTCCATCCGGCGTCACACAAATTCGGCCCGCCCATAACAAAAAACCCCCGCGCTAAGATCTCACTGCCGACCGCTTGTGCTAGTGCTCTAATCTGCTTGGCTACCGGTGAGGAAGAAACCAAGCCTCCCCCGGTCTTTCTTGTGGGTTGGAAGGTGGGGATCTGTGGCTGTTATATGCCAGAGACTTTTGGAGGACGGTTAAAGTGGCATCATGTCACAGCTTCCTGCGTTTGAGGTGCATGCATATCGTGTGAGCAACTCGGCGCTGTGTAAACAGTGAGCTTCCCAATGCCGATATCCGTTCCCCGCGGTGTTTCTGAATCGAGGTAGTCGAGCAAAGTTATGAGATGTAATTCTCGTTACCAATTCTCGTTGAATGTGTGCCGGAACAAATGGGGAATGTGGGCAATGCCTGCAATCGACTCTTTCTCGGCTCGGGGACCCCGAGTGGTGCCGAGACTCTCGTTAGAGAAGTCGAGATAGTTGCTTGGATGGACGTGACGAAAGTTGGAACTACGACGGCACAGCCACGCTGCAGCAAAGTTTAACCCCACATTCTGAATGTCGTCGTTGGTTGGAGATCATGTGCTCAGAAAAAAAAAAAGGACAGAATACTCTTAGTGGGATAACACGGGGTATTTGTCGATTTGATCTGTTATTGCTGCATAACTTATTCGACGCGGGGAATTTTCAAATGTTGTAAGTCTCAATTGGCATCAATTGAGTTGACTGCACGTGTTGGGGGTTCGAAGTTGTGCGTGCGAGAAACGTTCTTTGCGCTAGGATACGGTGGTTTTTAATGGTAACTGTCTAGAAATATTCTAGAATTGAGGGTCAAACTGAGCATCATCAAAGTGTTTTGGACAGCCGCTACGAAACACCGCCGTACTATGTACAAGCCCCCACATATTTCTAGCCTGTCCTGGTTAGCGGCCGTGGCGCACTCTTTTCGAGCCTGTTTTCCAGAGCTCTGCTCTCACCGCTTCTCCCTCTCTCCGGCACATGTAGTAGTTATTCCCATTGGAACAATGCCGATTCCCCATATCGAATCGTGGCGCAGCCCATTTGAGGGTTCTAGAAACAGAGGCCGCCGTGGTCGTGACGGGCAGCCGCAACGACCGTCCGTCCATGGACGTGAGTTGCGGGTCTTGTCCGGATCACGATCCACGTCCGCAAACCGTGGCTTGTTTGCTTGTTGGTCCTTGCCTGCCGGTCCCACGGCGCCCCAGCGGCATGATCCGCGCCGCCCGTTTTCTCGATCGAGGGAAGCGAGCAAATCGTTTTAGGAATCAAGTTTCAGTGAGTTACCCCGACGGCGCAATCGCCCTCCGGCTCCCGGCCGGCTGGGGAGACACACAAAACCCGACGACGACTTGCGTGTCCCGTTGTCGACCACACCTTTGTGAGTGATTTCCCGGTCGAGAGGTGAGACGGCATGGCCGACCCGGCCGGCTGGGGCGTGTGCCAATCAGTCTTGGCGCCATTTAGGGCTGAACAACGCAACTGCGAGCATCAATCCTTCCCGCACCCACATCCAAACGACACGACTGTGTGATTTCCGCCTCTGGGGAATGCGACATGCCTGCAGAGATCGCCTGCTTGGGACTCGCCGAAAGGGGCCCCAGTGTGAACCGCCAATTGCGCGAGTACACTAGCAACCGCGCATAGCGCAGATGACCACAACCAAAGAATGTCGATGCCCCGTAGGGCTGATAGGGGTGGGTGGACTGTGTCCGTAAGGGGCCATAGCTTCCTGGACCCCGCGCTGTGACTCTCACTCAGGTCCCGCCGCTGCATGTTTGATAATAGAGTTGGCGGGCGACGGCCCGGCCGGTGAGTATCATGTTCAGGAGCGAGAGGCCTCTCAAATGATGAGACGGCCCCATTGCCCAATCCGCCTATGCCGAGCAGGACCTTCGGCGAGGGTCCAGATCCGACACGCAAGGGAGCGGCACATGAGGCCGGCGCTGGGCGTTGACAGGCCAGGATCAACGGGCGGCCAGTTGCACAGGCTCGACAGGGTCGTACGACTTGGAAAGATGGGTGGGAACCTCCCGCCCGGGGTGACGGGTCGAGCAAATTACCTGGCCGCAAGTTGATGAGGTGGAGAGGACTTGACGGAAAGTTCGCAGGAGGGTGGGTAGCACAGGACAGTGGCTTCTCCAAACATTCTGCGTCATGGTCGACGTTCGGGTCGGAGATGGCGCTGCCGATAGTGTACTGTGGATGGTGTGGGGTGGATGAATGCGTGCCACAAGCGACACTGTGCATACGAGGTTCCAGACCATTTCTCCATCCTCGCCGGGGCAATGACGAGACTGCGATGCATCGATGTGGGATCCCAAGTGTTCCTTCGAACTGTCTGTACCGTTCAAACCGGAAGAAACTTGGAAAAGATTGAAGCAGTGAGGTGCACGCAGCAGGGCGGTGCTAACTAGCTCCACGCGGGTCGTTCCTGGCGTGCGGCCTCAGCGGCTTGGGGAGGGAGCGATGGAGCGGTGGGTCAATGTGGCTGCAACTGCAAAGCTGCACCTTCCCAACCGAGAGATTGCAGCGTCAGCAAGCCACAGGGAAAAAAAATTGGAAAATGAGAAATGCCAGGGAAAGGGAAAATGGGAGGAAAGAAGAGTGAGACCATTGACTGGCTCCCGGTACGCAATTCTTGTCGCCGAGAATTGCGTAGCAAGTCTGGGGAACCACAGAAAACATCAGTTGCAATCCATACGGTCCGGAACCACCCCCTGGACGAGAGGTTGTGAAATGACGTTCCGATATTGTTGCTTTTGTCTTTGGGTCTTGCGCTTTTCCAAGCCCCCGCCACCTTACAGAGTACAACTATCATCAGAAAGTACGAATAGTTACTTGTCGAAGGACGCAGGTCTATCAGAAACGCGAGTATCGCAGAAATCGTTTTGGCTCAGCCAAAGCTTCATCTCCCCATCCGCAATCCTCACACTGAAAAGCCGCGCCCTCATCCCGTTGTCCCCGATGCGGCACGTCAGCTATCCGCACGGCCTTGCGAATAACCCCCTGCGCTAACTCGAAGCATTAACCCTCCAGCAAGGAGAGTGGGCTGGATGGGCCGCCTGCAGACGGCCCCACACCCGCCATATCAGGGGACCGCGGAGTGTGTACACTAGTGGGCCAGCGATCGAAGTGAACATTTAGAACGCCGAGCTTCGCCCTTCAAGTTCCGACTTACCTACCCTTGCTTCCGCCATTCAAGTTTCTCACTTCCGCCCAAACGATCAACCACCGAGCCGGGGGTGCAACATTTCCTAAAACGAGGCTTCCTCCCAGACCCAGGTGCTCCTCCCCCCAACGGCGTGCTTCCCATCCCATATTCAAACTCGAAACATCCAGCGCAAGCTCGACGGGCCGAACCGTGCACTGTCCACCGTCCGAGGTCGCGTCGAACAAACGAACAAAAAACGATCAAAGCAAACAAGCGAGCGACACTCCCAGGGGAGCCCCTGCTCCGCGCACCGCAAAGAACAAGCTTTTGTTCTGCTGCTTGTCCCCGACCACCAACCTCCCTTCCAGCTCATGACCGCCTCTCTACCAAATACCCAGTGTGAAACCCAGCCGATAGCGACTCCATCGCATAGTTATTGGCCGCCACTATGCCCGGGGTACGTCAGTCGCACGTGAAGGTTAGAACGGGATGCCAGCAATGTAAACAGCGGCGGATCAAATGCGATGAAAGAAGGCCAGCAGTAGGTCCATGTCTCTGTTTCTCTCTCTGGTAGTTCTGGAAGAGTGACTGACCGATGGGGGTTTGGCTGGCAGCCATGTGCCAATTGCGTTCGATCTAAGAAAGAATGTACCGGATACCCGCCGCCGCCCCGGAGCGCGCGCTCGAGCGAAGAAGTTAAGATCGCGCCGAAGCCTCTGGTGGCCATGGCCCCGAGCGCACCGCCACCCAACCGCGAACCCGTTCAGCTACCCCCCAGACGCCTCGCAAAAATGCAACGACGAGCTTCTCCACCCGGGGCTCTCATTACACCCACTACGCCCCTCGCCGCCACGAGTTTAGTGTATCATCCATCGATAGATCTCCCCTTCAGCCACCAGGAGGGGCAGTACTTCCACCTGTTTCGTGAACACACGGCGAACGAGCTCTCGGGCTTTTTCGACTCGGCTTTCTGGACCCGCAGTGTTTTGCAAGAGTGCCATACCGCGGACGCTATTCGCCATGCCGTAGTTGCGCTCGGCGCATTGTACAAGACGTTGGAAAAGTCAAACGAGTCACCCACAAATTCACCACATCCAGACAGTGATCCAGGGGACTCGGCTATGCGTCATTGGGAGATGGCCGTCAAGCAGTACTCCCACGCCTGCAATGCGCTGACGAACGCTGGCGCGACCGCATCTACTTCGAATCGGACTCGGCTCATGTCAAGTGTCTTGCTCGCGTGCTTCGACTCCTTTGTAGGCGACCACAAACAAGCCATCCGTCAGATCCAGACCGGGCTAGCGCTGTTGGAGAAGCTGCGTGCTGAAAAGAGGCAGGCCTTTCTTTCTTCGTCGGACGAGCCGGTGGAGGAAGAGCTCACGCAAATGTTCACCCGCCTAGCAATACAGGCCAAGTCCTACGATATGGCTTTCCACTTCCCCCAGCCCTGGGTTGTGCAGTTGACCACGAACCAGCCCCCTCTGGATCCCTCATCGCCCACATCCGAAGCTGGGTCCCCGATAGGAATCAGCCAAGACTCCATTCCCGAACGTTTCACGTCGGTCATGGAGGCTCGTTTGGCCTGGGACAAGCTCTGCGAGCGCATCTTCCGTTTCACCGAAATCATGTTCAATTACGCCAAGTCTAATATCATGGGCGTACTGCCCACATCGCTGAAACACTACGGCGTCTCTTTTAAGAAAGATATCGAGGCATGGTCCGACGCGTTTGAGCACATTCTGGCGTCGAGGACAGCACCAGGCGTCAGTAGCCAGGAGAAGGCCGCCATTGCCGTCCTCAAGATGTTCCAGACCATGGGCAAGATCCTTTTCCTCATGACCTTCAGCGACAGCGAGATGCATTTCGATGGGTTTGCTCACCTCTTCAAAGGGATAGTTGACCTTGCCCTCGAGGTGGTCGGTGATGAAGAGCGGAGGGCCGCAGCTAAGCGCTGCCCGGACCCGGCTCTGTGTCGCCATCGCAACCACTGCCGGACCGACATCTTTGGCGGCCACGAGTACGCCGCGCACCACATCAAGCCCAGCTTCAGCGCCGACCTGGGCATTGTCCCGCCACTATACGTGGTCGCCACCAAGTGCCGCGAGCCGCACATCCGCCGGCAGGCCATCCAGCTGCTGCGGAGCAGCGCCCGTCGAGAGGGTATGTGGGATAGTGAGCTCACTGCACGGATCGGCACTTGGATTGCCGAGATCGAGGAGGAAGACGTCAACCTGTTTGAGGGTGGCTATGGCAACACCATTCCAACACCAGACGCTAGTCCCGTCCAGACACATTCTCGGCCACCAACCGTTGCCGATACCCCTCAGTCCATAGCCCATTCAGACTTGGAACAAGGGAACTGGGAGAATGGCGCTTCGCCCGCCGCTAGCTCCACGCGCACGTCCTTTTCCTCCCACTCCGGCCAGCCGCAAAAACTGATACCCATCCCCGAAGAGAAGCGTGTTATGGTCAGGGCAGTTGAGTTCGACCTTCGAACGCGCAGCGCCGTCATTCAGCTGGGATCGCGGAACATCAAAACAGGCACGCCAGATCTGAAAACGAAAGTTACTCGGATCAATTGGTAGTCCTGGTCGTTCCATTGACGCAGCGATCTCTTTTTCTTTTTGCCTTCATCAATGATACCCCTGATGGCAATCGTCTCCTCTTGGATTTGTTTCTGCTCTTTTCTATTTTGATCGTTTTCAAGCGACTTCGTATACCCAAAATATAGCGGAGTTGCGCATGGGTGGCATCCTGGTGGACGCTGCATATCGGATAGAAGAGGGAAAACAACCCCTGGGACTCTTGACGACACCACGAATTTACGCACGTTTGGGTAGCTCCTCGCTGATGCTTGGATCCCGTGGGACCGGTCGTCCAGGTTGTGGACCCTCCTCGACGGAACCTCAACTTGGTTTGGGCGAGTTTCCAAATACAAAAAACGAGCTGGGATCTCGGAAACACGCTTACTTCGCTTCTTCTTTTTAACCAACATTTTGTTATCGTCGTTTATTATTTACACATTGCATTCTTGTCTTTTTGTGGGGCACGAGGAACAGAAAGAGACAGCGAGAAAGGAAAGTTGGATAAGGTGGCGTTGTGTTGTATCTGGTACATACATACATGGGATGTACTGTACAATGACAAACAACGGGTTTCGGTCCCGTGTCTGACTTTTTTGTCCTATCCTATTGTGTATCTCAACGGGGCTGGCATCCGGAGGAGGACAAAAAAAGGACAGGAATAAAAAGGCCGACACAGGATGCGCGGTAGCCTTCTTGTGTACACTCGAGTGGAAAGCGGCGGAAAGATAAGGCGGGCAGAGAAGGAACTTTGGGAACCGTCAGGTCACAGAGGGGGGTGTATGTGGCGTTGCGTTACGTCGCACTAGCCCGGTTCCTTACATGCATGGCAGCTGGAGGTATGTCTGCGGACGTATGGATCGATGGATAGAGGAGTACGGACGGCTACGCCGTCGACGCTCTTCACTCTCGCCATTGTCAGACTGTGTTGCGGCTCACGGGTATCCCGTTTCACTTACCTTCTTTCCCTTCTCTACCCCTTGTCACTAATCACCTCTTTCCCTCTTATCCTCACCACCGAGGTACATGTCACTCATCTATATACATCTCATTTCCACTTGTTTCTCAATTCCCCAGTTGGATGGGATGAAGTCTGGCACTCCTGAGCGAGTATGGATTTATATAAAACTCCAAGGACTGGATCCTTGAGCGGAAGAAGAAATAAATACATTGTTTGTTTTTTGGGGGGCGCGGGGGACTAAGGGAGCAATCCTTGAAATGGTCTAGGGAAGCGAAGGATACGGAGGCGGATAGGAGGGGATGGGATGCATGGGATACAGGATATCTGTAGTGTGTAATGGAGAGAAACAAGGCAAAGAACAAATCAATGAAAGCATTTGCATCAGTTTATCAAGTTGACCTGTCCGAAATGATGGATGTATGAAGACGTCATGTGACGACTCCCCGTGAACGTCGCTCTTCCTAGCTCTTTTGTCAAGAAGTTAGGGACGTGCTGAATGCACAACTGGGGGAGGGGAACGGGAAGAGCGCTAGGCATGGAACAGGACTCATCGATATGTATAGTATAGCACGGTGTGAATGACATAGGAATGGATAATTATTGAGTTTTACTCGACTAGCTTGTGTACCATCGAAAGGATGATCATCTATACCTACTCATTTGACATTGGGAAACACCAGCGGCTTGTGTCCCTCTCTCTTGACATGACAGAAGTGCAGTTATTTCCGCTAATAAGCCACTTTGTCAACTATATTTAAGCCGTAAAATCTGACGTATCTACAACTAAAGTAATAATTCCTGGGGACGTCTCTGGATTTCAGTCATCACTCAATCTCAACGTGACTTCCACAACGGATCAAATACCCAACGACGGTTCAATCTTGGAGAAATAGGGAATCATATCGATAGATAGGTAGATAGCGATAAAACTGCGCCTGCGCCTGCTCCGGCTCCTCCAAATCCATCCAAACCAGGCGCCTTCTGTCAAAAGTATTTCGTCTGTTTCTTGCAAAAGATATCCGCCCCCCCCAATGTTCCCTCACCAACAACCCCTGAGCCCCCAACCCCAACCTCCCCTAACCCGTTCCATCCGCCGCTCCAACCCGAGTCAACCTGACCTTCCCATCCTGCCAGCCTGTTTGCGACATAAAGGACAATCGCATGCTAACGACAAAGGAAACGTAAACAAAAGAAAGAGACCGCCCAAAACGCCCGTTCATGGTATGGTAAACGTGGTATGATATGTGTGTGTGTGTGTGTGTGTGATTGAAAAATAGATAATCCATCACAAAATCTCTTTCAGCTGTTCCTTTTGAGTCGGGCTCAGCATCATGGGAAAGCGAACGTTGTACTTGATGATAAACTTTCCGCGTGAGCCGGGCTTTTTCGACATGGGCATGCCCAGACTTGGGAACTCCTCGAAGGAACCGGGTTGCGTTGGGCCGGCTTTGTCGAGATTGAGTTGATGTCCGTCAATAGTGGCGACTGTGCGTTTCCAGCCTGTGAGGGCTTCTTTCAAGTCGAGCTCAACGGTGTGGATCAGGTCGTCGCCTTCGCGCGAGAAAAGAGCATGTGGTTTCTGTATTTCGGAAATATGTGAGTAAAATGAAGCAAGGCAGAGGAGGAGGATATTGGTGTGTTAATGGGCTCACCTCTTCTACGACAAAAACAAGATCTTGCTGGCCACCTTCCTCCTGGTCTCCCACTCCCTTGAAGCGGATCTTACTGCCCTTCTTGAGACCTGGCTTGATAGGCACCTCCAGCACAGTGTCGGTAGTAGTGCGCCGACCGGTGTCATCGAACATCTTGCGCTTGATCTTCATCTTCTTAGTGACACCCATGAAGAGATCCTCAAGCGACAACGGTAAAGGGCGCTCGACGGTGGTGACTTCGGGGGTCGGAGCGCGGCGGGGCATTCCGTGCTCGCCAAACGAGTTCCGCATGCGTCGGGCGCCGGACGACGAGGTTGAAGACCGCGCGCCGTTGAGCATATCGTCGAAGAAATCGCTGCCCAAACCACTGTCGTGGAAAGTGTTGTTGTACAAGTCGTTGGGGTCGGTGAAGTGGAAGTTATACGAGAAGCGGGAGCCCTGGCCGCCGGGGGCGCCCCCGGCGTTGGAGAAAAAGCTTTGGAAACCCTCTGGGATGCCGCCGCCGCCAGTGCTGGCGAACGGGTGCGCCCCGCCGGCAGAGCTACTTTCTGGTTGCGGTACACCACCACGTAGGATGTACTCGAGACCGTACTGGTCATAGGACTTGCGTTGTGCTGGGTCGGACAGGATTTCGTAAGCTTGCGAGCACTCTTTAAACTTCTCGGCGGCGTCCGGGTTGTCCTTGTTCTTGTCGGGGTGCCATTTTAGGGCGGCTTTCCTGCGGGGGGTCAGCAGTGGGGTCGGGGTTAAGAGGTAGTGAGGGGCCGTGATGAAGTCGCGATGGATGTTTGTAAAGGGGGGACGAGGCTGAAACACCCCGCAGCCCACATCTAGCATGATGATAGCTGATGGGACCAACGTACCTGTATGCTTTTTTGACTTCGTCCTGGCTAGCACTTGGGCTGATGTTCAGCTGGTCGTAGAGTTTGGTCTCTTTGACCATGCTGGGCGATTGCTGTCGGCGGTACTAGAGAAAAGTAGATTGTGTGTTGTATTATCGGCTGTCAAAGCTGATGCACGGCGTGGTGTTGTGTTGTTGATGGCGGATGGATGATTCGATGGGTGTCTGACCGGGAAGGAAGCAAAAGAGTAAAGAAGAGAAGAGGTCGAGGCTCGACGTTGGAGGTCGTGTGTGTGCGGAGTGAGTTGTCCTGCGACCTGAATGCAGGTGGGCAAATGCGACGTCGAATTGGAAGCTGCGAGGTGTGGAGAGACGATCGAGCGCCTGCGTGTCGCTCGTTCCAGTTTAACGCTGCGATGCACGGCGTTACTGGCGAATCGCCAGGACCGTACGGCAGAGACAAGAAGCGAAGCACCTGGAGCTTTCGTGGGGGTTCCGCGGGGTTCGGGTTGCCAGCGGGGTCGAGCTTTGGGCTGCTCAGGTACGGAAGAAAAGCGAGGATCGGGAGATTGGGTTCATTCGATGAACCTCTCACTAGGGCGGTGTTGAGTTGAAAGACGAGGCTCTGGGGACGATGGGGGGCCTTGGCAGATAGGGAGGCCGCTTGGACATGCCTCACTTGTACTGGGCGTTTGTGGAAGATTCGCGATGAGCTGATGACGCAGTGGTCTTTTCAAACTCGAGCAAACCCTGAGAACAAGACCCTGAGAACGAGGGGCTGGGATCCTGGGGTACCCGCCTCTCTTTTAGTTGAGGTCCCCTCTTCCCTTCTATAACTTCAGTCTTTCAGATGGGATCTATGTTTAGATACTTCATCCGGTTCGAGAACGCCCCAAGAAAGATATTGTTTTCGTGAGTCGAGACAAAGACAGTTTTCCCACTTCGTTTTGTCCCCTCGTTCCTTTACCCCGCGGCGAGGCCAAGCCTCGTTGAAAAGTGGGGGATGGTCCGTGCACGTCGGGCGCGCTCATTGAAGTTCACGTGACCAACCCTAACCCTCAAATATCGTTGGTGAGGACCTGAGCTCGCCGAGTTACCACATCACCACATGAAAGTTCTTCGTATATGCTAAAATTGAAATAAAGGAAAGAAAAGTACAAAGAATTAGCTGCAGGAAATTTATCTCGTGGAATCGCTGGATTCCTACTCCGCTTGGATGGCCAAAACCGGGGCTTCGGCCGTGACTCTTGAGGCTTACTCTATCGAACCTCATCACCACAGTAAGAAGATACTATCAAGCTGGGCAATCAAGGGAGGAAAACACCAGAAAAACATCAATTAATCTCAAATGACTACGTTCGCCAAACGTAAGGACGTCAAGACACCTCATGCGGCCTCCCTTCGCGCCACAGAGATGGGGATTAGGGGGCGAAGCAGAAAACCTCGAGTTTTACAACGAGTAACCATCTGGGTAATCATCTAACCTAGCCAAATCAACACCATCTGGGCATGATGGGTCCAACCCAATCCGAACCCATAAAATGGGTTCCTACCCATATCTCCTACCCATAGCCCATATGGGTTGGGTATTACCCACCCATACCTATTGAGGAGCCACCCACCCATTGGGTTACCTTATGGGGTCGAGATGGTCTAATATTGTGATGAGAAGATGCTACCAGCCAGCCGATCTCGAGCCACCATTACGTCGCAGAGACAAAAACAGGCACTGCCGGAAATCACCAGACTCATTTGGCGTTAAGTAGATTGTTCTAGCATCCGAAAGAGAGCCTTCTTCTATACGCCCGTGTAGTAGCTGAGCTCCTATACTAAGCCCCCTTTCAACACAACACTAGGAATCCAATCCCGGATACCGAGTTGAGGTCGGAACCTCCGGCCCGGAGCCTGCTCAGGTCAAAAAAATAAGGTGCTTAACACAAGATAATAGGCAATGATTTCTCCTCGAGCCAAGATTCAACCGGAGCTGTGTGTGAGCGGGAGGAGTGACACTCTACTTCAGCGTTCAGCCGGGCCCTTCCGGCTCATAGACATACAACGTCGAGTTGTGTTCATCTGGCAGGAAAAAGAACCGCAGCTTGCCATCCACAATAGCCGCATCCATCGGGTTCTTAGTCACCAAGTTCCCCCCATCCGATACCATACTCAACGGCAACTCATACAGCGGCACCATCGTCTGCATATCCACCAGTGCCACACCACCAATACTCGTATTTGCACCATACACGCCCCCCGTAATACCCGCACACAGCATGACAGACCGAAACCCATACCGCTGCGGGCGACCCAGAAACTTACAATCCTGATAATCCGTATAATGACTCGGATTCTTCACCACCGCTCGCGGCGGTGTAAACCCAGGCAACGGCACCGGACTATGGCGCAAATTCCACAACGACGCACTCCGCGCCCCCCAATTCAGCGTCAGCACATCCCCCGCGGCAATATCATGCACCACAGCACCCATATGATCAGCAATACGCAGCACCGGCTCCGGGCACAGTTTATCAGGCCGCAAGCGTACCAGCGTGGCAGTTGCGTTGACCGGCCGGTACTCAGCCAGCGTCACCCAGAGGTGTGTCCCATCGTAGTCGAGCCCGCCGCCGTGGTACTCGGCTGCGCCGGGGGCGGTGAGGACGGCGTCGGCGAGTTGGCGGCCGGTGCCGTCGAAGACGAGGAGGTGTGCGAAGCCTTCGCCGTTTTTGTCGGGGGACTGGGGGACGGTCCATTCCCCGGCTGATACGAAATACCGGTCGTCTTGTGCCGGCCCCTCGTTGCTCAGGCGGACGATGCCCTCGGGTTCGTGGCAGTCACCGGAGAATGGGATCTTGTCCGCTAGACGCCACTTTGTTGACCGGTCTAACTCGATGAACTGGCGGATGATTTCCTCACTTTGGGAGGATGGGCCGGGGGGTGGGAGTGGGGAGGGTGCGAGGGGGGTGTTGGGTTGATGGATGGTGATGTTTGCATTCCTTTGAGCTTCTGGTGGATTATGGGGGTATTTTGTGCTAGGCGTAATAGAAGATAGGAGGCCCAACAACGCGGTCGCGTTGAGCAACAATGCCTTGCCAGTACCGCTGGCGGCTGTTGCGGAGAGCGTCCATTGCTCGGAGAAGGCGGTGAGTATATTACGGAGGCCTTCAGTGGCGGATGTGTCCATGTTTTGCCCTCCTTGATGCATAAGTGTTCTTGCCGGTGAATTGTTAGTGTGCAGAGTCTGTCCGGTAAAGCGCCCGGACCCGACGCCTTCGTAAATTTAGAAACGGTTAAGTGACTTGGGACTCAGGGTAGCACGATTCTAACGCACCCATAAAAAGGGTCAGCACTCTCGATAATAATGTTCTACGGAGGTCAACGCACTGCACACGCCAGCATCATCAGCCTCGAAACTGGGAGATAGTCGGAAATGTACACTACCTTAGGTACCTAGGTAGTTACGCTAGTCTCCGCCGTTCACTCAAATTTGTGGGCTAGTGGACCGGAATTTGTTGGTTCAGTACCGGAAACTCATAACACAAAATGATACAGCACAATAAACTTTACCACATATTTGTTGTTTAAGGCAGGAGAGACCCGAAATGCATGTCATCGGCGAGCATGAGTGCTATCAGGGTTAGGGTTGTAAGTCAGGAGACATCATCCACGGAACGAAAGCACATGTCAAGTTTTCCAACTTGGCACCCTGTGCGGCTTAAAGTGGTTTGTGAGGTAACCTTACGACCTGTTTCATATCATTCCTCTTCCTCTCGCTGTCCTACCAAATTCACCTTCAACCAGCCAAAAGGGACTAACGGTTGACAAACCTCCAATGAACACACCAATGTTAATCTCCGATCACGTTCCACCGCGGGTCTCGTGCCCCCAAGCTGAGGATCACGGAAGCCAGGCTGACACTTTCTAAGAACTGTTAAACCTTCTGGGTGACACCCTCGGATCCACGACCGTGGTTAAGGTCAGTCCCATCCAGGTACAGGGCCTTGAGGGCCACGAGGATTACGACTCGGTGGCACTTCAGCGGCATGGGATGAAACAATCGGGAAGCACGTGGTGATTGCCGTACGATGATGATAATGACCGATATATGGATATATCGTAGCTTCCCTTCCACAAAAACGCGTCGCCTGTTTATCTATTGTAGAATAATCAGTTTGTCAACCTGATGGAAATGGTATGATAGCCAATCTCCAGTGTTGGCCCTGTACCACGTCGAGGCAGACACCGATCACACGGGACCGGTCATTTGGGTACCAAGGGCTTGGGCCGGCAGCCTGGGCCGTAACTGTGGCATTTGTGATCTCTTCACAACCTGCTAGATCTTCGGTGAGCATCAGAAGCAAGATGACGCGCGTTGAGCTTTGGCCGAGGATGTTCCATTGCCTCCGTGGTGTACATCATGCCTCGGCGGCAACCAACGGAAAGCCGGACTTTACGATCTGAGCATCTCTCCATCTCCTGCCATCATCGAAAGCGCCCCGGCCCGTTGCGTCGATGGCGTCCTCGCGTCGTATCATGCCTGTGCTCGGGACCCTTCCTTCCTGCCGCAGCCTCACTAGCCCGCGCGATGCTGCTTCCAAAAACGGCAATATCATCCAAGAGCCGGACGGCGGTTACGTACCCCTTGCCCGTGAACAACTGGTGGTTTCCAGGTTTACCATCGCATCCAATCGAAACCGGCGGAGATACATCGGCAAGCTAACGGCCGAGCTGCGCCTCACGGAATCGAGATCGAGGAACAAAAAGTCAATTGCGTCATTCCATGGCCTTGATTTTGGTTTAGCCAATCGGAAAGACCAGTTGCCTGGCTGGGCCCCACATGCCATCATTTTCTGGGGCCGCCACCCCACATGCCGGAGTTTTTTCCCCGACTCATGAGCATTGTAGACCCACTTTTTCGAACGTTCGTGAACAAGAAAGAGCAAGAACTTCATGCCGATGCTCCAAGATGTGGCAAAGCAACAGCTATGCGTAGTATGTATCTTTCGGATTCGATCACTATTGGAAACAGGGAAATTTCCTAGTGTACATTATGTGAGAGCCAAGAGAAGCAGGCAGGGAAGTTACCAGTTACCAGAACTCCATCAACACACATGGCGTGACGCTCGCAGCGGATGCAGCTTCAACACAACAACTGAAAGACCCCACCGTGCCCGCCAACCCGCCTATGGACGACCTCGGCCTTTCCGCCGTCTGGTCTGGGCCTTTGTCCCGCAAAGACAGCTCTTGGCCGTCCTTGCCGTTGCCAAAGCGGACCTTGTGACTGATCGATTGACGTCACACCTTGCGTGGGGTCCCCTCTGTTTGCCCATTGTTCCTTCCACCGTGTTGACTCCTTGCTATACGAACCTTGTATGTACACGCAAGCCAGATGAGCCAGACCACCGTCGATTGTCTATAAAAGACCCCGCTCCTCCCACTTCCCAGGCCTTCTCCTTTTCTCATCATCATCCACAAACACACACAATTCCAAAGACACACACAACTCAAAACAACTTTCAATCACCACCCACATCAATCACCATGGATACCATCAAGCAGGCCGGCAACTACGTCTCGGACAAGGTCCAGAGCGCCACCAGCGGTGTCTCCAAGGAGGCCAACAAGGACATTGCCAAGGACAACAACGCCAGCATCGGCACTCGGTAAGCTTAATCTTCCCACTTCACACCAAAGTACGACCCAGAACAGAACCAAATGCTAACAACACAACAGTGTCGAGGCTGCCGGTGATGCCCTCTCCGACAAGGCCAAGGAGCACAAGCACGACGCTTCGGCCGAGGCCAACAAGCAGGCTGCCACCCACTAAGCCAATCAACACCTAAACCAACCAACAAACCTGACCGCTTTTTTCCCCTCACCAACATACCTCGATCATGATTCGGCTATGAGGGCTTTACGGGATGAAGAGGGGTTTGGGAGACAAGGCTTTTTTCCTCTGAAGAAACAACATTAGGGTCTTTGCCATTTTTCCTTGATTCTTCGGTGTTATCAGGAGGATCGCAATCTTTTACAAATACCCCCTTTGCTGGCTTTCTTAGCTAGATTAAATCAACCCATTGTTGTCACGATTATGCCGTTCCTCCCTGTGACTGTCCTTGTGACTTGTCTGTCTCTCCATACCTGTGATTGGCCATCATTCAACTTGACACGCAGACCCAACTCCCATATCTTACACATATCTTACCGGAGGAGTGAAGCAAGTTAAAGGGACCTAACAGGTTGGTATACGATTCGGGAATTACTGACACCCTCGTCTCTAAGCATTAAATATTTTGGCCCCCTTTTAGGGGAGGATGTTCTTCTTTTGAGCCAGTTAATAGATTGGAGGTGATAAGCCATACGGGAAGTGCCAACGGGCCGTTCCCTTTACCCACACATACATATCCGTCTTGCAGCATCTAGGTACCATGCAGCTGCTATGTAGGCATACATACATGCGTGGTTCACAGCACAGACCCACGGAAAAACGAAAAGAGTACTAGTATCACGGTAACGCAAGAAAACTGAACTACATCTCTCTAAGGGACGACGTGGCTTGACAACTCCAGTCAACTACCTAAGTTGGTCGCCCCAGAGGTAGACCGACCGGTCTGGGCCCTTCGCGGAAATTTATCCATCCGGCCAAAGTTCCGTTAGTTAGTCAACCTTCGCCTCTCTGCTGTGTGATAAAGTGTGATATCAATCCCCTCAATTTCGGAAAGATCGGCTTCCAGGTTTTGTTGCTTGCCTTGGCGGGCGTGCCTAGTCTCGCTTGAGAGCAGGTCCCTTTCTGGCCGACGAGAGGGTGATTGGATAAGAGTGATTAGGTTAGTGGCTCGTGAATTGTTGAAGGCGGGGAAGGGGGGAAATGAGCCCTGTCGATATTGCCTAGCAATGCAAGGGACTCTGCGTCCCTGTCTTCTGAGTGTGGCTAGGTGTGGTTATTGGTTGTGAGGGCTGGGAGTTATGCAAGGAGGGCACGCCACGTGGGAGCCTTAGGTGTTGAAACCTTGCCTCTCTGGTCGGCTCCCGTTCGCGATGACGTGGAAGTGGCTTGTCAATAGTTGGGTTGACTGCTTTTGAGAACGTTTTCTACGGGATTAGGGAATAGAGTCAGTCTAGAATGTGCCTCATCAAAGCGACGCTATTCTGCTTCCAACGTCACTGACTGACGTGAGTCAATGAATAGGTGATTGTATTCCTCTGAGTAAGCTTAGCCATTGACATGGGTCTGGCCCCTGCCGTCCTCGCCATGGAGAAGGGGGCTTCCGGAAACTTTTGACACACGACCCTGTCACCCGGGACGATGATGAGGGAAGGAAACAAGTCATCCGAGTGGCTACCCGTTGTCGAGACGACACCGGTGAGGTATCCGTGCGACGGGACGATTGGTTTCCAGAGGGAGGGCGCGGCAGGGGTTGTTAAGCATGGTATGGATCTTGCTTTTCTTCTTTGAAGGACTCTGGTGGGTGTAAGTGGTATCGAGCTTGTGAGGAGGCGGGAGGCTCAAGGAGGATAGAATTTGCTGTGTGGCTCTGTCGGTGGGTTTTCGAGATCAAGACATCTTCATCCCAAGGAGCTGATGTGATGGGTTGGCTAAGAGCTTATGCGTAGTGCCAGCCTATCGCCACCTTCAAGCGCATTTCTTGAGCATTCCTAGGGCGGAAAGATTTGTCAATTCTTCCAATGCGTCGTCCGTTTCTTCCCGTCCGCTTTGATCGAAGATTTCCTAGCCTGCGGGGGTGGCGAAGCTCAGCCTGGGCCGAGCTCAACGATACTTGGCGTAGTTAGTGTGGGTAATTCCCGAAAGAGCGTCTTCGCACCCTCGATGTGAGCAGAAGTGTTCGCTTGGCAGCTGTTGAGGTTGAGGTGAAGTGGAAGCAAAGTTGGATGTCTGAGACATGACCAGGGTACACCCCTGCCGAGAGCTCGGAGGCTTGGCATTCTGTCGTGTTAGTGTGACTCCACCGGGAGGAAGCTCGGGCCAGGCGTGGTACCTGCAGGAAGCCGAAACATGGGGCTTGTCACAGGTATGCTTCAACCGCACGGTGCAGCTCATGCCTCGAGCCTGCCTTGCCAAATGTCGGGTGCTTCGAGCTTGTTGAGCTTTGCCCCCCTGGCGATAGGTTATCGTTCGACCTGGGCGTCGTAGCTTCCTCGCCTGATCCTGATGCCGGATCGGCCTCTTTCCTTTGGATGCCGGGACACGACACCCCTGCCGCGCCTTGGAAGGGGCGAACAGAGTCTGCACAGACTGATCGCTTTGCACCATCGTTTCCCATCTTTCCACGCTCTCAGCGACATTCTGGTCAGACCACTAGTCCCTCTTTTCTGCCCCTCCTTGACCTTGACACGGCCGTACTGCTTTAGTACTCTGGGCTCCATGATGGTGGCATCAAGCTACCCACTGGTGGAAAGTCTCTAGAGCGGAGGGAGCCGAAGCTTTTGATTGAAACCTGTGTTGTTCACCGGGCTCGTATCAGCATGCCCAACGCCCATTCCACGGGTCAGTCAACAACTTGATCCTTCACGTACCAGCCGCACGGCCGGGAAGAATGCTTAAGCTGGGCAAGAAAGCTCGGGACAGCCGAGACTAGGTGGACGACGGGACAGAACCGCCACAGCGGGACGAATGGCGCATGTCTATGATGCATGTCGAACCACCATTGGTATGTCCCGAGCTTTTCTTCCTCCACGTTGACCGGGCTGTTTTCGACATGCCCGTCCTGAGCTTCATGCACGCTCAACGGCACCCGTCCGCTCTGGCCGAGCCCAGGGCCCAGAGCCTAGAGCCCGCAAGGGTCACATGCTTCCCGTCCTCCCCGCACTAATTCGCCCCTTGGCCCCTGTTTTCAACCTTCACGGAAAGCGAGAATCGTGTGGTGGGCCGCTCGGGCTGTTTCGTCTAGTCCGTGGTTGTGCTCAGCGTGTGCCAACCCCTGTTCGCTAGCCAGGGCATGGGCACGGCGGAGCTCCCGAGGGAGATACCATTATTCCGCCCGGCACTCCTCCGTCGTCTGAAGGTTGGAACCTCTATCCTTTCTCTCCTTCACCCATCGGACGACGACGTGCTTGCGAGATCGACGACGTGGTTTAGATGACTTAACGACAGCATAGTTGCGAGAAAGCGCCATCACCGGCCTCCCGCTATCGCATACCAACTCGACGCCCATCATGTCGCCATATCCGTACACCGGGGTTACGGGGAGCCTCGGAGGGTTGGAGTCGCGGGACGACAACATGTGGTTCGGGCGGCCGCAAGGAGACTTCAACAGGTCGAGGGCTGCTTTCAACCGGACTCAGTTTGCCGCCCAGCAGATGTTCTTTAACGATCTCAAGTTCTCGGCCGCGAAATCGATCAGGACCTCGACCATCATCTTGGCCGTTTTCAACGCGATAGCTGCCCTTGCCACTGCCCTAGGTATCTTGATTGATTCTTATTTCAGGAAGAAGAGAAACGATAAGAACTTCAGGTTTTGGTACGTGCCTCGCCAGCACATGGTCACTCACGAGGTGTGCGGCATATTGTTAACTAGTGTATAGGCGCCATGGTTTTATCTTCATCCCCGAAGCCGAAGTCTATCCTCTGATTCTGTCGTTCGGGATCCTTATCCAGAGCGTTATTTTTGCTTCCGTTCAGTCTACCGGCCTGGACGACTTTTTTGGTACTGGGTGCACGTGGATAGCACAGATTATGCTGCCTGGTAGGTAGTAACGGAAGGGCTGGTAAATTGGAGATCTCTGAAGCTAACGCATTTAGCCGTGTTCATCGCCCCTTATACACATCTCGTGCTGGGAGTCGAAGTCGCGATCCGGGGCCTCAAGAAGAAACCCTTCGCCCCGAGGGGAAAATTCAACGTTTCGATATGCCTTTCACTCATCGGCATGCTCACTCTCGCCAACTTCTTAGTCGCCGACTTTGACCAAACCCCAAACTTCTGTTTTTCATCGCTATTTTGGTTTGTTAAGCACTACGCCGTCCTCTGCTTCGGCCTCTTGGTTGCGATTGCGACCATTAATCTCAGCGCTGCTGTGGCAATCTTTATCCGACTACATCGGAGTCTCAAAGTCGAGGTAACCGCTCGGGTTGCTGCTTCCAGGATGGTGTACTACCTTGCGCTCGCGGGTATTTCAAACGTATGCTCCGGTAGATCTGTTGCGGTCATCATTATGTGCGATTGCTAACACTTCCCCAGTCATTTATGATCCCGTTCTTCTTCGTCCAGGGGTTCGCCAACGAAAGAGGACAGCGCAACAACGCAATGACATTGGGAATGGTGGCCGCCGTCGTGGCGAATGTCTCGGGTCTCATGAACGGAGGACTTTACCTGTTCCTCAAGTCGAGCGCGACGTCAACCATTGGCCCGACAGATAAGGCCGGAGAGTACGAGAACAGGAGAGCACGGCACAAAATGACACATCACGAGCCCAACGACAGCGGCGATGACGACGACAGCTTTAGCAACACCACATTGAATTCTACAACAGCCCCCAGGGGTCTCCGCAGGGTGGACAGCGAGGCCAGCTTGATAACCGCCCGAAAAGGAGAAGACGATGGAGTAGACAATAGGAGCATATCGGCCTCGCTAAGAGGCGGCGAGCAAAGCCGTGACTCGTTCCGATCCCATAGGCTTGTGTCGGCTGTGGCGTCCGTCCTGATGCCCAAGGCACCCGAGCCTGCTCGAGCCCCGCCAGCCACCCACGCACGCAAGAGGTCCTACTCGTTGTTCCCACGGGCCGTAATGGGGCCCAAATCATCCCTCCTGCTACCATCCACAACATACTCGCCCGCCGACGCGCTCAAACCGCCGCCATCCATGGCCAACCTCGCGAAACTACGACACCGCCGAGACTCCTCGCTGGTGTCTTCAGCCACAGTCCAAATCGGGCTACGCTTGTCGTCGGTCGAAGCCATACCCCCACAAACGAAAACAAAACTCGAGGCGGACGACGGTGTGGTCCATACCATTGACTGTCCTAACTTGGACAGGGCAGATACGCAGAGCCCCGGACGGTCTGGTATTGTTGGCCCGGGAACCCCTACCGTGACCACCAGGGCAGGGGATCGTGCAAAGTACCCGATCCAGAGCACACCGACACCAGCACCACCGACACCAAGGGCCGTCCCTGTCGTGCCCAAAATAAACAGCCAAGTATCACCAGTCAAGGCGGACCCAACAAAGGCTGAGACGGCCCAAAACCCAACCACACTCAGTCCGACAGTCTACAGCCCCATATCGCCTGGCAAGCTGAAGCTGCCCAGTCCAACTGGCGTTGGCTTTGCGGTACCCAAGGCGTCCGGGGCTGCAGCTAATAAGTCGGCGTCCGCGGCGAAGACGTCCCCAGTAAAGACATCATCCCTGGCCAAGACATCATCACCGGTAAAGAGATCAGAGAGTCTCTCTCGAAGTCCATCACGCAGTCCCCCACGCCGGCGCGGGACGGGTGATACAGAGTCATCGGCGAAAGTGAATGCGAAGGGTGCGTGGATATGAGCGGTCGTGTTGAATACACATTCATCTAAGTACAACACCATTTGTTGTTGAGCGAAATACCCGTACAAGAGGACATGTATATCGTGCCAGCAGCAAGTATCTGGCCATGGTGTCTCCCTCCTTTTTCTCTTCCACAGATTTATACTTTCAATCTTTCTCCTTGACTTACTTTCATTCTGGGGGGCGTTACAGTGGAGTTTACGAAAGAGGAGGGTGTGGCAACCGTCTCTGGTAGGACGCTCTTTTTGTTGTTGTTTTGGCTGTTTTATCATTTTTTTTCACGCTTTTTTTTTTCGACTTGCCGATCTAGGTTTCGGCAGCTATGAATATAAACCCTCCCATCCTTATGTTAGGCGAGGAGGGGTGGATGTATGTATGATGATGCGGGAATGAGCTATACATATGGAAGGAATATACACTGATTGGGGTGGCACCGAAGAGGCCGAGACCTATGCCGACGACGACCAAACCTTTAGCCTGTGGTTCTCGTGAGCATGTTCTGCCAAATTGTCCGCCGGGTCGTTGATGAATACCTCTAGCTATCTTTCGGCGGGTTCTAGGTCTAATTAGAAGGGACTTCGACTAGGCCAGTAGATTTTACTAGTTTAAATCTGAGTCTAGATAGTATATGTTTTGACCTACCCTAGAGCGTTTTAGCTGCCAGTGAGCGGTGAGGTATGAATAAGGTTAAAGTGTATGTATGGGCCAGCCCCCTTGGCAGTTGACCTTGGCTCTGACCCTGGGCTAAGGTAATCTGGTAGGGACGAGGTCGCCCATCGGTTATTCTTGCCATATAGCAGTATTACCTAGTGAATGATTCCGAGACGCCTTGCGTGGCAGATGTTTTGTACAATCTTCGTCCTGACGGAAAGAGATAGATCTAAAATAAGGGATTGTCGGGCTGCCGTGAGTCGGATCTTTCTATTTCTGGATGGTGAAACAAGATATATTCCGTACCTAGGCAAGCGCCAACAACTTCAACAACCGAGCGCGGCAACCGAACCCATCCGAATCTCAGACAGCGCGAAGGGGCCTTGACCTCATCCCCGTTCCAGCTTGGAAGTCAAGGCCCTAGGAGCAACAGAGACGACTCCGGGCGTCAGTCCCCTCAATAGTATTTAACCATAGCTTAACCTCGCCGCCTTTACCGATGTTGGGAGCAGCAAGCATCATCGTCCAACTCACTCGAAACTCATCATCTCCCGGAGGTTCATCACAAAATACCACTATCTCCGCCACAATGCATACCACAGCAGCCACGACCCTCTTCCTAGCCGTCGCCGTCTCCCTCGCCCACACCGAGGAGCTCAAGGCCAGCGACGTCCCCAACGCATGCCAGGTCATATGTGGGCCTATGGTCACCCCGACCAGTACGTGCGACGTCGACCCGGACACCGAGACAAGGCGCCGCCGCGAACGGCTCCGGCATCGGGCCGCCGACGATGATGACAACAGCGCCAACGACGAGTCGGACGAAGTCGTCGAGGCGCGGTGCATCTGCAACAATACGAGCTTCAACGTGCGCAGCGTTGCGGCCTTGTGTGCGGCGTGCATCTCGCAGAACGGCAAGACGACAGACGGTAGGTGCACAAAAGCACTGTTGTAATTAACAGCCGGAACCTAGCCACCGAGACCGAGACCGAGAAGCGCCGCCAACGCTCTGACGATGCTGCGGTTAAGCCTGTAATTATAGGCATATACATTGTATGTTCAACTTTGTACGACTTGTACAACAGCAATAACTGCGCCAGAGACCCCTGCCGGACTCTATGCCTATCCTATCCTATGCTCCTGCGTACCTTCAGACTTCTATCAGAGTATTGCTTATGCAAAATGTAGCAGCGATGCGGTGTCGGCCAGCCAAAGACGGGGGTGTGTGGTTGCCGAGGTGGACGTTGCGGATTGGGCCGGGCCGCCACACCGCCGCGTGCTGGTCTAAACTCCTGAGATAATCTTTTCTATAATCTTTTCTATACTTACCTATACCCTTATACTCAGGATCACTGTTCTGCTACGCCACCATTTCCATTTATACCTACTTATTATAACTGTGATATTCGTCGTAGTGATCATGAATCCTAAGTGATTTATCAACTAGCACATCACTCACTGTTGATCAACAAGACAGCGGTTATGGTTGGAATACTCTCATTTGAGTAAATTATCTAACACAGCAAGCACTTCATTCTTCTTCTCCTTGTCATCCCACCCCCGAAAACAAAACAATAAACACATAACCCAGTCAGTTGACTACCTCGTTAATTACCCCCAACTCCCATCATCCCAACCCATCCCCTGCGAATCCGGTCCACCACCATTATTACCCTCTTCCCCATTCATACCTCCCCCAGGTCCACCCGCCCCCTCCTCCAACCAACTCCAATCAGCCTTCTCCAACTCCCTCACAAAAAAGTCCTGCTGTTCCTCCCTCATCGCCTGCCTCATCAACATCGCACTGCCCCCACTCCCACCTCCATATCCACCAGTCATCTGCTCCGGATACCGCCTCAAATTAAACCAATGCGTCAAGCTCCTCAGCGCCTGCTCCAACGGCAGCGCCTCATCAACCTGATCCTCCACCGCTGCTCCCACAAGCCATTCATCCCGTAACTCAGGTCGGCAGTGGAGGTAGACGGCGGTAATAACGCGCATGTTGGACTGGCGCCATTTGCGTCCCGTGTAGGGGACCTGGTTCTTGAAGAGTTTGAGGGTGTAAAGTCGGAGTTGGTGTTGGGGGACTTTGAGGGATTTGCGGAGGATGTTGGAGGATTTGTATTGGACCATTAGGAGATTGCGGTGGGCGCGGTGTTTGCAGACTTTTTGCATGATGCGCAGGTAGTTGATGAGGGCGAAGAAGTTGCGCCGGGAGAAGTCGGTTATGGGTTCGGTCGGGAGGGCCGTGATGGGGTAGCCTAGTTCGTCGACTTCGGGGCGGAGGGGGGGG